>NC_056524.1:212685712-212747049 GCF_019175285.1 Sceloporus undulatus
TTGCCATTGCCTTCCCCTGAGGCTGAGATGGTGTGACTCACCCAAGATCACCCAGTGGGTTTCATGGCTGAGCTGGGATTTGAACCCTGCTCTCCAGAATCATAATTCAATACTCAAATGGGCAAGATTTGTTCAGAGGAGGCTTGCCATTGCCTTCCCCTGAGGCTGAGATGGTGTGACTCACCCAAGATCACCCAGTGGGTTTCATGGCTGAGCTGGGATTTGAACCCTGCTCTCCAGAATCATAATTCAATACTCAAATGGGCAAGATTTGTTCAGAGGAGGTTTGCCATTGCCTTCCTTCCCCTGGGAAGGTTGAGAGAGTGTGACTCACCCAAAGTCACCCAGTGGCTGAGCTGGGATTTGAACCCTGGCCTCCAGAGAGTCACTAACCACTGCACCACTCTGTCTCTCATACAGACCCTTCATTCCCTTGTTCATATCAAGCAGTGGTACCCAAACTGTGGCCCCTTTAAGAGCTTTTGGACTTCATCTCCCAGAAGCCTCAGCTATGTTGGCCAATAGCCTGGGATTCTGGGAGCTGGAGTTCAAAACCGCTTAAAGGGCACTGATCCCAGAGAGATGCCCCACAAAATGGAACCCACCAGGCGCAGCCCCACTTGGAGCCCTCCCTCCTCTGTCCCCCTCATCTCTCCCTGCCTGGCCCCAGCTCTGGCCCCACACTCCCGCTCTCCAGCCCACTCCCAGCCACTGAGGGGCGAAGGGGGCAAACGAGGCCAGGCCCCTCAAAGAGGAAAGAGAGACCAAACCCAGCCGTTACCTGAGTGGGATGACCGCCTCCCTCTGCGCATGCGCCGCCAAAGAAACTACACCCCCGCCTCCGTTGTTGCATTGCGCATGCGCGTCCTTCCGACCGCCGGGCTGCGCAAAACTGATCCCGCTGGGTCCTAGTGCGAGTTCTGTCATTCTTGTTGTTTGTTGTTGTGTTACATAAATCATCACATTATTTTTGTGTTCTTAATATTCACCTATAAATCTGCCTTTATACTTTCTTCCTTGACTTTCTCCAGCACTCATCATAGCAAGTCTTTGCTATTCACTGCTAGGAATATGGTGTTATATATCTGAATTATCTTCCATGGTTAAAATATTCCTCCCTCCAATTTTCATGCCTCTTTCTCCAAATCTAATCCTGCTCTACATATTAAATTTTCAGCATATAGGTTAAAGAGGCCGGGGATACAAGGCCCCCTTGCCAACTGGAAAGGGTTCTGTTTTTCCATATTGTGCCCTAACAGTAGTCTCTTTGTCCTGAGCACAGCTTAGGCTTCAGGAGAAAGAGAAGCACTGGCACACCCATCTCTTTAAGAGTAAGCAATAGTTTTTAAGCAGTGGAGGACAGGAGACCTGAAAGATGTCTCATTCATAGGGTCCTCAGGAGCCAAAGTCCACTGGAAGAAAGCTATATTGTGCTCCATTCTCCAAAGTATGTTTGCAGTATAAGCAAAACGCTGTGTAATTTATCTGACTCAGAATGTCCCATTCCTGTCCACTTCAGCTCATTCACCCCAAGTATTGCAATGTTTACACAATTCATTTCTTCTTTTACTGTGGGGATTAGCAAGCGGAGGCGCTTACTGTGCTTAAATCGCAGGCAAAACGCTCCAGAAGCACAAAGGTGTGATAGCCAATCATGCTTCTGAAGTGTCGCTGAAGTGTCTCCTCTCCCGTCAACAAAGCATTCGCAGAGCAGCCATTTCTTCAATCATGGGAACTTCCGTTATGAAGAAATGGCTGCTCCATGAATGCTTTGCTGACAGGAGAGGAAAGGAGAGAGGACGCTTCAGTGACACTTCTGAAGCGCAACCGGCTATCACACCTTTGTGCTTCTGGAGCATTTAAGCACGCTAAACCTCCATGTGATAATCCCCATAGTCTAGCTCCCCTGGAGTCATGCTTCTCACGTTTCATGTTCCTGTAATGTGTGTTGTGCAGTTTCCGACTTTCCTTTTGTCCCTGAACAGATCAACAGCCAAATGTCCTTTTGACTTGAGTCCAGGTGCATCATTACCCACAGTGCTTCTCATAGGAGTTTATCAGACAAGGGAAACTGGAAGTATAATCTAATAGCAATCTGAACGCAATCATGGGATTTAACATTATTGTGTGATAGACTACCACACACAATTTCAGGCAATGGGAAGTCAGTCAGAACGCAATCATGGGGTTTCACGTTATTGCGTGAGAGGTGATCACACGCAATTTCGGGCAATGGCAAGCTATTTTCAGGCAACGGGAAGTCAGTTCCAACACAATTCAAATTCATGTAAATTCACTGAACTAGCAAATTCACTTTCTTTTCATTCGAAATTAAGAGAAATTCCTCCTGTGTGACAAACTCCATAGTTGTCTTCTGCTGTATCCAGTAGTTTGTTGAGGGCCTTCCAACCTGAGAAACTCATCTTCTGGCACTACCCCTTGTTTCGTTTTGGATTATGTCATCATAGGGTTTTCATGATTAAAAAAACATTCAAAAGGAGTTTACCATGCCTCCTTTTTCACAGTATTAACAAGTGTTAGCTATGGTGCCACTGTCGTTGTCTCTGAGGGATCCTCCGCCAGTGTCACTCTCCACTACTGCTGCTGCCCAGTAGGTATTTGGTTCATTTAGTCCGACTCCTCAATTAAATCCTGTCTGAAATGGGAGACCCTACCAGCAGTGCTAATGCCATCTTGCCTCACAGGAGCCCACAATCCTACCACCATGGAAAGATAGTACCATGTGCGTGGGAATCTTACATCTTTCCTAATGGGGAAATGTCTTCCCTTTCCTCACCTACATGCTAAGGAAAACAGCAAGAAAGTCTGAATCCTAGCTTCTTTAGGTATCTGTGTATGTTCAGCTGCTTATAGGAGTGTGTCTAAGGAACCATCCTTCAACATATTTACACAGAGGAGTACAAAGACCCTTGCACTATAGATGAAAGTTCTTCAAAGCAAACCATTCGTTTGTTGGCCAAGAATTGCACACATAACATGCACCGCTCCCGTCTCCTTCCACCCCCAAACAGGATTTCTTGCTTGGAGTCATCAGATTTACAGGAATTCCTCACCTAGAATGGCTCCCTTCCAAGTTCCTGCTCATATTCCTGCCCAGCTTGTTTATTCGTTTATTCCTTGCCTCCACTTGTTTTCTCTAAGAAGCAAACCGAGAGATAGAAAACTTTGCAGCAATATTTTCCTTTCTGGATGTAGCCCATCTCTCACTGAGGTAATAAGACTCACTTAGGTCCAAAAAACACTGCAGAAATAATCCAGTTTGAGACCGATTTAACTGCCCTGGCTCAGTGCTAGGGAATGCTGGGAAGTGTAATTTTGTGAGACATTTAGCCTTCTGTCAGAGAGTTCTGCTGCCATCATAAACTACAATTCCCAAGATTCCCTAACACTGAGTCAGGGCAGTTAAAGCGGTCTCAAACTGGATTATTTCTGGAGTGTATTTTGGACCTTGGTCAGCTGTGTTGTCCCTACATGAGCCTCCATTTTCATACACTCCATCCATCTTGTTTAATATCTATTTCATAGCACTTTAATTGGCATGGTTTCATCCTGTGCAATCCTGGGGTTTGCAGTTTGCTCTGGGACTGACCTACAGCATTAGAGCTCTCTAGCAGAGAATACTGAATCCCTCACCAAACTATCTGTACATCCTAGGATTTAATAGGAGAGGGAAACATAGCAGCTACAGGGTTATCAAACTGATGTAACTGTGTACTGCACATAAGCCACTGTGGTGCAGATAAAGGTGAGGAAGTTGCCTCTTAAAAGGCATCTAGGCTACATTCACACTACAGAAATAAAACAGTTTTATGTCACTTTAACTACCACAGCTCAATGCTATGGAATTCTGGGAACTATAGTTTTGTGGGATATTTAGCCTACTCTATCAGAGAGCTCTAGTACAGCAACAAACTGCAATCTTGGCTTCCAGGATTTCAGGCTTGATTTGTCAAGGATCCATTTCTCCCCCCCCCCCCACGCCCTCCCTCTTTTTCCGTCATTTTATTTTTTTTATTTTTACTGAACTGTTTTTAATGTATTTTATTTGGTTTGTATAATTGTATTGTTATTCCCTGCTGTTCACCGCCCTGATTTTTTAGAAGGGCGGTATATAAATAAAATTTTATTATTATTATTATTATTTGTTTGTCCACTTGGCTGTCTATGGTATACTAAGCACTCTTCTCCAACAACACATCTCAGATTAGTTAATTTCCTTTTTATCCACTATCTTCACTGTCCAGCTCTCACATCTGTACATAGTAATGGGGAATATAATGGCTTGGATGTTCTAACTTTGCTGCTCAGTTGTGTATCTTTACCCTAGGATCTTGTCTAGTTCTTTCATAGCTGCTCTTCCCAGTCCTAGCCTTCTTCCAATTTCTGAACTGCATTCTCCATCCTGTTCAATATTTGATCCAAGGTACAGGAATGGCAAGAAAGTCAGCCTGGTGTAGTGAGGAGGAGGACCTCTGGTCCACAGTGAAGAAATAATCCGACTTGATACCACTTTAACTGCCCTGGCAACATGGGAAGTGTAGTTGGTCATGTTGGCCCCAGAGCAGAGCACTCGCACTATAGCAATAACCCAGTTTGATAGCGCTTTAGCTGCCACGGCTCAATACTATGCAATTCTGGGAGTGATTATATCGTTTTAATGTATTTTAAGCTTTTAAAACTCAATCTTAGCATTGAAATTTGTTTTAATCATTGTAGTAATTCAATTCTGTTTAAATATACTATTTTTCTTTTGTTATGCTTTTAACTGTATGGTGTGTTTTTCAATGTTGAAAGCTGCCCTGAGTCCCAGCCTTAGGAGAAGAGGGGAATATAAATAAAAATAATAATAATTAGCTTTCTCTATCAAGAGAGCTCTGGTGCAGCAACAAAGTACAATCTTGGCTTCCCGGGAGATTTTAGGTGTGATCTGTTAGGATCCATTTGGTTGTCTATAGGCTGCATCCATACTGGAGAAATAACCTGGCTTGGCACCGCTTTAACTCTTTTCTGGCTCAAGGCTATGGAATTCTGGGAGTTGGAGTTTGTTGTTTCTTCACTGTCCATCTCTCACATCCGTCCATAGTGATGGGGAATAAAATGGCTTAGATGCCATTCTGATGGATGGAGCTCAGCTACAGTTGCCAGATTCCCCAGCATGGGAGCCAGGACAGTTAAAGCGGTATCAACCCGGATTATTCCTCCACTGTGGCTGCAGCCTCTTGTCCCTGGGCCACCCAAAGTCCACAAAGCCCCTGTCTGAAGGTCTCTCCATCCCTGGGGCACCAGTTCCTTTGAAACCTGGAAGAGCAGCAGCAGCAGCAGCCAAAAGAAGCCCAGGAAAAAGGCTCTGATGGCGAGCCTCATCGGACGGAAGTGAGAAGGAGCTGGAGGCAGCTGGGGTTTGGCAGCTAAAAGGTCCGGGGAGGGCAGCAGCAACGGAAACCACCGCCCTCCTCGTGATTGCAGCCAGCAGCAGCAGCAGCAAGAGGAGGAGAAGCAGCAGAAAGGCCGGAGCAGGAAGGAAAGAAGGAAGGGCCCTGGCTTTTGCAAGAGGAGCCCCCCTGGACTTGTCTGGAGCCCGGCTTTGGGCCAAGAGGCAGCTAGAAGCAGAGAAGCCTGGCTGGCAGGGTCGGAGCCCAGCTGGAGGCAAGGAGGAGGGGAAGGCGAGAGGCCAAGACAGAGAAGAGGAAGGGTTTGCAAGGAAGAGGGGGAAAGATTTGCAAAGAAAAGGTGAAAGAAGAGGTGGAAGGCTTTGCAAGGAGGAGGAGAAGGAGGAGGAAAAGTCGGAAGGGTTTTGCAAGGAGATGAAGGAAGAGGTGGGGGAGCTTGCAAAGAAGAGAAGGTGAAAAATGATGAAGTGGAAGGGTTTGTAAGGAAGAGGAGGAGGTGAAGAAGGAGGTGGAAGCCTTTGCAAGGAGGAGGTGAAGGAAAAGTTGGAAGGGTTTGCAAAGAAGAGAAGGTGAAGAAGGAGGTGGGAGGGTTTGTAAGGAAGAGGAGGAGGTGAAGAAGGAGGTGGGAGGGTTTGCAAAGAAAAGGCGAAGGAAGAGGTGGAAGTCTTTGCAAGGAAGAAAAGGAAGGAGAAGTTGGAAGGGTCTGCAAGGAGGAGGTGAAGGAAGAGGTGGGAGGGTTTGCAAAGAAGAAGAGAAGGTGAAGAAAGAGGTGGAAGTCTTTGCAAGGAGGAGGAGAAGGTGAAAAAGAGGTAAAAGGGTTTGCAAAAATGCAAAGGTGAAGAAAGAGGTGGGAGGGTTTGTAGGGAAGAGGAGTTGATGAAGAAAGAGGTGGGAGTCTTTGCAAGGAGGAGGAGAAAGTAAAGGAGGAGGTGGGAGGATTTGCAGAGGAGGAGGAGTTGAAGAAGGAGGTGGAAGGGTTTGCCAAGAAAAAGGTGAAGGAAGAGGTTGAAGTCTTTGCAAGAAGGAGGTGGAGAAACCCAGCTATGGTTGCCCACCTTAGTCCCCCTGTTGTCAGGTAGACCGGGAGAGCAAAGGAGGCGGCCCTGCTCCACCTGGACATTCTCAGGACCTTTTGGACCTTCCCTCCCAGCCCTCCTGCCTCTTTGGCCGCCTGGGCCTTGGGGGGGCTGGGGTCCCTCAGTCCTTGAGCGATGGAGCCCTCGGTGGTGTCCCTGCAGCCAGTGCAGGAGTGGGGCACCTTCGGCCTGGGCCGCTGCCTTCGGGAGTGGCTGCTGCTGGGCCCTCACTGCCACTGCCCAGAGGAGGCTCCTGGCCGGGCACTGGTCAGCCCTGATGGCCGGCACCTGCTATTCTGGTGGCCCAGGGCCTGTGTAGTGGCCGCCTTCCAGCGCCTGGAGGCCGAGGAGGGCTCCAGGGGCCACCTGGAGCGGAGCTGGCAGCCGTCTCAGCCTCCAGTGGTGGGGCTCTTTGTGCTGGAGGGGCCCTCCTGCTGCTCTTGGGTGCTGGGCCTGACCTGGGAGCAGGGCCGGACGGAGCTGTGGCGGTTTGTGCCCTCAGCCGGCTGGCTCCTGCTCCAGACTCTGGAGCTGTGCCATGGTTCCCGGGCACGCATCGTCTCCCTGGGCAGCTGGGGGTCCCGGCTAGTGTGGTGCGAGGAGAGACCCCCCTTGGAAGCCCAGAGGACCCCACAGAAGAGGGCCTTCCAGTACTGCATCTGCACCCGGAGCCTCCACCTCCTCGGGGAGCAAGGAGCCCAGCTGGGGCCCCTCAGGGTCATCTTGCACAACAGCCCTCCCTACCAAGTCCTGACTTCATCTTCTGCAGTCTTCTTGGTGCCCACCACAGGTACCTTCCCCGCCATGGCCAAGTTTATTGTCATCTGGAGGCCCGAAAGTGCCACCGTGGCCCTCGCCGCCCCCTCCCAAGGGTGCCTTTGCACCAGAGCCTCTCATCCTGGTGGCGAGGTGGACTTCAAGAAGCTGGTGCTGGGCTGCATGGGCCTCTTGGCTTCCCTGGACAGTTTGGCAGTGTGTGGCTATGCCCTCTTTGGCTGTGACGAGCTCCTCTTGGTCACCCAAGGTGGCACGGTGGAGATGGTGCAGCCTGATGGAGCGTGGAGGTTGGTCTTCAACTTTGGGGGGGAGCGCCTTGATCCCTGGGGAACAGGTCCAGGTGAAGGCGGTGGGGAGCACCTTGGCCTGTTTGCTGGGAGGGACTCTGTACCTTGTGGACTTGGACAGTAGGCAGTTGATAGAGAAGAAGACTCTGAGCATTGGAGAAGTGCTCTTCTTGGACTCCAGTGGAGGAGAGAAAGAGGAGGAGGACATGCAGCTGCTTGCTCCAAGTGGCATTTACAGCCTTGACTTGTCAGGTGCTGCCAAGGAGAATTCGCCGGAACCCAGCCTGGTTGAGATGGTGTTCGAAGAGGCCTGCAAGTACTACCAGCAGCGGAGCCTCAGCAGCTCTCAACTCACCGTGGAAAAGCTGAAAAAGGGGGACATGTTTCAGGCACCCATTGCACTCTCATCCATTCTGTGCCATAGTCTTGCTCCCAAGGACAAGAAGCCCAGGGCCCTCCCGGAGCCTTATGCCAAACTGCTGGGCACGATGCAGTTAGAATTGCAAAGCTACCAGAACCTGGAACTCCTCAAGGCCCGTGTGGTTGGAGCCTCGGAAAGTGAGGTAGAGAGCTACGGGGAGGCCCTGGTGGAGCAGGAGCTCAGCCGCCTTCTGCACTTGGATTCAAACAGGGAGAACCTGGTCTACTTGAATGCCATCTTCAGTTCCTTCTCAAAGGCGTCCTGGAAAGCCATCCAGAACCATCTCCAACTACAACAAAATGGGGATGGTATTTTGGTAGCCAGAGCTACTCCGGATATATGGAAGAAGATTCTGGGGGGACCTCTGCCCAGCCTGAGCAAGCAAGAGGAAGGCCCCCTAAATGGAGTGCTGCCCCTTTTTGAACTTGTCTGTCTCTCACTCCACCAGTTCAAGCCGAAATGGCTGCCTCGGTTTGTGGAGCTGTCCCAAGAGTATATGGGTGCAGCTTGGACTTACAGCAACAAGGAGGGCCCTGAGGGTTGTGTGCCTCTCTACAAGAGAGCCCTGGCTGTACTACCACAGAGGCACAGATGCTCAGTAGCAGATGGAGAAATGGAAATTGAGCTCTTGCTGTCTAGTCAGAGGCCCAAAGCCATCCTACAGGCCATAGCTCTCCTCATCCGACACAGGAGATGGCAGAGGGTGATGGAGGCTGCAGAAAAGTTCTCCAAGCTGAGCCCTTTGCTGAACAAAGAGATTTTTATTATCCTCCTAGGAGAGTTTGCCCAGCACAGGGCACTGGATCCTTACTTGGACATGTTGTGGGAGCTCTGTCCTGCAGATCTGAGTGCTTCTGATGTCCTAAGCATTATTCAGCAACACTTAGCCCCAACAGAACTTGATCCCTCTCCCTTCCCTCCAGAGGGGTCAGCCCAGCTGACTGTCGGTCTACTGAAGCCACTGTTGCACAAACTGAAACAAAGCCCATCTGGCCAGGCTGAGATGTATGCTGATGCTTTACAGGGCCCCACTTTCCCCCCACCAACCCCACCCAGACAGCACCACATTCCTCCAAAGGCAGATTCCCTGGAAGAACTAAGTCTCTTTGAAAGCCACAGATAAATGCATGTAATGTGAGGTGGTTTCAAACATAAGAGTTGGAGACAGACAAGGGAGCATCCGGAGTCTTACAAGAGATAGGACCTGCTGCTTGTATGTCCCACCGAGACACTATGTGTCTTGCATCAAGAAGCTGTCTCTACCAAAAAGAGGGAGGTACATCCCAGCTGGTGGGCTTATTTGGGAGAGTTCAGAGCTTGTAGCTGAGGTCAAGAGATTTCTGGGTTTGGTTCCTTAAACAGGAGCACATAAATTCCATATACAAACTACCATTGCTCATCCAGTGAGACTAGTTAAAGATGATGATGATGATGTATTCCTTTTATTAATAATGCTGGTGAGCTGAGGGATGGATTGTTTGCTGGTTTTAATCTTTATGGAAATATCAGTCAGCATTCTTTGGTCATATTTATATTTGAGCTTAATATTATTGGGTAATTCATTGTCATGTTGAAATTACTTTGACTGTACACTGAAATGCACATCGTTCTACTGTAAACTTTTTCAATTTTGCCCCCCCCCCCCCCCCCCACCCCCCCAGCTTCCGGGTTGCCAGGTTTCACTGGCTGGCCTTACTTCCTCTCAAAACTAAAGTTTTTGAAACTTCCTGATTTGTGAGCATGTCAGCTGTCTGCTTCTCTGGTTAGAGACCCACCCACCATAAGCTGTTATGGCATGCAATGTTTACCTGTGGCAGGGGAAACCCCAGCAATTTCTACTATCTGCCCATACACACACCTTTGTCCCCACTAGGCCTCATCTGTTGCTTAAAAAGTGGAGGGGGCTGTCAGTCGAGGGGGCTTGGTGCTTCATTGGGGTAGGCCATTTCCTGTACATTTGCAGGGGTGTAACTTTTGCCTTGCTCTTTGCCACCCACCTCCACTGGCTTATTGTTTAACCAAGTACATCTCTGTGATAGAGGAAGAGTGAGACACTCTGGATAATGCAATTTGCTCTCCCCATTCCCCCACCCTCATTTTACTTAAGAACTCCTCTCAGCAATGAGGAGATCATTTTGCATGATGGCCTTGCTCTTATTTTTTCTATGGAAGGTTTTAACTCTTCCAGGAAGAAGGATGTGGCTGTAAACCTCACAACATGGTCAGAATAACTGATTAACGTAAAGGTTTCCTAATAGGACCCATAACAGGCAAAAGCGTACAGCATAAAAGCCAGTCACTATGAACTTTTTTTCTCTGTGCTCAAAGGTTTAGCTTAGCATGCAAGATGGGATATGTTATATTTTTCCTGCTACCGTTGTTTGTGCTCTCTTGAATTCCCTCATCCTCCTCAATCATGCAGGATTCATTAGGTAACTGATGGGAAATGGCTCTTGGCCAGATAGGAACTTGCCCTAATACTGAATTCCAAGAAGATAACATCTAGCCCCAAGCTTCCTTGGTAATAAGACACTGCCTGTGCAGAGCAAATGATATTCCATCTAGCTGGAGACTGTCCCTTTCTAGAGTGGGGAGGTAGATAAATTTGGGATCCCTCAGTACTCCATTTGTGTCAGACAGTGGGGGAAGAACGAATGGCAGTACTTGTCACTGAAGTGTGGTAATAGGGAGAGCATTTTGCAGAGGCCATTCTAAATCTAGCCAAACCTACAATACTTTCATCTGTATATGAGTCCCTTATGTATTCCCTAAGCATCTTCAAGTTTCTTTAGCCTTAAGGATAAGAACAGAGCAGATCTTTGTGCTCCCAAGAGTTAAAAGCTTAAGAGGGAAGAAGGAATAGTTACTTGTCAAAGCTATCATTGTGAGTGGTCGTTCTTTATTCTATTGTCTTTGCAAAAGTAATTGGGGCCTTGACAGTGTGTGTGGTAAGGTCTTCACAAGGGTTGCAGTTTTTTGATGTTACCTTTTTATAAAGGGGTCTTCTGTGGAAGGGGGGGGAACAACTCTCCATAAAATGTCCTTGGATAATTTTGTGCCCCATTCATCTTGAGGAAAAAGGAGGCTTTTAAATGCTAACCTTGCTGAACAAGCCTATTCTGTTTTTAATGCATTTCTGGTTTTTTGAAGCCCTTTCTCATGAATGCAGTATTAAAAATTGGTGCCTGTGAAGCACCTGGCATGTGCCTTGTAGTTACCCACTATGTGCGTCATTTCTCTCTGAGCTGTTGATTCAGTCTGGACCTCACTTATTCACGGAGAACAATTCCAACCAAGAAATTGCAGACTGACCCAGAAAAGTCCCTTCACTAAGAAAACAGATTGTTGCTAGGAAGGGGAACTGCAGCAAGCAAGTTGTTCTACTAGTTGTCAATGCACCTTTGTCTGCTGAGTCATATAGCACAAGAGCTGTACTGGCAGCTGTTCAGCTTCTAGCACTTATGGGGTCACTCTATATCTTTTAGGTTCTTCCACTGTTGCCTTCAATTAAGAGGGGTTTAAAAGCATCCACTCAAGCAGAAAGAAATGTAGAAAAATTTGAGGAAACTACAAGGCACAAGAAGTGAGAAACAAAAGGTATCAGCTAGAATATAATTGCATTTTGTTTCATAATGTAGGGGGAATTGAGAGAGGGAATAGCAGTCCATATGTCAAGAGGGCAAGATGGATCTTTATATAACCTGCACTGTTTTATGGTCATGATGCTTTACGGCTTTAAAAGCTGCCTTTTTTGTACTAATATTCTAACTTAATGTCCACTCCTTCATGGTGAAAACTAGAATACACTGGATTCAAGGGGAAAGTTATCATTCCACTGGTGAAACATCCCCCTGTAAATGTAATCATAGGAGCAATCTGCTTTTTTTTTTTAGAAAACTGCTGTTCAGTTCCCTATTTATTTATTTTTTTAAACTATGGGCTACCTATGCAAGAATTCAGTGACTGACTTCTTGATTATCTGAACGATTATCTTCATACTTTAACAATGAGAAGAGATTAGGTTGTTTTAAAAGAGGGTCACAATATAGGTAAGGTGATAGTTTGTTCTTGGGACTTGTTCTGTTGATGAGCACATTTGTTGGATGAGTTTGTACTGTAAATAAGGTGGTACTAGATTTTGAAGTTTTCATTTCTCAGAGAGCAACAGTCTGTAGGTGTTCTTTCATGCATCCTCCCCGTTAACTTTCAAGTTTTACATACTTACTTTAAAACTTACAAAAACTATAATTGCATTGAGCTGAAAGTAAAATCAACATTAGTGTGAAAACATAGAAAATGCTAGATGAGTATTCAACTCACATGGACTCTGTATAGGCTGCAACCAGGACAATTATTCAATGTTCTTGACTGATGTAAAGATTGGGGGGAGAGAAGATTAGATGTCTCATTTTAATCTGCTAATCAGTTCTCATTCTTGATCTCATGACCTTATACTATAGTTCTATTCCAATTACTATCTTTCATACTACAATCAAGCAGCTTCTCATTTTCACTGAAAATCACATAGCACCTGGCAACTATTTCCACACTTAGTAGACTAGACTACATAATGCACTTGCACAGTGGTTGTGGAACACTTGTTGGGGAGGGCCATTTTTGGAGATGTCCCTGTTGTGAGCATAACATATTTTTGTGTCATCATTGTGTTCGCCTACAGCAGAGTTGTTCTCCAGAATATATCCTAATGTAATTTTTAGTTCAAATGAGCTTTTTTGCTGTGGAATCAAAGGCTTTCATGGCTGGCATCCATAATTTTTTGTGGGGTTTTCGGGCTATGTGGCCATGTTCTAGAAGAATTTCTTCCTGATGTTTTGCCAGCATCTGTGGTTGGTATCTTCAGAGAATGCTTGCCTGGAAAGGAGTTGGGTATGTATATACTGTGTGACCCTGAGAAGGCAGGGGTGATTTGCATGTGTATTGTTCTGTTGCTAATGGCAGGCTTCAGGGTGGGAGGGTATCCAAAAGAGGATTAGTGTCTGCTTGATTAGTCCTTATTGTCTGCTAGGAAACCCCTGACCCTGGGAGATTTCTCATTTGCATTTGTTGAGTCTTCATCTTGCTGTTATTGAGTCTTCATCTTGCTTCATCTTGCTACCAGTCCTGAAAAATAGCAAGATGAAGACTCAACAAATGCAAATGAGAAATCTCCCAGGGTCAGGGGTTTCTCAGCAGACCATGATCACTAATCAAGCAGACACTAATCCTCCTTTGCATATCCTCCCACCCTGAAGCCTTCCATTAGCAATAGAACAATACACATGCAAATCACTCCTGCCTTCCCAGAGTCACACAGTATATACTTACCCAACTCCTTTCCAGGCAAGCATTCTCTGAAGATGCCAGCCACAGATGCTGGTGAAACGTCAGGAAGAAACTCTTCTAGAACATGGCTACAGAGCCTGAAAACACCACAAAAAGCTTTTTTGTTGTTTGCTTGAAACTCCTCTCCTCTTCTTGAGGCGGCTGCAAAACAGTTTATGAATTGCCATGACTTTTTATTGTAACAATATGCCTAGCTGACTTGTTTGATAATGAATTTCTGCTTGTCTTGCTCAGTCTGGTACATGGCCCTATGCCTTAGTAATGAATTAAGGCAGTCTCCTTCAACTTGAGCTCCTCCAGAAGTTCTGAAGAACAACTCAATCAGACCAACCAGCATACTCATTTGGAAGGTTTCATTTTGGCAGCTGTTGAAGGGAGTAATGTCACAGCAGTCATTTTCTAAGTTAGGAGATGAGATCAAAAGTACAAGGGACATGTATAACAGATGAAAATGGAAATAGGTACAAAATGAGCCAGTGCTGCAAGTGGCTATAAAAATGTGGTGAATGTAAGGTACTAAAGATGTATAGAAACCATTTAGGGAGGCAACAGTTGACAAATAGTTAAGAGAACCAATACTTATTAAAATTTTAAGTGCTGTGAATGCTCCAATACATCTTAAAGTTCTCCGATGAACTTTGGAGAAGAAAAACTTACTCTTCCACACCAGTAATGTCACAGCTCACTAGTCAATATATGCTTGAGGCATTCCCATAATCACATTCTTCTCACCACTGAGTATAGTAATTGATAGTCTACGCAGAAAGAATTACAGTGGTGCACATTCCTTACAACACAAACACTGACTCATGGAAAAGATAGCTAGATTCCATGTAAGAACCGTGTAAATTTTGCAGTCACAGTAATTTTTAAAATAATTTGAAAAAGTCCTTACTTGAAAGGAAAAATAGTCCAGTCTCAACTCTGAGTTCAAAGCCCAAATGCAGCAAGATTAATGTACAGAGTCATAGTGCCTTATGAATAGAAACACTGAGAGAAAATACTTTACCTAATATGTTAGAAATCTGATTTGAAATTTATTAGAAATAACAAAGGGGTATATTTGGACAGCATTATTTTTCCTACCCATGAAAATACATTATATCACTGGAATAACAAAAGCAATTTTTTAAAAATAGTATGACCTACCTATGCTCCTGATCTCCAATATGTTTTATATAAAAGTCATTCTCAAGTGTGCGCATACCACAATTTTGACAATGATGTTCAATGTACTAGTTATTAAGAAAGGAGTTACAGGTCAAAGAGGAGATGTAAAACATCTCAGGACTTGGCACTTGTTTTTTTCTGATCCTTTCTGGCTTTTCTTGCTAAAAGCTTGTAACTCATTAGAGGCATAATGTTTCCTGCTTTTGGTCTAGAACTAATGGAAGTCTCATGCTGCAGCTTTTCTGTGCTACTGTCATGCCCTTCTGTTACTGGAGCCTCTTCTATTTTGCATTAATTAAACTACATACCCTGTTCATTCCCATTGCTAATTTCGAATTTATTTTAAAATTCTATTAGTTTTCACTGACATCTGAGAGTACATTTTTGGCACAAATCATTTATAAAAATTCAACATTTAAAAAAATATATATGCCAAACTAAACAAGAGTTAGGGCAGAGAAGCACACATGACTAGAAATAGAAATGTGTATACAGTACTGGGCCAACAGAGGCACAAAATTAAATGTGATAAAGGTGCTCTATCAATAGCTTAAGGCAACATATGCTTTCTGGACACAGACTAGTACAAATGGACAGTAGTTTTAAGCTCTGGCTCATACTTGCTCCTGTCTTTTCAGTTGTCTCTAAAACAAAAATGGACAGAAAGTTGACAGACTAATGTGTACTGTATTCTGGAATTCTTGCCAAAAATTTTTTAAAATATACAGAACTACATGAACCCTGATCTGCTTTTATGAGGCACTACTTATATTTTTAAGCAGCTCCATATAACACAGACCAGTTGTGTCTTCTAAGGCATGGAGAGTGTGCAGTTGTGCTTCTTGATATAGCGAAGGACCACTTGATTCTAAGGCCACTTGAGAGTGAAGTGTGTCTTTCCTGCTTTTCGGGGAGAACTGCTGTGCTTCCTGGTATGACAGTTCCAGTATTGTTCATGATTGACCGTCATAGTCTTCACAGTCCAGTATCATTCAGTTTGACACTATTGAACTAAATCATACATTCATTATAGGTAGAAGGCACTCCTCAACCCAATGCTTCTTTGTACAGAAAAGAAGGAGAGAACTTCATATCAATTCTCCTTGATACAGTGATTGTACCAAAAGTTGTTGTGACCAACAACATTATGGGCAGCATGCAGAGTCAGCCAGCCATTGTGCTGAGCACTGAAGTCTAGGGAACAGGTAAGAGCTCCAATGTGCACACACAAATCTCACCAGGCATGCTGCAGTACAACAGGCCACAATCCGTAAAGATCATGGCTTTTCAGAAAAGGCATAATGCACACTGCTAGCTTAGTCTCTACATTACATAAGATACTACATGTGGGACTAAGTCTGCACCTTTCTGTGAAAGGACTTGTGAGTCAATGCAGTTATCCTCAACTGTCTGTTCCTTTGACAAGAAGACGGCTCCTGCCACCATTTCAGTCTAACCAGGGAGAATTTGCTGCAGTATGATGATCCATGGGCTCTAGAAGAAAGATGTGAGAAAAGTCCTGTAGATGTTCATGCAGTCATGCTGTTCATACATGGATAAGGGGGGAAAGAGATGCTACTTCAGCTCTGCCCGGGGCATTTTGAACATGTGTTGCCTTGATCTGCAGAGGGGGAGAAAGGGAAAAATTGAGAAAGAATTTTCTGTGCTTCAACCTGGATTTTTAAGTGGCAACATCAAAGAGGCAGGGACAATGTGGAAGGAAAACAAAACCTTTTACTGGTATTTAGTAAAACACATATCTCTATAGTCCTTCACTAGAAGTGCCAGTGAATGCCTTCCTAGCCTCCTCTGTTTCCTGCAGCTCAGATCCTCACTTCCAGTTCATGCCGGGATAGGATTTCATGGTTCAGTGTACACTACTAACTATAAATCCACACTCTTAGTACCATCGCTGGCATTGCTCTCTACATTTAGAGAAGATTTTCACATGATATCGTTATACCGTTCCTTTATCATCCCAAAGTGTAGTGGAATTATAACAGACAATTCCAAAAAATTTTCACATGAGGCTGTTAGTGTTTTTAAAACGTTGATATATCAGAATTCAGCAATAAATGATTACAAAACGATTTCAAAACAGTTGAACTGCTGACTTCTGATATATCAACATTTTAAGAACACTAACAGCTTCATGTGAAAACCTTTTGGAATTGTCTATCTGTTATGACAGTTCCACTACACTTTGGGACAATAAAGGAACAATATAATGATGTCGTGTGAAAATCTTCAGAGACAGTAAGCAACAGAAAGCTTAGCACAAATAATAAGGCCATCCCACAGAGTCTTGCACCAGAGGAGGGACAGAATGGCTGCATCTGAATACATTCTTGAAATGGCTTTGATGCTTCTTCAACATCATTCCCCAGCAGTGGCTCTCCTTCAGTTTACCCCCAGATAAATAAATGACCATTTCTTTAGTCTTAAGTTCTGCAACATCAGTGCAATATAGCAATGATGGACAGGTGATATGGAAAAATACTTACAGCTCCATGGTTTCTGTAGCATCATCCCTACAAGGAGAAAGGGAAAGTATCAGACAGCTTGCACAAAGCAGGATAAGCTCTTTGTCCCCAGCCCAGCAAGGATGGCAAAATACACTGATACCCCCAATTGATTATCATGGTAGGACAATGTAATCTTACAACAGTGGATTGTAACCATTCAATCTTGACTGCCTGATGAACTGCAGAGAAGTACATCTGTACTCACTCAGTTTATATTAGGGATAGAGAGCATTTATATGTTGGTGTGCAACACTCCGTTTTCTCACAATTGGCAATGCTGGTAAGGGCTGATGGGAGCTGTAGTTAAAAATTATTTAGATGGCCACATTATTCCTGTCTTTCCTATATATGGTGAGTCTGGTACATGAGTAATCCTGGTCTGTCACTGGCATCACAGAGGTAAACTGGCTGCAAGGAAATTTAGCTTTTAAACTTCCATCTTTAAAGGTTGGGATAGGACTCTGCCATCTCACTGGTTAAAGGTTAGGATAGGACTAGGCCATCTCACGGGTTAAAAGTTAGGATAAGACTAGGCCATCTCATTTCATATAAAAAATCCTCTCTAGTCAGAAAAATAAATATTTCTTGAGTTTGCCAAGGCTGTAGTGCATGCCTAGGATCATGGCTTGCTTTTTGCTTTTAATTGCCCAGTAGAAATCAAAATGATATAAACTGAATAGAAGCAAAACTAGGGTGGATGTTGTTTCCTCCTGATCAAGATAACTAGCATCCAATATGAAATGAAAACAAGGTCCCTGCATTAATACTAAGGGGATTAGGAACATGAGACTTTCAAGTACTTGACTTTTCATTAGCATTTTTTCAAACATTTTGATTTTACTATACACTATGGCAACAGCCCCACAGGTGGAGTCATGCTACAACAAAATGGCACCATCTTGCAGGGGGCTTATCCCTGTGTCCCTTAAGGGGTGTATAAACTATAGTCAGTGGAGAATAAAAATAGGAAAAATATTTCTTCAATGGAAACAGAGAAAATAACCGATAGCAATTATGAGCCATGCTTACACATAGAAATCATCCATGTACATCCTGCGGTAAAACTTGGCAAGCTTCACAGCCAAGATGATGTTTGGCAGGAGAAATACGGTGCACCAACCAAGACTGAACCAGAAGGCATTCTGGAAACCGAAGAGAGAAAGGTTGTCAATGTTACAGGAAAGGTTTTTCAACAGCCTCAGTGCCACCTCCACCCTCACTGGTTGAGATTAGATATGCCCCTGAAAGAAGCATCATTAGAGGGGGAGAATCAGCTACTGTCTACCTATGCCCTATAAGCTTCCAATTTTTTTCTATAGTTTGCCCTCCCATACATCTAAGGATCCCTACCCTGTGCCCATTTACACATGCCTCTCCAACTTCTCTCCAATTTCCCCCACCCAAAAGCCATAATGAACAGCTACAACGTCTATGGATTCCCCACCTATAGTTTTCTCTCATACCCTGAGATGACTATGCTGCCCCTTATCCATGCTGACACAAGGCACCTATCAATCCCAAGTCCCAGTTGCAATGAATGGGGCATTCTGTTCTATCCTCTTATTGGTTTCCTTACCAGAGAATCAACAATGTAATCACAGAAAATGGTGTTCATACTATCCACTGTCCAGGCTGCAGGGCCACAGCAACCTACTTTCTCTTTTATCTGCCAGCAAAGAAGATGAAGAAACATCATGGCTACCAGAAACAAGAACTCAGTTCCATGCTCACCTGGATAAGAGCCATCTCACAATATTGTCTTTGTAAGTATTACTACCCCAGCTAAACAGACCTCTCTCATCATGATAGGAATTGTCCCAACTCTGAACCCCTAACATCCAGAAATTTTCCACAATGGAACCAGGTACACAGTTCAGTACATGTTCAACACAGAGGACCAATCCAAAGCCAACTGTGGGTGCAGTGCATGGATGCAAAGTGGTCTATCTGTGTGAATATGAAATTTATTATAGCTATTACAATCAATAAATTAATGGTCAACTGGGCTAAGCATACTTTGTTGTGTGCCTTCAAGTCGTTTCCAATTTGCAACAAGCCTAAAGTGAACTTATCAAAGGGTTTTCTGGCTGAGATTTGTTTACATGGGATTTGCCTTCCTCTGAGGCTGAGAGAGTGACTTGACCAAAGTCATCCAGTGAGTTTCTATTGCCAAGAAAGAATTTGAACCCTGGTTTCTGGAGTGATAGTTCAATGCTCAAACCACTGTACCTCACTGTCTCTACAAATTTTCTCTCTGAACTGAGTTGATAATGATTTCTTACCCACCTCCTCCTCCTCCGGATTGAGGTGGGAAACAAGAACAGATAATATATAACATCAATTAAAAGAGCGTATAAAACCAATAATATTAAAATCTATCAATAAATACATTAAAAACCATAATTTAAAATAATCTGGATAGGCCTGCCAGAAGAGGCTAGTCTTTAGTGCTGATTTAAATATGGAGAGTGTTTTGAGCTGACAAATCTTCTGGCAGGTCATTCCACAAACTAAGAGTAGCTAAAAAAAATGACCTCTGTGTAACAGCCTAGTTTTGGCAGACTGAAGTAGATGTCTTCCAGAGGATCTGAGTTTACACAGCAGGTTACAGTTGGCCCTCCATGGAATCTTTATCCACGGATTCGAGCATCTATGGCTTGAATTAAAAACAAATTATAATTTCCAAACAGCAAGCATTGATTTTGCCATTTTATATAAGGGACACAATTTTGCTATGCCATTGTATTTAATCAATGAATTTTGATATCCACAGGAGGTCCTAGAACCACACTCCAGTGGATACCAAGGGTCCACTGTATCTTATAGGTAACCTGGCTCCAGGTTTATGCTTTGCCCAGAAACTAATTGGCATATGATTGGGTAAGTGTCTGAATGCTGATAGCCAGAAGAAACCATTTGCTTTCACCAAGGATTAAGCCCATTTTCTAGCAACAGCAGTTTGCAAGACTTACGTTGCTCTTGACCCAGTCCATATACAACTCGAAGTAACTCAGTACAGAATTCACAAAGGTCATGGTTGCCTAAGTATAAGGAGAGAAGAGAAAGGAGGTGAAAGGACAGGATAACTCTTTCGAAATCCAGAGAAGGGGCTTCATTGATGGGCCTATGTTGTCATGTATAAACGCCATGTACAGCCTCAGGAAAAGGAATGGATATAAGGCTTTACCAAAACTGGAAGACTGAGAGGAAAGGCAAGGTTTTTCCCTGTATGATTAAGCTGTGGAACACATAACCAACCTTCACAGTGCCTTTGACCTATCACCATCACTGTTACAATAATGTAAGAAGAACCATGTTGGATCAGGCCAAAGACCCATCTAGTCTAACACTCACAGTGGCCAAGAGTTGCATGTGAGAATCCTAACTGTGCAATCCATCTCAAATCCTCCAGCAACTGATATACAAACGCAGACTGCCTCTGATATGGGAAATAATGTATAGATATCCTAATTAATAGCCTTTATCAAAGAACTGCCTGCATTTTAATAATCTTCTGCTTGTCCTTATTTCCACTGTATTTCCATGCCCATAACATCAGCCCTGGAACTGTGTAGGAGTACTGAAGATTAGTCTTGACATTGTGTGGAAAGGGATAAAGTGATACCTGGGATACCCACAGTGTATGCCCATCCCCACACCAGGAATAGGGTCAATGATGAGGACTTACATTCTTGATAATTTCTCCTGTCTTCTTCCTCATGAATTCTTGAGCTGCTTCTACTTCTAACAATGTAGAATTCACCAGGTCCTAGCAGAATACAGTATTGTCAACTTTACTTGTTAAAGGCAATCACAAGGCCTGCCCTCCTCAGTCATCACTTTCCATGCAAAACTGGGGAGCTCCCTCCAAAGATCTTCTTACTTTGTTTATATCACACATAAGGAATAATGGAGCAGTGTTGATAAATTAAGATAAAGTCCCCTCAGTATGCTAAAGGAATATTAAACATGAGAGGGCTTCGGGGACTGAAGCATATAATTATTAAAATATGTAAATATAAAAAGTTAGCAGTAAACATACAAGCCCTGACATCAGATTTAACATTCTCTTACACAGCTTACTCACCAATTCTTGTCAATCTCTCTTAGATTACTTAGGAGTGATAATACTTCACCCCTCTAGAGTCAATAAGAAATATCTGTCAACTGGCCAGCCTGGATAGGTTGTCTACTGTTTGGTACTTTTCCGTTCCTCAAATATCTAGCACGGTGTCCTTCAAAGAAGCTGTTAGATGCATAGAAACCAACCCCCCAGGTTTCTCCTCCACCCAACCCTGAGCTGCTTACTGGAATCTGAGGCAGAGATTTCTGCAAGCTCCGGATGCTGCTATTCAGGACATGCTAAGGGCAAAGAAAAATAATTAGGAACAATCCTTACCACAGAACACAATAAGGTGAATTTGGAAAAAGTAGGGCAGAAGGATACACTGTATCATACTCATGTAACCCCTCTTAGCCTACCAGAAGCTCTGTGATGTGGTGGGAACCATGGGGCCTAGATTCATAAAGTATTGGGATGGAGGAAGCTAGAAAATGTTGGCATATGCATACATCCCAGGAGTGAGTGGTGTCTCCAACACATCAGGACCCCTGTTCACTGAAATGGAGAGGGCTGAAGGAAATGGGGAGCAACTTTTTGGGATATAAAATCAAGAATTGGATTTAAGAAAGGGGGAAATGAGGGAGAAAGCAAAGTAATGTTTCTTAAAACAAGTCTCCAAAGAATCAAAATGGGGAGAAAGGAGTCCAGGAATTACTGTATATGATCTTCAAATGTGGAGTTAATTTTTAACATCTGTCTCTAACTACAAGCCTGGGCTCAGAGGTCACTGTAGACCTCAGTTACTGACAGTCGTGTGGAGCAGCTGCTGACTGGTAACTGTGGGAGGGCAGAATAGTGATGGTGCTGCTACTCTCCTTCCTGGTCCTCCTGGTCTTAGGACTCCTGTGAATTCTTCTACAGTTATTCCTTGCTCCTTAACCCCCCCCCCATCTCACCACTACAATTTCTTCTCAGATATAAAATTCTACCACAGATTGCACTGCACAGAGTTATACATACATGTAAGGACAAAAATTGAACCCACCCAAGAGCCCTCAGTCAAGACATCGCCAGGCCTGGGCAAGCAAAATGAAGAAGACTGAAGGAAGAAGTACTCACAATTTCCGGAGGAAAATTATCATTCATCCATTCCTGGATCTTTCTCGCCTCAGCAGCCTGATTTCGCAGTTTTGCACTAATGTTCGGACTGTGACTTTGCTGGAAAAGATTGTATACCCCAACCACTGTCAAGAGATACTGCAAAAGATACTGTCTTTTGCACACACTCTATCTCTGTCACACTGAAACACACACATGCAGCACTGAGCATGAAATCACATTCAGTTGGCCTCTGTGCACTATACTTTCACCTCCTTCCTCCCTCACACACACGATTCCACCCACACCGTCATCTCCAATTCAAACATTGTTCTCTCTGTCTCCATCTTACAGAATACTAGCACCCCAACACCTCTGCTCTGCCTCTCTTGCTCCCACTCCTATTTGGTGAGTATATTTGCAGGAAGTAATTCAGGATGAAATTATTTATCATCTTTAGTTGTCATGTTAGATACACAAAACCCCACACCCTTCAGATGTTACATCTTAGTGGGATCACCAAAGGCACCTGTAGATGGGGAACTGAGGGGAAGGAGCACTGAAAGGAAATGAGGCTATCCACTCACTGTTGCCAGAGTGTCTAGTTTAGCAGCCAAGGCAAACAGGTCTTGATTTGTCATGTTCTGGTTGATCTGCACAAGAGACAGGGAAGAAACATAGGAATCAGCTCCTTGGAGAACACAAGAGATATGGAAATGACTAACATCTGAAGCTGAGGTAGAATATATTAGTTATCTTTCTTACAATGTTCTTTCTAATTCAGTTCATTAATTTCTCCAAAAATTCATAGGCATGCTATTCTTCATCCTCATCCCAACTTAGTTCCCCCTTCCACCGAGTGTGTTGATAGTAATCAGATGCCCTCACAAGTAAAGCTTAGGCAAGTGACTATAAAAGGAGGTTCTAGGCTATTAAGTGTTTTCTGACTTTGGAACTCCCTCCTAAGAGAAATCAAAACTGTCCTTGTTTTTACTCTTAAAGCATCAGACAAAGCCTGTCCTGTTTATTTGGTCTTTTGGTAACTAAATAGATTTGTTAGACTATCCTATCGACAACTAATTGTCTAATTGTAATTTCCATTGCATTTACTAACATAGACTACTGTGTGTATTGATAGTTTGATGGGATTCTGTTAAACTATTCTGAATGGCAACTATAACAGTAAGATGACATACATGTTTTAGTAAACTATCTGTAAATATAAGGATACAGATTTATACCAAATCAAAAGCTGAACAATTCAGTGCAGCTCATGCAGCTTAAATGCTCCCTGATGCATTGCTGTGCAACTGTTTCTTTATTTTGGTTGCAATACTAACACTGGTGTGTAAGGCATTATGCATATAAATTGATATAAATTATAAATTAAATAAATATTTTCTCCATAATGGAACAAACATCCACCAATAAATTCCACAAAACATTAACCCAGCAAGCCTTCCATTGTCAGCTAATTTCTGCTGAATGGCAGTACATAGCTACAGTTGCTGGAGTATAGCAATTCATATCATTCATGAATAACACACATTATTTTTTCTGTTTGGGTGGACACTGCACTAATGTTATAGACACATGAGATTGTGCCCATGATATCACTGTGAGGCAAGTCATCATCCAAGCCTACAAAAGTTATGCCAAGATTCTGTTTCAGACAAGGCATCTCTTACAAATAACTGGGCAGTTTTTGTTCTAGAAAGACAATTTTCTAAACCCTTCTATCCATCAGCAACCATTTTTCTTAATTCCATCTCACTTGTGCCAGAGCATCAGCAAAGTCCAGCTTCAGTAGTCCATTCTTTTTGCCCAGATCCTGCATGAGATGTTTCTGATCATCCTTCAAGAAATCAGTAGAGCCCACGCTGACATTTATTTTGTTCAAGGCAGAATCAATATCATCTGTGTACTGACAGAGCAATGGGGGGGGGGGACACAAGGTGAGCAGATTCAGAATGCATAATATAGACGCCCAGTGTGCGTTTCTCTAGGACAGTGATGGCACAACTTTTTGGGGCTGCATGCCCGGAGTGGGGCTTCTGCCCTCCGGGGGCAGGGCTTCTGGGGCGAGACTTCTCCCCTGCACTTTCCCTGGCCTCCAGCTGTCTCTGAGAGCAGGGGCACAGGCGCATGCCTGTTGCTCCTCCTCCTCCTGCCCTTCCCTTCCCTTGGCCTCCAGCTGTCTCACAAAGGTCCGTGGGGAGGAGTAGGAGTAGGCATGTGCCCGGTCCTCCTCCCAACAGACCTTTCCTGATCCCCAGCTTCCCTCTGGAGGCCAGGAAAGGTCTCTGGGGAGGAGCAACTGATGCATGCCAATCGTTCCTCCTCCCCTCACCCTTTTCACAGCCTCTAGCTGTCTCAGAGAGGCAGCTGAAGGACGGGAGGAGGAGCCAGAGGTGTGCACCTGTGGCTCCTTCTCCCCAGCATCATTTTCTGGCTTTCAGGTGCCTCGGAGATGCCCGGGGGGGGGGGAGGAATGGGCACTCACATGCCTGTTCCTCCTTCTCCCTGGCCCGTGCCAAGCAAAATGGTGTCGCATGCTACCTGTGACAAACGTGCCATAGTTCACCATTACGGCTCTAGGAGGTGTGTAAGTACATCCTATATGAGGTTTCAGACAATTCAAAGTAGGAACCCCGAACTCTTATCTGTTCTCATATATCTATACCTCATATAGGACATACTTCTTATCTAAGGATGGCAGGCAGGCAGGCAGGCAGGCAATTCAGTTTGGCTTGTGGTAACCTAGGCACTGACCTTGCTAATGTTTAAGATCTCGTCCAGAGATATTGCTTCATTCAAGTGAAGAGTATTCCACAAGGAGGCATTGTTTTCACAGCTCCTTCAAGAAGAAAAGTTGAGGTAAGAAACTAGGACACATTACACTGTGCCAAACATCAGTTGAGGAACAACATCAACATCTAAATAATCTCTCTGCCTGATTCTTTATTTCCTTTGAGATAAATGGAGTTAATTTTCCCCCATACAATAAGGAATTGCTAGTAATATATTCCACTCAACAGTTCGATGAAATGGCTTGTAGAGAGGTAACAGCACAACTAGGAGATACAGTTACCATGCTGGCAAATAAAAGCTTGAAGAAGAAGAGACACTGTAGGTCACAGACAGAGTTACTTTCACTGGGTCTTTGACCGGATCGGGAGAAGCACATCAACACTGCATACTGGTCAGTAGAGGATGTTATCTCTGCCCACTTATACACATAGGATTCCCAATGTGTGTCTTTCTTAGCTTTTTTCATTTTAAGCCTTGAAACTTTCACCCCTCCTTCATGTGTGCCCCTTGCTCTTGGGAGAAGCAGAGGGACAAAGTAACAGCATGTAGTGTGCCAAGGAGGAAACCAGCTAGTTAACCTGGCACTCACTTGTACATGCTGGAGAGGGTCACATCTGGAACATTCAGCTGCATGAGCTTTGACACATTTAATTCAGGGAACAAGTCTGGTGTTTCAAGGAACTGGAAGAAGATAAATAGCTGTTAATAAAATTCCTTCTTTACCTACTCAGAACAATGGCCAAACCCTGTTAGTAGCATACACTAACATAACAGCCTTTAATGCCAGCAAAAGTGCTTTTTGGAAAGGTGCAAAGCTGTGGCTGAACAGCAAAGAAAGCCATCATCAAAGGTTACTCTTGTCTTGCCTACATACAGCATTGTGACTACACAACCTGCAGCCATACTGTCAATGCATCTATGGCAGCAAAGTATAGTGGAATAGTTACAGCAGCCAACATGATCACAGCCAAAATATTTAGTACTCCCACAGATCCAGAGGAACATTCATGTAAAACAGAACATCCAGTTGCCTTAGGCTTACTCTAGCACCTTTTAGGCCAAAGTGACAACTGACAAAAGTTGGAGAAAGGAGCTGCAGTGTGGATTCTAGGCTGGAATTTAAGACACAAATAGCCTTCCCTTGGTCTATGTGATTACCCCATTCTCTCATCCCAGTCTCTGATAGGGCATAGCTGCACCTTAAGAATACAACAATAAGCCAAGCAATTTACCTCAAGGAGACGTCCATTAGCCCAGGGTCGACACACCAGCGTGTAAGTATTGCCCCCTATTAAAAATGTCACTAGAACCAGTAGCATCAGCAGCCATGCAAATATAAAGCAGAACCCAACGCTCCTGTCAGGGAAGATGAGACACATTCAGAATTCTAGGATTCTCCTAACAGTCTAGACATGACCATCAGAATTCTTATACAAGTAACTTGCAATCTGTATTGCCCCTGTAACCTTTCAAATTTATAATTCTCATAAAATGAAAACCCCATGATAGGTTCTCCTTAGGGTCACCATAAGTAGAAATGACTTGAGGGCACACAATAACAATTAAATAAATTAATGTATAAATAGCTCTCCCAATGAACCTGTGCAGCTCAGCAAAATGGGAGAGCAAGTAGAGAACGAAGAGAGAATAAGAAGGTTGAGATGGGACAGCAAGGCTGTTTGGAGTTTTGGCATGGTGATTTGAGTGGTAAGAAAAGATGTCTAGCCTGGTTTTCTTTTACCTGCCTAGGTTATGGGAGGGAGAGAAAGTAATGCAATCTTGGAAAAAATGCTTTCCTTTCCCTTCTTAGAAGGGGAGAGCATGGGGGAGTGCCAAACTATAGTAGGCAAACTCCTTTTCCAAAAGCCTAAATACATTAAAGGCACCAGATCTTTTCTGATCTGGGAAGTTAAGCCAGGTCATCTCTGGTTAGTACTTTGATGGGAGATAGCCATCAAAAATAAGGTTCTGTAGACTATATTTCAGAGGAACTGGCAAAATCACCTCTGAGTATTTTTTGCCTAACAAAACCCTATTAAATTCATGGGGTCACGATAAGTCGACAGGCAACATGAAGGCACACAAAGCAGCACGCAAACTCTTGTTCCTTTGGCCATCATCAAGAAGAGGACCAAGGGGAATTTGGAAAGTAGCTCCTATCCATCTTGAGAGGGAAGAAAAGGGGCTCTTACGCCATGAGAAAGAGTCCACCAGAGTTGGAGAGGCAGCTCCGTTGAGTAGGCATCTCCTGTGGGTCTAGCCCAAGAGCTCCAAACAACAGACCAAACACATTAAGTACAATTATCAGAAGCACCAAGCAGCAGAGGACAACACCAACAATCCACCTGAAATGAGAGAAATTAGACCAGTATTCACGTAACAGAAGTCAACAACTAAGGAAAAGAAAGGTTCAAAAGTTAACATCCCCAAGTGGTTAATGGGTCACATATCTATTAACCTGTTAACAGTAGAGCTGTGATCTGTTGCCATGTGCAAAAGGCATAATCAAAACATTGGCATGAGGAAACAATCCCTATATATGAGAAACATTCAAGTCCTGTACGCATGAACAAAAAGTAAGGTGGGGGAAGATGCACTGTGAGGGATAAAACAAATTTTATCTGAATCAATCAACTAAATAAGAAGGGATACAAGAATTATATCCTTACCCATTTATAGAATGTACATGGTATCCCATCAAGATATTAGTATACAGTGTTACCCCGGGATACGAATGCGCCGCCTTATGAAATTTCCGGGTTACGAAAAAATCCAATTGAAAAAAACTGTTCCGGGTTACGAAGGTTATTTCGGGTTACGAAAGAAATTTTGGTGCTTTTCGGCGCTTTTTCGCACCAAATCGCGGCTTTTCCCCATTAGCGCCTATGGGGTTTTGGCTTGCGAAAGCCTTTCGGGTTACGAAAGCGGCGGCGGAACGAATTATTTTCGTAACCCGGGGTAACACTGTACCATGAAAACATCAATGGCCTTCAAACCAGATATACTTCAGCTTCCATACATTTTCTATACCTCCTATTCAGAGAACATTAGAACTGCTGCCTATTTAAGATGACATCAGTTTCATCTTCAAGATAGCCAAAATTGCTATGCTATGGATCAACCATGCATTGAATTTAATCATGGGATAGTGCAACCTACAGTACTCCAAGCAGATTTTGATTCCTACCTGTAGCCATCATAGGTGACAATCTCAGGCTCATAGGTAGTCGCCTTCCTGATGATGTCATTCATCAAGTCAGAGATATTCTTCAGAAAGTTCAGCATGGAAAAGTTACCACGGATGTCATCAATCTGCTGCTTAACATAATGTAATTTCTCCTGTGCATCTGCAAGGATCAAAACACACTGTGTAGCATAAGGCACTCATTCATGGAACTTTAAGCTCAATAACCTGACATCAATCTCACCTACCATTCAAGGACAACTTTTCTCACATCTCAACAGAGCCCATGCCAGTTGACTCTTCTCACATGTCAACAGAGCCCATGCTCTCCTATCATTTAAAGGACACTTTCTTATATTACACAAGAGACAGTCTACAACCAGGGTGGGACTCAAACAGCCTTCCATATGAAGTTGAACTGGAACTTCCAGCATCCCTAGCAGGCAACAATAGCTAGATCAGGGGTGGGCAACTATGTAGGGGTTGGTGGCTATTCCCCACTAAATCCACCCAGCAAGGCACACCAATTTGTTTAAATGCTCCTGAATTGATGCAAGACCATTTCCAGCCACCATTTTTGACTTTTTTCTTTGGGGGCTTTTTTAAAAGAGAGAGAGAGAGAGATTGGTGGAGCTCTGGGGGGATTAGGGGATACAAAGAGCCAAATTTTCAGGCTGTATTGATGGCTCTGAAGCTGCTAACAGCAAAAAGATTCACACAAAAATAGGCCCAAAAAGAATTTTTTAAAATTAGGGAGCCTGGGGGCTTTGGGGACTTCAGGGTCCTAAGGGCCACCTACAAGTCTCTCTTTGGTCACCCCAAACTACAGGGCCACACAATGTCCTGGTCTGAAGAGAGAGATGGTTGCAAATACTGGCCACACTATCTAAATCCTGGCTGATCCTTTTTTATTTAATTACACTGGGTCCTTGTTATCCACTGCGGTTTGGCTCCATGTGATTTCACTTTGACAGTAATGGCTGCATCCTGTGGAATTCTGTAGTCTGTAGTTTAGGGAAGTGCTGGAGAACTCTGGCTGTAAATTTTAAATACCTCATCTCTAAAATGAAATGGAGCCATGGGATATTAACATGGTAGTTAATGTGGCATCATTGCACTGTAATTGTGTAGTGTGTAATTGTGTAGTGTGAGTAACTTTCTAGTCTTTGAGGCCATTATAGAAATGAATATATGATGTTCATATATGCTGTTTTCCCCAGGAACAGACTTTTCTCAACTACCTAAGAAACAGGATACAAGATAGCATTTCTTACCAGACACAGCTGTTTTTGTTTGGTCAGAGACCTTTTCTGGAATATTCTCAAGGATTTTTCGTGCCTGCCAATATGAACACCCAGGGTCAAAACAGACATTGATCAAGAAAGAGCTAAACAAAGCAGAACTCTCAGATTCACATGCATTATAATATGGCACCAGGCTGTGAGTAAAGGGGCAGACTGGAGAAGATAAATATACTGTTTCCAAAGGCTAAACAGGCTAGCCATATCTTTAAACATCACAGGAGGGAGCACATGAATTAAAGCAAGGGTGCAAAATCTTAAACACCTTCTGGGGTCCCAAGCTGGCCTTCTTGGCTTCCCTAGACAGCTATACCCCTTTCCCATGGCACCCACATGTCCTGGTTTCTAGCTTTTGTATAGGGTTCCCCCACCCCACCCCATTCCATTTTAACAGGCTAAAATGTCTCTCATAAGACTTAGTTATTGGCAGTAAGAGTTTTAACATAAACCACATTGTTCCAGTCTCACTATTTTGTCTTTGCTCTTCCCACCACAAGAATGTGACCCCCTAAGACAAGACATCTCTGAAACAGGATTCAGTCCTCAGACTGAAAGAGATTCCCCATCAAAGAACTTTAAATGCCAAGGTCTTGATTAAAATTTCTAGGTTCAGTTTGTGGTTCTTTACATGATGCCTGCTGTTCTGGTCCTAGTCAAGCTATCCTAGCATATTGCCACTTGCAGAGGATCCTCAGAAGGGTTGGCTCTTCATGGCTTATTTAAGAAAGTACGAACAAACAGGAGAGAATCTTACCTCTGTAAGAGTGCCATTGGGATCTGAGCGTGTCAGATTTTTTATCAGCTGCAGTGGATGGCTGACATCAGGAACCTATGGGAACAAAACAGGGCATCTGTCCATATCAAGTCATGGAGAATTCACCATGTTTGTGGTTTAGTAGATGGTGAGAATGATGTAGATGTTATTTATCTTAATTTTAGCTAAGCATTTGATAAAAAGACCCATGATCATTTGTTTGGCAAACTAATTACCAGTAAATGTGAAATAGATGGGAACATTATCAGATAGATCCATAATTGGTTGAAAAACTATGCTCAAAAAGTCATTATCAATAGCTGCACTTCCAACTGAAGGTATGTCTCAAGTGAATGTAGCAGGGTTCTGGCCTGAGGATAACACTCTTCAGTATTTTTTCAGTGACGTATGATGGATTAGAGGGGATCCTTATCAAGTTTGCATATGATACAAAACTGACAGGGGTAGCTAACACATTGGAAGTTAGGAACAGAATTAAAAAGGACCTTCATAACTTAGAAAATTGAACTCGAATTAACAGAATGAAATTCAACAGAGACAAATGCAAAATTCTATGTTTAGGCCACAAAACCCAAATCTACATAGGATAGGTTTAGCAGCAATACATGTGAAAAGCGTTATTGTTGATCATAAACTTCTTTCCTGCAGCAAACATGACAAATGATATTTTCACCTGCATTAATAGAACTGTAGTTTCTAAGACAAGGAAGTAATAGTCCCACTATATGCTGCACTGGTCAGACTCATCTGGAACATTAAGTTCAGATCTGGGCACCTCATTTTAGAAAGGATATAGACAAATTGAAGCAGGTTCAGAGAAGGGCAACAGTGATGATAGAGGTATGGAGAACAAAATATGTGGAGAAAGGTTGAGAGAGTTGGGTATATTCTGTATGGTGAAGAGAAGACTGAGGGATGACATGATTGCTCTCTTTAAATATCTACAGGGTTGTCACAGAGAAGAGGGTGCAGGTTTTGTTCTCTGCTGCCCCAGTGGTTAAGACCAGGTCTAATGGTTTTAAGTTACAGAAGGGCAGATTTTGATTTAACATTTAAAAGAACTTCTTGACAGTAAGAAGAATGATTTGGCAAAAGAAGCAATTAGCTATAGAGGCGGTGGGGTCTATTTCTCTGGACATCTTCAAAAAGATGCTAGATGGCTACCTACTGGGAATACTCTAGCTGGACTGATGCCATATGGGTCCCCTTCCAACTCTATAATTCTATGGTGGAGTAGAAATCTGTCCTCCACTGAGTTACAAACTGACAAATTTTGGCTTCATGTTCCAATAGTCTCACCCTGCTGCTCCAACCCCGTGTGTTCTTATTTTATTTATTCACCCCATATCTGTACTTTCCAATAATCTGGCCAGTTTTAGAAAATGAGACTCAGATTCTCCAATAATCCACCATGCCTTTCCAAACAACCCTCTGCCTTCCCAACCCCACTTTACCATGCTAAGATTTGCCCCAGACTTCAGGTTTGGCACTGACACATTCCGGCAAGGCACACCACAGTCATCCAAAGTTTTGTTGATATTGTTCCCCAGAATGGTCAAGTTTCGGTCCAGCTCCTTCTGCAGAATTTGCAAGTGACTCCCTGATTTGTTGACCTCCTTGAGTTCCTGTTCCACAGTACCAACCACTGCAAAGGACAGGGGGAAAGACTGAGGAATTTCCAGATATGCACTGCCCACCCATTTTGTGGCTAATTTTAATACAGGAAAATTACCCCTTAAATATATTAAATATTTTAAAAGATCTAAATAGACAGGATACTGGCAGCTCTCCACCACTTCACTTGGGCTCTGGAAAAAGAAATACAGTAGTCTTTTTTGTTGTAGCACTCTCAAGGTGAAGCCAAACAAATCATTCTTTTTCAGTCCTCAATAAACCTCTGCAGAGTCCAATATAAAAAAAAAAAAAATACAAAATCTCAGTAATCTTCTAAAACCCACAATCCTTTGCAGTACCTCTGAGAAGATGGTCCACTGCATCCAGTGCTTTGTTTGCTTGACCCCCAAGCTGAGTCTTGATCTTGTTCCCCAGATTGGACCCAATATCTGCAGAAAAAGAAGACCAACATAACAAGGTAATCCAGCAATACTTTCCACTTTTTTTGGAGATTCTCAAATTTCAGAACCAAGTTTCGTGCGAGTTAAGACTTAAACGAAAACTACTTGATCCATGCAGGGGTGATTAACAATACATTGTTCTCATTTCATATAAACATCCTGTCACAGTAGGAACAGAACCCAGCAACAGTGTCATGGATGACCCAAATGGCAATAGTGTAGAAAGTGTATGGTCATGTCTGTAATTCCAGATAAGATTCAGGGTCTGGAATTCAAAGTACCTTTGAAGGCTATGATCACAGTCTGAATCATTCACTTCTACCTCCTTCTCTATAGTTACATGCTATAGGCCAGGGGTAGGCAACCTTTTTGAGCCGGGGGCCGGGTTGGTGTCCCTCAGGCGACTGGGGGGCCGAAGCCAGGGGTGGAGCTTCAACTTTCCGGGGCGGGGCCACGTGCGGGGGGTGGAGCTTCCACCCTCCGGGCCGCATGCTGGGGGTGGAGCTTCCACCCTCCGGGGGGCACAGGCCTCCCCATCTTTGCTGGTCCCTGAGGGCCCCAGGCCCCGTCAGAGACCGGCAAAAAAAGCTGGTGGGGGCCGCCGACGCGCTGGAGGGCCCCCTGGAGGGCCCCAACGACGGCACCGGGCCTCCCAGAGGCCCCCTGCCGCCGTCGGAGCCCTCCTGGAGGGCCCCAGGGATGGCAAAGGCCCCCCAGAGGCCCCCTGCCGCCCGGAGCCCTACTGAGGGCCCCAGGGATGGCAGCGGCCCCCAGAGGCCCCCTGCCACCCTTGGGCCCTCCTGGATGGCCCCAGGGACTGCAAGGGCCCCCAGAGGCCCCTGCCACCCCGGAGCCCTCCTGGAGGGCCCAGGGACGCAAAGGCCCTCAGAGCCTCCTGCCACCCTCGGAGCCTCCTGGAGGGCCCAGGGATGGCAAAGGCCCCCAGAGCCCCCTGCTGCCTCGGAGCCCTCCTGGAGGCCCCAGGGACTGCAGCGGGCCTCCCAGAGGCCCCCTGCCGCCCTGGAGCCCTCCTGGAGGGCCCCAGGGACTGCAGCAGGCCCCCCAGAGTCCCCCTGCTGGCCCTCGGAGCCTCCTGGAGGGCCCCAGGGGACGGCAGCGGGCCCCAGGAGGCCCCCTGCCCCCCGGAGGCCCCTCCTGGAGGGCCCCAGGGACGGAGCGGTGCCCCCGGGAGGCCCCCTGCCACCCTCGGGAGCGCTCCTGGAGGGCCCCCAGGGGCGGCAGCGGGCCCCAGAGGCCTCCTGCCCGCCTCGGAGCCTCCTGGAGGGCCCAGGGATGGCAGCGGCCCCCCACGAGGCCCCCTGCTGCCCCTTGGAGCCCTCCTGGAGAGCCCCAGGATGGCAGCGGGCCCCCAGAGGCCCCCTGCCGACCTCGGAGCCCTCCTGGGGGCCCCATGGATAGCAAAGGGCCCATCAGAGGCCCCCTGCCGCCCTCGGAGCCCTCCTGGAGGGTCCCCAGGGACGGCAGCGGCCCCCAGGAGGCCCCCCCTGCCGCCCTCGGAGCACTCCTGGAGGGCCCCAGGGGACGGCAGCTGGCCCCCCAGAGACCCCCTGCCGCCCTCGGAGCACTCCTGGAGGGCCCCAGGGACGGCAGCGCCCCCCGGAGGCCCCCTGCCGCCTCGGAGCCCTCCTGGGGGCCCCCAGGGACGGCAGTGGGCCTCCTAAAGGCCCTCTGCCGCTGCCGCCACAGCTGCCTATCGCGGCTTTTCGCCGCTCTGGCCGCCGCCATTTTGGGCGGCAAAATGGTGGCAAGGTTGCGCGAGATTTCGCCTCCATTTTGGGCGAAAAAATGGCGGCGCCCAAAATGGCGGCACCCAGAGCAGCGAAAAGCCGTTACGGGCGGCGGCGGCGGCAACAGCAGCTGGGGGCAGGCGGAAGGCCTCCGTGGGCCGCATCCGGCCCGCGGGCCGGAGGTTGCCGACCCCTGCTATAGGCTAACAATGAGATTATTTCAGTTGATTTGGGAATTTCAGCTGCAAATGTCAGTTAGAATCCCATGTTTCACTTCACTCTTTTTAGATTTTTCTAATCAAGTTTTTGGTTAACTCACTTTATTAGATTTCACCTCACTTTGCATGCCTGTACTCATTTGCTCATTTTCAGCTTTGTTTGCTTTACCACACCTATTATCTTCCCACATCACTCTGACTTGACCCTATTTTTGGAACTTGTCTGTAATCTGAAAGCATCAAAAGAGCAAGTAGTGGGAAAGCAAGGTGTCAAAAGGCAGCGGCGGCAGGAATTCCTGTACTCTGCTAGAGATTCAACACTATCTCCCCCACTTCCCAACAATTCTCAATATTTAGTCAGCTTCCCACCATGCATGCACACACACATATGCATACTGCCTCCTAGATTGTAGCAGTGGCACAGACTCACTCAGCAAGCTGTTGTTTGCTTGATTCAATGGTACTGAGCTGGTGTTGATAATCATATCAATTTCCTGTGGAGAACAAGGGAAACAATAAAATATATTCATTTCTTCATGGATGTGAATGTGATTATAGTTATGGCTATAAAACTGTAAGGAATATAGTATGTTACCCAACATGCTACTGTACAATTTTAACACAAAGTACAAGAATCTAGTTATTGAACTTAAGCACACGTGCACACGGACCATTGTAACATAGATCCTATTGAGAAAAGATTCCATGAACCTTGGAAGTTCACAGTATGACCATTTAATTAGTTCCAGTTACTGAAATGGTTGTTGTTGTTGTATGCCTTGAAGTTGTTTCCAATTTGTGACAACCCTAAGTTGAACCTATCATTGGGTTTTCTTAGCAGGATTTGTTCAGAAGAGGTTTTGCCATTGCCTTCCCCTAAGGCTGAGAGCGTGTGACTTACCCAAGGTTACTATTGGATTTCCATAGCCTTGCAGGGATTAGAACCCTGGCTTCCAGAATTGTAGTCCAACGCTTAAAGCACAACACCACAATAGCTCTCTACTGATATTATACAGGAAATAGGAAATCAGCTCCATGATTCATAAGACTTAGTATGCTTAGGTTTGCACTACTAAAATATTTGCAGGAAGTCATAACAGACCATTGCATCAAAGGTAGTATTCATAAATGCCATCTACTGTATTTGATTATAAAACAAAGATTCAACTCACACCAACTCCTTCCAGTTCCTATAGACAACAAAAGGCTTAAAAATCTTTATGAAATCAGGCTCCTTTGGGCGGGTTGACGGTTTCCTAGAGACTAGTTAAGCTCTCAGAAGTTATGTCACAATAAGTAGGGTTCAAGCACTTAGTGTGAAAGTTATCTATAAGGAGAAGGGGTATAAAAACAATATTGCTGGAAAAAGTAATCTAACTCAGCTTCATTTTTTGCTTTCTAGAATTATAAAATCCAAATTATACTTTGTTGCTCTTCTAAATATCCACACAACTTTATTTATTTATTTTAAGTACAAACACATTAATATCACAACCTATAAATAAATTCGTATCAAATAAATAAACCAATAGAAATACAAGAAACAGGTGCATGAAAATACACGTCAGTACAAAACTATAGCTAATATTAATGGACTATCAAAATCTCCAAATTCACCTGGTACACAACCCCTTCTACTTTGTGCCACAAAAGCCACTGGCCTTTGTCCATGTTGTGGATTCTTGTTTTGATTAGCTTCCAGTCCAGATTTTAATAGAATCAAACTCTGACTTTCCAAGTGACAGTATCTGAATAGTTTGTAATAGGAATATAGGAGGCTGCCTTATATCAAGTCAGGAAGGAAGGAACAAAGAGTTGGAGGGAAAGTCAGGCCATTGATCTGCCTACTCTAGTACTGTCAATTCAGAAAAGCAGCAAATCGCTAGTTTTCAGGTGCAATTATTTTCCAGTCCTATCTGGAGATCCCAAATAGGGATTTGGCTTTCTCATCCAAGTATTAGCCCAGCCTGAGTTTGCTGAATTTCTAAAACTAGTCAAGATAAGTGTGTTCATTGTGGCATGATCCTCACAAAATTACTATAGAAGAAATAAGCTCACCAGCACAGATCAAACAGTACAAGGGTCCTTGGCCATAAGAAATGGAAAGTAGATTGGAAAATCATGGCAGAATGGAAAAGTTCTTCATTGGAGAACAGGACAAGACAGATGGAGGCTGGAGCAGAAAACAAGCAAAGCAAGATGGAAGAATACTTGAATAGTTGGGAACAATGTAGATGGTCTTGTGTGAAGCAGGACACGTGGCAAAAGACACCCTACCTGGGGAAAAGAAGAAGTGGCAGAAGTATAATACTATATAGCCCACATACCTGTGGAATAGATTCCAGGTAGATGTGCAAATTGTGCATCGTACTGTTCAAAGTGAGGAAGCCTCTGCCTACAGTCTGGGATATACGCTGGTTGTTGATATATGCACAGATGTCTCCAGCTCTGCAATGGAGGAAGAAAGCAGAGGGAATGTTATTCAGGTGGGAAGGCAGCTTTTTATAGTGAAGCCGATTTTTATTTTCCTTCAAAAAGAAGATCATGTTACAGATCAAAAACAGAAATAACTTACAGAGTCGTGCATATTTTTTTAAAAATTAAGTGTTTCATCCAATGTTGTCCATCCGTGGGTACAATGAAGATCTCTGGTGGAACAAACATTACCTCCTCCCCCTCCCCCAATTTCTCATATGTCCCTAAAATGAGTTCAGAGGGAGACTGTTCTAGAAAAAACCAGGTGAGGAGAATATTGGGAAGAGAGGAAGGGGAAGCCCTGCTGCACAAGTAGAAATCTGTTTGTAAGGCATCAGATGTAGCCCAAAGTGGCATGGTGTTGCACTAGCCATTTGGGAAAGGATGGAAGCAAGTGTAATGAAAGATGCACAAGGTTTGGAACTAGCACATTCTGCCTAATAGTATTTCCAAACTCAGGATCATTAATACTGAACAGCATGATTCTGGGCTTGGTACATCTATGTGATTCAATACATTTCCTCTCTCTCTTTACAAAACATATCGATTTGGATTGTGTATACTGATCCTGAAGTGAATTGCCCTTCTCACGAGTTGCAGTTTAGCCTATATTGTCTTTTGATATATCCCAGTTTTATAATACTATGTACGTTCTTGGTGATCTTGCCTATATTGACAATAAGATGTGTCCTGAACATCCTACCTCACGCAGGTCTACAAAAATTTTTTGTTGCGATAAGACAATACTAGGAAAATCATATCGTAAGTCAGCAATAAAAAAGCCTTGCAAAAAGTGCAAAACTCACAGAAGAATTGTAGTGACAGCCAGGACAGACACAAAAAATGCCTTCCTCCTGCAGCCAGTGTGTTTTGTCTGCTTCTGGTACAAGAAACCCCCACAATGTTCACAGCAGCGGCAGCAGCAGAAGAACAAGCCCACCAGGGGAACAAGTATGATGAACAGAACACCAATAGCAGCACAAACCAGGAAGCCAGTCTCATACTGAAGCACCTACAAAACAGGAAAGAGAGAGAGACTAGGTAGAGAGGTTAGGTGCTGTAACAGTCCACAAACAGTGACAAAACCTTTTTGTACAAAAACACAAAGGGGGAAGAATGGTAGTCTCAACTGAACAACCTATCTCATAATTGATTATTCCACTGACTGTGCTTCAAACATAATCTGGGTTTACTGAAATATTTTTGAATGTCTGTTAGACATCAGGCTTTATTGTTTGGGAGTGCAACTTGATAATACCAGGGCAAAAGGCCTCTATATCTGTACGCATGGTATGAACCAGGCTACTGCCTGTCAGCCAAGGTATTAGGACTTAACTCCTTGAGGTTTCTATCTCTAACAAAGGGGAAAAAATTTATTGAGACTACATTTGGTGCATTTTCCCTATACAGCACTTAAAGGTTTTTCAGGATGCAACAGTACAGAGGCTTTTTGATAAATTCAGTGTTCTCTGCCTAAAAAAGGGAGTGGGTAGCATCATCCAGAACAGAAACAACCTGGGAAGCTACTTTTTCTGTTGTTAATTGAGTTAAAATTTTATTACTTGGACTTTACAGCTTTGTCTCTCAGAGCTCACGTGGCCAAAGAGAAGAGTAGTCTCTTGCCTGTATTGATATCCCTTGAGACCACTTAACTGACAAAAACAAAAACATCTTGACAAAATGTAGGCCTCTGACTCAAACATTTTTTTTCCCTTTTCCTTAACATATTTTCCTAATGAAGATGCCAGTGGAGTTTTGAAAACTTGCATGATGCATTTTGGTTGGCCCAATAATGATGTTGTTGCTTTGTGGATTTTGAATGTTAATGTATTTTGCTGTCTTGCCAACACAGCTACCCCTGGATATGTTTTAAGAGTGTGATTTGTGCTATGCAGAATTCAGCTTGCAAAGGGACTTTAACAGCTTCCATTTGTACATAATAAATCCAGTTGATGCATGCATCATCATAAGGCCTCTATTTCTTATGAGTGATATTGTACCAAGTTCGGAAGCTTCAGTTAGTGCAAAATATGGCAGCCAGATTCGTCACCAGTTCATCAAGGTTTGACCATATAACACCTATTCCGAAAGATGTGCACTGGCTGCCTATTCGCTTCCGAGCACAATACAAGGTGTTGGTTATTACCTATAAAGCCCTACATGGCTTGGGCCCGAGTTACTTACGGGACCGCATCTCCCTATATAATCTGCCCCGCACTCTTAGAACATCGGGTAAGAACCTATTGGAGATAGCAACCTCTAAGTATGTTGTTACTTCGCAAAGAGTATTTTCAACAACAGCTCAGAGAATCTGGAACCATCTTCCTGAGGAGATCCGCTCGGCGGCCTCGTTAGAAACATTCAGAAAAGCGATTAAAACTGAGCTTTTTAGCCAAGCATACCCCACCTAATATGAATACCCCCGATATGAATGACTTGCCCTATCTGTGTATGATCCCTGCCTTGTTTATTGATGCTATTGTTACTGTATGATGTTGTATATTTTATTATTTTTAGCTGCTTTTAATTGAATTTTTATGTAAACACTTTGTGCTTTTTTAGTCTGTAACCCCGCTTCGATCCACCGGGAGAGGTGGGGAAACATAAATAAATTTTATTATTTTATTATTATATGACCCTAGATACTTGGACCTCAATGTCTGATACTGTCTCTGCTGCATAAATTGTTCTATCCATTCCAGAATAAAGTTATCAGCATAGGGTATCATCTACAGATATTTGAAATGCTAGATTCAGACAGAAGCACCTCATTCCCCGAAATGTGGGATAACCCTAGTCAATATCCGCAAAACTGCCTCTAAATACAGTGTCCTCTCCGAACATTTTCCTGCTACTGTCATTTAAAGGTCACATTACCCTGGAAACAGCAGTCATCATGTATTTCTGTGTCTTCAGTGTACCCCTCTGTTAGTCTCCTTTGTGCATCTTTTAATTCGTTTATCTTACAGGAGCAAATTAAAATCTATATGTTACTTACAGTGGCTCCTCGGGGTTACGAAATTAATTTCGTTCCGCGGCTAATTTCGTAACCCGAAAAACCGTGTCGTAACCCGAAAATTGCAGAGGGCGCTAATGGGAAAAAAAGCCGCGGCCTGCCGCGGCTCATTTAAAACAGCGCCGCGTTTTTTCGTAACCCGAAAAAACCGTCGTAACCCGAAACACCAATAAAGCCCTAATGGGATTTATTCGTATCCCGAAAAATTCGTAAGCTGGGTAATTCGTATCCCGAGGTACCACTGTACAACATAATAACTTAAGTAATTACCACCTCTTGTTTCTGGATGCAGTATCACTCTCTCCCAGAAGCCATGCACACTGGCACATGGAACGGCTATTTCACTAGTACTTCCTGCTCTAAAAACCCTACTCCTGTGGTTCTGTCCAAGTCCCTTTATTCTCTCATTGCCACACCGTAGCCTCAGAATTCCATGACCCGCTGCTGGAAAATTCACCTCTTTAAGAAATCCTGGATTGTTGATATCAAGCTGGCGTTTGATCAGACGAGTCAGGGTATCTAGAGAAAAGCACAGAGAAGATACTAATTGAAGAAAGAAGATACCATCAACAAGCAATTTATATGCAAACCAAAATCAAAGCTCAAGGGCAGTTATAATGTGTGCCCTCAAGAGCACTGCCCTCCCAAATGCCTCCCCCAACAATCATTACCTGCTAGAATGCTTACTTTAGAATAAGTAATGCTCACACATTGTTGCTTTTACCTGTGCAGAGTTTTCCCAACTCTCCTGTATAATGCGTTGTAAACTGTTTTATTTGTGTGTGTGTGTTTTATCAACATACTTCCATATGTGTTTGATGTGAATGCTCAGAATCTTCAACACACCTTGCTCAATGCTTGGTATGGGGGAAAAGGCATCCTAGTGAACCTTTCTCTCTCTAGTCTCCACCATACATGAAAAAAAATTGGCTCCCCTCACAACCCATCTGCTACATTATAAACAGAGTGTTAACTCAGGACATGAAGGAACCAATTGGCTTCTGTAGTTCCTTCAAATGTATCAGATTCTGTATGTACACAGCATACTAATGACTTGTGTATTGTACTTTCCCAGTTTGATCTTGCCAGAATGCCAAGGAAAGCAGCACATATAAATTTCTGCTTGCTTGAATATCTTTTCTTTGCATGTCAGTGAGGTGAGCAAAAGCTTCATTATTAGGGTGGGCAGGTGGGTGGTTCACTGGCTGACCTGAATGGTTTACATTCTGTTATTATTGTACCAGTGTGTCCATCAAGCTGTGTCTTATTTTTTTTAAGTCATTAGAGAGAAGCAGGTTCATAGCAGCCAGTACAGCCAACCCAAGATATGTGACTTTGCTTTTCCTATTCAATCTGGATTGAAATAGAACTTTAATTTGAATAAGATTTTCTGTTTGCAACTGGTTAGTTTCAGAAGAAGTAGACAGTTAAGGGGTGGTGGTTGTGGTTTTCTGAAGAAAGGGAACTAACTCACTGTATACCTTCTCTTTGGTGGGTTTGTCTAGCCATGTTTTTTCTTTCTAACTGTTGCAGTCACAATGCTTCCCCTTCCAACAAATAACAGAATTACATACTATTTCTCTGGCTTGGTTTCATGGTCTATATTTTTAAAAATGGAAGGAGCATTGATAAGTTTTCCTGTAGTTGTTTTTAAAGGCAGAATCAATTTCTTTTATATTTTTATTAAAGATTTTAATCAGGGAGTATAAGGCATATGGCTTTCCCTCTTTTAAACTTGTTTCCAGACTGATCCAAGGAAATTCTGTTATTCGTGTTAAGATGTAGCAAATAGTTTATTGCTAAACAAGTTGCAGAATTTCTGAACATTGCTATTCTCCCATTCATAACAGCTAACTGATTGCTAGTTTTGTAGTTGAGATGCTGACTATGACTTTTTAAAGACCTCCAAAGAAGGACAGCCCACCATCTTCCATGGCAGTCTATTTCACTCTCAAACAGCTCTTACCATCAAGAAGTTATTTCTAATGTTTAGATGGAATCTCTATTCTTGTAATTCAAATCCAACGGTTTGTTTTCTAATCTCTGGAGCACCAGAAAACAAGCTCACTCCCATTTCTTTTCTTTTTTTTTAATGTAATTTTAAATTTCAACATGCATATATATATATATATATATATATATATATATATATATATAATCTCAACACAAAACACATTCCAGCTTGTCAATATCTTTCTTGAATTGTAGTGCCCAGAACTGGGAAGAGTATTCAAAATGAGGCCTGACTAGAGCAAGTCAGCATGGCACTACTGCTTCTCTTAATATGATCATTAATTATAGCTGCATGTGTTTCATCCCATTTTTATCTTCATTGTTTATAAAGTCAGTTGGCTGCAAATAAATCATTATCTCTTGATGTTATAATTCTACCTGGTACAACAGAGAAATTTGCTGGCTCTCTCAAAAGATTCCTGCCCTTGCTCCCAACAGTGTTATATTGTGGCGAGAGATCCTCCTCTTGCATTCCTATCGAGATCTTAAATGCCTTCATAGCCCTTTACTGCAAAACATTTCAACACATTTCAGACCTTTTTCCTTAAAACTATTAATCAGAGAATGCACAATAAATATACAAATAACTGTTATATAACTTGTGTGGCGTAGTGGTTTGAGTGTTGGACTACAACTCTGGAGATCAACCTTGCTCAGGGAGGCCAGAATGGCCCCTTCCTTGATAGCTTTCCGCTGACAGTGAAGACCTTCTTCTTCAGATAGGCTTTCAAGAGAGAAAGCTTTTAAAGAATGGCCTGGGATGCTATATTGTCTTAATGTATTTTAAACATTTTTATCTTTTTAAAGTATTGGATATTTGTTTTAATTATTGTAGTAATTTAATTCTCTTTTAATGTACTATTTTTGTATGTTTTTAATTGTATTTTTTTAATGTTGTAAGTCATCCTGAGTCCCAGTCTTGGGAGAAAGGTGAGGTATAAATAATAATAATAATAATAATAATAATAATAATAATAATAATAATTCCAGACTCAACCATGAAATCCACTAAGTGACCTTAGGCTCAGGGGAAGGCAATGGCAAACCTCCTCTGAACAAATCTTGCCAAGAAAACCTTTTGATGGGTTCACCTTAAGGTCACCATAAGTTGGAAACGACTTGAAGGCACACCACAACAATAATTTAAATATGCCTTATCATAAATCATATAGATTGAAATATATTTATATACCTTTTCTTCAAAAATATTGTTATTCAACCAAATGGTACACTTATCTGGTCATCAAAATACATGATTATAAAACAAGCTTGCAATCCACATAATGAAGTACATAATGAGGCTCCAATTCTCAAAAAAATAGCAATTTCCTTATAGACAATGTAACACAGCAACCATTATTCCGTTCCCCAAGGTTAAATACATTCACACTAAATAAGGAAGACTATTTTAATAGTCTCTCTCTCCAACATCCTGTGCTCTCATGACCAAGGAAGAAAAGGTCAAGCTTATTTCTTTACAGTCCTAGTAAGAAACATCTGCATTTCAAAGCAATGTGGCAAAATCATGAGCTTTATTAAAGCTAATAGGAATCATTGTTTTTAACCTTCCAGTGCATCTGACATACATTTTAAAAGAATCCTGTTTGGAATTTCTATTGTCCAGAAAAAAGATATCCTTTCCTTAATAGGCTTTATGTTGCCAGTATTTAAAAAATGTACACAAGGTCCTTGGTATCCACTGGGGTTTGGTTCCAGGATCCCCTGAGAATACCAAAATCCATTTATGCTCAAGTAGCGTGGGGTAGTAAAATGACGAAATCAAGGTTTCCTTTCTAGATTTTTTATTAAAAAATATTTTCAAGCTGTGGATGGTTGAATCCGTGGATGCAAATTCCATGGATACTGACTGTACTTGCACATTTCAGTGTCTGAAATTATATATATGTTCCCATAGTCTAATATTAAACTTCCTTGTTTGTCTATATATAATTAGTTATATATAATGAGTTACAAATATAACATCAGGCATATTTCACAAGTATGCCGTTGGATTTCATAGCATCTTTCAAAATAAATTCCTTTCCATCAACAGGATTTACTAACAGTTTCAGCTGTGAGCAGTAATCGTATCTGCAATGTCCACATCGAAGAAATGGGCTGGACTTCGCTAGGGATGCTTTCTGCAGTGTCCTATTGTAGTAAGAGGTTCCCCAACATCACGTTTGTCATTCTGTCCAAGATGTTGAATAGGAATATCTGCTTTATCCTTAGAGGCTTGGCTTGTATCTGAGCATCCTGGATTTCACCAGGGATGATTTTTTTATTGTGATGAAAAACCCATATGCACCCTTTAAATTATTTCCAATTTATCCCAGTATGCTGTTGAGATAGGTTTCTGTCTGAGCCTCCCCACATTTTTTCTTTGTTGTTAAAGCTTTGTTGTCAAAACATCTAGCTGTGTGTGGTCCTTCTGTCCTGTCTTCCAGTAAGTCACATATCTCCTTTTCCAGGATTAAATAGGTCATACCTCTTCCTCTCAACTCTGGCTTTTCCTCTTCTGCACCCCTCACCAATGAAATATTGACACAGTCCATTCCCTAAACATTCCCAGCCCTCACTTCTCCATTTGGAGGTTAACTCCTAGGATTTTGCAATTCCACGGATTTCACAATGAAGCCATTGGACTTTGGTCAGTGGGAGTTACTCTCACATCATTGTGATGTGAAGATTGCACCTTGGATTGTACTAGATTTTACTGTGGATTGTCTGCTGAAGAATATATTTGTGTTCTTATTTGTTATTGTTTTTTTGGACTGAGATATTAGAGTATATCGGGGGGGGCAGCTTGCTCTCTTATTAAGAACTGAGATCTTTCTTTGTGTTCCAAGGTAGCATCACAAATTCTGTATCCCACACTATATAAAGTTATAAAGAATCATTCTGAAAAATGTATAAGCACTTCAACAAATTCCTTTCTCCAAACTGACTTTAGCCAAGAAGCTACAAATCAGATAGATGGGTTCAGTGAAACTTTTTCTGATGCTCTAGCAGTTCTAGTCTGAAAGTGATAAAGGGAAAGGGTATAGTCAGACGTTTGGTGCATCTTAATACTCTAGGAGACATGGTTTTAAGGCACTGCAACCAAAATTGCTTCTTTTCCCCTTTCAACTGCAAATTTGAACTTTGTGGCCACAATGAGATTCCATAAAATCAAGGCATTTTCAGAGAATTGGTTAATCTCATACCTGTTGACTCAGCCATCAAACTCTACTTTCAGGGTTCAGAAATCTCTCACAGGCAGGCCAAATGAACTTCTGGATTGCATGTGGCTCTTGGTGAAGGATAACATCATAAAGATATATGCTTCTTTTGTGGTCAATGTAACTGACAACATCACAAACATAACCACATTGAAATCACTCTTTTTTCCTAGGGTATAATTGAAGAGGGCTGGCTGTTGAAATGCTTCTTTTAGGGGGCGTTCCCACTTGGCAGATAAAATGGATTATATTGGAGCGATTATGTTCCGGGAATAATTTGAATTTTTTCCATCGTTTCCATTACGAAAAGGAGCAAATTACCTCAATTCATTTAGACCCTGTTTTTGTTCCCATTTATTTTAAATCACTTTATTTTAAAGCGGATTAATTTGCTCCCCGTTCCCATTTGTGTCCGCAAGTTGTCAATCAAGCGCATAGGCTTCAGACATCACAAGTCTTGGGGTTTTTTTGGGGGAGGGGGCAACCAATGAAAATCAGCTGCATCCGAGGCTCTTCTGTTGTGTCTCCCCAGACTCCCTCTAGGAAAGAGAGAAGGAGCCTCTATTCGTCCTAAACCCCTTGCATCCGAGGCTCTTCTGTTGTGTCTCCCCAGACCAGGAGCCTCTATTCGTCCTAAACCCCTTGCTCTTCTGTGTCTCCCCATATTAACTGCCATAACTCAGTGCTAGGGAATCCTGGGAATGGTAGTTTATTATGGCACCAGCACTCTCTGGCAGAGGAAGATAAATGTCTCACAAACACAACAGTTCCCATAATTCCTTAGTACTGAGCCAGGGAAGGTTAAGGGGTCTCAAACTGTATTATTTCTACAGTGGGTTTGGAACTACAGATGAGGCTTTTTTTTTCATAAATTAAAAAAGTTGTTACTTTATAATTTACTTTAGAAAAATATTATATATATATATATATATATATACATACATACATACACACACACACACACACACACACACTCACACACACAAATATACATTCATGTGTGTATATATACGTGCGTACACACACACACACAAATTTGTATGTGTGTATATACCTGTGTGTGTGTGTGTGTGTATATGCATGTGTGTGTGAGTGTTCATATATAAACATGTATGTGTGCGCGTGTGTGTTTGCCAAATCGGATCAAGGAGGAGAAGGCAGTGGGGATCAGTAGGTAGAGACTCTGCAGCCAAAGCCCAGGGTTGGCAAATCGGATCAAGGAGGAGAAGGCAGTGGGGTTCAGTGGGTAGAGACTCTGCAACCAAAGCCCAGGGTTGGAAAAGTGGATCAAGGAGGAGAAGACAGTGGGGTTCAGTGGGTAGAGACTCTGCATCTAAAGAACAGGTTGGCAAATCAGATCAAGGAGGAGAAGGCAGTGGGGTTCAGTGGATAGAGATTCTGCATCCAAAGCTCAGGCTTGGCAAATTGGATCAAGGAGGAGAAGGCAGTGGGCTTCAGTGGGGAGTGACTCTTTGGGGAAGAGAGAAGAGAAGGCTCGATATCCCCCCCCCTCAGATCCCTGAGCGTCCAGGCTCTCCTGTGTCTTCCCATAGTTCCTCTGGGAAAGAGAGAAGGAGCCTCCATTCCCCCAAATCCCTTTGCCTCCCCCATTGCTCCCTGGGCTGTCTGGGGGGTGATCAAGCAGGCATGTACTGCAAAGCCCATCTGCTGCTCAGGCGCTCAGGCGGAGGCAAAAAGAAAAAAAGAAAAAAAGAAAAAATAATAGTTTAAAATGGTGTTCAGTGGCTCTCCTCACACATCGGTCTATGAATGAGGAGCAGAGGGGAGGTTGCAATCCACTGGGGTAAAGGCTAGGCGAATGGAAGAAAATGGCACTGGCAATGCAGAAAGAGAACAAAGAGGGTGACACCCCCAGGCCAGCCCCTTGAGCGCTGCTCCTCCCATCTCCAGGTTCCCGAATCAGACACCCTTGTCGTTCCCATTCGGATACCGCAAATCGGACCCCAGGAGCAAAAATAACCCATGTTAAAACCTACTGTTTTTTAAAACCGGTTTATAGGCATATAATCACTTCCATAACCAGCTTTAAGGCTGAGCTGAAAACCATATTGTTTACGGAAGCGTTCTCAGGGAATTTGTGATTGTCATCTGGCTGTCTGATAATGTTTGATGTGATGTGATCTGCTTTTATATTTGATGTTTTTAATTTGTCTTTTCTCTTCTACATGGTAATTTTATCGATTCCTCTATTTAATTGTTATTATCTTAGAGTGTACGCCTTGGGCAGGCTTTTATTTACTCCTTAATTTTACTGACTTTGTACAGCGTTGTGTATAATTACAGCGCTCTAGAAATAAAGTTTAAATAATAATAATAATAATAATAATAATAATAATACAATAAAACCCGAATCAGATTTGAAACTGAATGGGAACGATTCCGGGGCAATGAGGATAGAATTTGGGGTTAAATGGGAATGATGCCCCCTTAATTCGCATCCTAATCCGTGTTTTAGGCCAGTGGGAACGCCACCTAAGATCCACACAGTTGGAATATTCCTGGCCAATACCTTCACTATAGTCTTGTTTCACCAGCTGACTGAATTGTTCCCACAAGAAGAAACTTGTCACTCAGAAGCATGATAGGATAAGCATGAAACATGGTGAGCACACAGGAATGCAGAAAAGGATCTGTAATTTGTTTCCCAAAGGCCTCTACATTCACTGCTAGGCACACATATTGAATTTGGTCATGCAGTAGACATCATGCCAGATCAAGGAAGGGTGGGTTATGTCTCTGTACCCTTCTCAGTTCACAGCATTCTTTCCTCACAGCATGAAAATAAATCCAGTTTAGAAGGAAGCTGTAAGAGGGCAGCTCCAGAGATATTCTTGGACAGGAAGAAATCAACATCTGAGCAATGAAAATGTTTAAGAAAAAATGATTTCAGGAAACCAGAGCTTGGCAGTTCGACAACAGCATACACTCCATGAGTTCAGAGATTCTTTTCAGAAACTGCAACAAAACTACCAGTTTGCATTGCTGTTGCTGCTGTTCAGGGTTATGTGGTGTTGAAGATATCACCTTCCATATAAAAATGTTGCTCCCCCCATGAAATTTTCCTTTACTCCCCAACTTTTTAGCATTTCAGAGTGAGAAACTGAAAAGTATTCACATCCGGAACTCTCTGTTTCCTGTGCTTGTATTCCCTTGGTCATTTTGTGTGCCCCTTTTCTTAAGATTCCTAAATTTTATTTCTAAATGCTCAACTGAAATTTTAAGTTACTGCATTGCTAGAAATATGGATGCCAAAGGAACATTTCATTTGGAGGGAGCAGAATTCTTATTTTGGAGGGTGGTCAATGCCCTCTCCCCCGCCAACCCCATAGCTACACTTCTGTTCCACATACCCATGACATACATAAAACAATCACCATTTCTACAGGAGCAAGGAGAAACACCTTGGAATCTGTGGGAGCCACCTTGGAGTCTACCATCAGTTCCAAACACCTTTGCACCTTTCCCCCAATTAATCTAAAGGATCTCAGCTGCCCAATGGCAAAACAATTTGAGACCATGGTGAAAATTATTGGAAGCCAGCAATACTATCATTGTACATCCCAAGTAATATTTTGCCATAATTGAAGTGCTTGCATAGGGAAGCTTGTTTCTAGGACACATCAAGAAAAGTGCTGGACAGGAGCTAAATGAAGCTAGTGAGCTTTATCTAATACTGGAAAAGGACAAACTTGAGAAGGTACATTCTATTCTGTACAAGAGAACAGAAATCAGCTGCTACAAGAATGGTCCATTGCTACCTTACCTGCCTCTGAAGATAAATCTGGAGACAACCCTGAAACAAACTGTGACATTACTAAGAATTGTCATCACCACTCTGTGAACAACAGAAACAGAATGGACAATCTTACTACCCTGACAATGCTGTCCATAGAGAGGGAGATGTAGGAAAATCCAGACTTGAACCATCAGACAAACTGTTTGCCAGACAGAAAGAATGGTGAGTCGTGCAAAGCAGCAGAAGAAAAATTGTCAAACACTTTGTTCAGAACTCTATATAAACCAGCAGCACAAAGCCACAGCCCTGGACAAAGCCTTTCAATGCCACAGGACAACAAGCAAAGCCTCTCAGAACCACAGTCCTGAAAAACTAAACAATTTTTCTCAAATAAAGGCTGTGCTTCTGTAGCCTAACTCCTCACTGGAAGAGCAATGTGCTTACAGAGAAGATAGACATGGCTATTAAGGGTGGTGGATGCCATATATTTTTTCCACCAAGCACAGAACCAAAAGTCCTGCTTGAATATCACAGCCCTGGAAATATTATCGCATATCCACAGAGCCTTATGGCAAGCCAATCAGGATTTGTATAGGTACAGTGTCCTGATGCAGGCTAACCCAATCTGGTTAGGGTCTAGAAGCAGGCTAAAAGCAATCTGAGTCTAGGCCAGCAGTTCTCAACTTGTGGGTTGTGAACCCTTTGGGTGTCCAACAACCCTTTCACAGGGGTTGCCTAAGACCATCAGTAAACACGTGTTTCCAATGGTTTTAGGAATAATTTTATGGTTATTATTATTAGTATTATTATTAACCTTTATTTATGAAGCGTTGTAAATTTACACAGCGCTGTACATGCAATCTTTTTAGTTAGACGGATCCCTGCCCTCGGGCTTACAATCTAAAAAGACATGACACAGAAGGAGAAGGGAGTGGTGGAGGGAAAGGGTAAGAGGTCCAGCAGTTCCTCTCTACCTCCAAGGCCTGGACCAAGGCAGATGGACTGGAGGGAGGGCTTGACTTCATAATGGATGGTTAATCATTTTCCAGGGAAAATACATACTCTCAAGTAGGATAATGCATATACAGTACATAGCAATACAGGAAATGGTTTGATAAACAGGCACCAAAAGAACATCAAATAGTAAGCGACAGTTATGCAATGGTAAGCGACAATTATGCAATGCCTGGGAAGGCTTCTCTGAACAGGATGGTTTTCAACTCCGTTTTGAAGCTGGTTAAAGAAGTGATGGCTCTTGCTTGTGGGGGAAGAAGGTTCCAGGAGTGAGGGGCAGCAAGTGAAAAGGGGCGAATCTGGGATGGGACAGAGGAGATCCTGGGCTGAGACAGTAGACCTTGACTACCAGAACGGAGGGCTCGAGTGGGAAGGTGAGGAAAAAGAAGGTCTGATAAGTAAGGAGGGGCCAGTCCATGGAGGGCTTTAAATGTCGACAGCAGGAGCTTATACTGAATGCGGAAAGGGAGGGGGAGCCAGTGAAGGGATGCCAACACAGGAGAGATATGGTCACAGCAGTGGGCGGATGTGATAATGCGTGCAGTTGAATGCTGGACAGAAATTAAAGGACGGAGGTGAGAAAGAGGAAGCCCAGCCAGGAGGACGTTACAGTAATCAAGTCGTGAGATCACTAGGGCATGGACCAGGATCTTGGCAGTAGAGGCGGAGAGATATGGTCGGATTTTGGCAATATTGTACAAAAAGAATCTACAAGCCTTGGCTGTGGTCTGGATCTGAGGGATACATGACAGAGAAGAGTCAAAGATAAAACCAAGACTGCGGGCTTGCTGGACTGGTTGAATAGAAATGTTGTCCACAGAGACAGAAAAGGAGAGTTGAAGGGTGGGCTTAGGAGGAAAGACAAGAAGCTCTGTCTTGGACATGTTGAGCTTCAAACGCCAATGGCACATCCACTGCGAGACAGCTGTAAGGCAAGACGAAACTTGCTGTTCAAGCCTTGGAGAAAGGTTAGGGGCGGAAAGATACAGCTGGGTGTCATCGGCATACAGACGGTAGGAAAAGCCAAAAGAGCTAATGAGTTTTCCTAAGGACAGTGTGTAGAGAGAAAACAGAAGGGGACCCAGAACAGAGCCCTGGGGAACTCCAACAGATAAGGGAACAGGAGAAGAAGTCTGACTGCCAGCAACCACTGCAAAAGATCTGCCAGACAAGTAAGATCTAAACCAGTCAAGAACAGAGTCTGAGAACCCAAGGTCAGAAAGTATATTAACTAGAAGAGAGTGATCAACGGTGTCAAAGGCTGCAGACAGATCAAGAAGGATGAGAACAGAGTAAAGGCCATTAGCCTGTAAAAGGTCATTCGAAATCTTAGTGAGAGCTGTCTCAGTAGAATGCCTTGGGCGGAAACCAGACTGAAAGGGATCGAGGATGGAGTTGGCTTCAAGAAACTCAAGACAGCGAGAATAAAAAACCCATTCCAAAACCTTAGAAAGAAAAGGAAGAAGATAAATCGGACGATAGCTAGACAGAGAGGAGGAGTCAAGAGAAGGTTTGGGGTAACCACAACATGAGGAACTGTATTAAAAGATCGTGGCATTAGGAAGGTTGCGAACCACTGGTCTAGGCCAACAGGATCCAATCAGGGAGTAGGTATAGTACAGGTCTAACACAAGAAAGCCAAGTTGAGTAAGAGACAAGTTAAGTAGTAACTAGAACCAATACACAGACATTTAACCCACTGTATCTACAAAGGAAACTTATATGTCTGAGCTCCCAGATTCTCACCCAGGGCTCACTTATACACCATTGCTGGTGCTCAGGAAGAAGTCTGTATTATGTTCAGAAGAAGTCTTTTACTCATTTGAAGTCCTCTTCCAACTGAAGGGGAAGATCCACAACCTCCAAGGGCACAGTGTCTACTGAGATGTCCATATAGCACACAATATTCCTCCAAGGTGTCTGGCCTGAGATGTTGCCCTTCAAAAGCAATTTCTCCAGCCTGGACTTCATACATAGGGCAAACCATCCAAGCCGCTCATAAAGCTCCAAACTGGGACAAGTGGTGTTTCTGAAAGCTCTGTAGGCAAATTCCTCATTAATATAGCAGTGCTCCAAACCACGTGACACAATGACTGCAAGAGGTGGTGGAGGCCACACACTTTTTCCCTCAACACACTAGAGCACCAAGTATCACAGTACACTGTACAAATCTTCCAACTAAGGTAGAAGATTATTCTTCAGTTCACTTACCTGTGAGATGTTCATTAGATATTACCAGTCTGCGGGATCTTTCAAGAGAAAAGACTGGATGGCACTCTAGATGAAGTTGGCTCCACCTTTTGGGAGCCATGTTCTCTGCCCCAGTGGGCACCAAACACCACTTTCCTGTTATAACCCATTCAAATGGCTATAGAAATGTACATTTTCTTTATATTTTCTGTATATTTTGCTTAGGCATTAGGGACAGAGCATTTGATTCTAACACCAAGAAATACCACACTGCCTTTGCAACTTAGGACAAGCAATATCTCACTTCTCCACTATGGGGTGCCATACTGCATGGTTTGCAGAGGCTTCACTTTCACAGAGCGAGCACTTTCAATAATTTAAAAGAATGGGTGCTGTGCCACAGAAATGGCAGAAAATGGGTAATCTAAAAGGTACAACACTGATCAGTGCACTACATCACCCCATGGGAAAGAAGAACCTCAGAACCTCTGATGGTAGTTATCTGCACGTCATCTAGATCAAATGCTTGGCTCCAGGGACAGAAATGAAGATGCTGTTGCTTTCTACAGGATCATTGTTTAATATGAGTTAGGCTTTAGTTGCATACGTACTCATCTGCCCCATAAGTCATACATGAGTAAATTCAGATTTTTTTTCTCTCTCACTACTGATCAGCAACAACCAATCCATATCTAGCTGGGACTAAGAATTAGTGTGTTAACAGCCTTGATTTTCAAAATGATGTGCTACAAATGAATCAGTGTTGTTCTAGTTGCTGCTACTGCTATTACAGTAGCCCTTTCATATCAGCAGGCTAACAACCTGCAGATTTGACCACCCATGGATTGCCACACGCCATATTATTTAATGGTGGTGCATGCATGTAGACACATGCACATTGCCATCATTAAATAATATGGGATGTGTTTTTGTCCTCAAATGTGGCCCTGGAACCAAACCCCCACAGATGGGAAGGGTCACTGTACCAACTTCCATTGATTTTTACATCTTTAAATGTAGCAATAGAGCACTGAAATATATATGGTATGAATGGATGACAGGCAGTGGTACTGCAGGCTGCACATCACAACTTCTGTTGCAGCTATTTACATTAGGGTTTTCAGGACCTGAGCCTACTTTTTCAGTGCTCAGGACAAGAGGAAGAACAGTGCCTTAAAAAGTAAGTGTGTGTGCACATATGCACGTTTGGATCCTGAAATCTCATTGCCTGGGATCAGTGCTCCTGACCTGACAACCCTAATTTGCATAGAAGCAGACTAGTTCTACTCTATTTACATGAATGGCTTTCCTGTTTACTCAGAGCCACTTCTTCTCATGATCCTGGTTTTTTAATGGCTTTGGGTTTTACAATGTTCTTGGGAACTAATACTGGATAAAAGATGGGGTATAAATGAATGTTATACTTAGAGCTAGTTTGTATATAGCTACCAATTTACTCTCTTGTGGTCAACTGAGACTACAGGAGTTTATCACACAGGGTTTATTCCATGCTGAAACGGAATTTAAAATGGGAAAATCCCACAAAGGTGGGATCATTTTCACACGACGTGGCACATTAACACGCCCAGAAAGTGGACAAATCCCACAAACGCAGGATCATTTTCATGTGACATCAGGGGCATTGAGCATTAATCCATCATTAACCTGCCTCTCACCATCCTCCAGCCATATCTGGAAAAGATATAGAATCAGACCCCTAAACCAACCTTCCCAACCTCCAAGTAAGCTTCCTTTTGTGGTTCTTAGGTAGCATGTTTAACAGTAAGAAACCTGCAGCTGAGTAAATAGCAAATCAGACAATCTGCAAGATTAAAGAGTGAAAAGTAGACACTTTAATCTGTACTCACAGAACATTCAGCATGGCCAAATATGAAGTGTGCTAAAAACAAATCTCACTAACTTGATATTTTCAAATATAAAATGGAGAAACTTGCTGGACTCAAGCCAGCATTGTTGAAGAAATTTTACTGGAATATGATCTAAATAGGATTCAGCTGAGTGATGTTACAAAAATAAAATCTCTCCCAAACAAAAGATGTGGGAGATTAACAGTGAACTGAAAAACTGGATTGTAATCACATTTAGCAAAGACAAAATCTGGAGGAGAAGGACAGAAGAAACCGATAGAAACCAATGCTCAGATTTAAAAAGAGGAGAAAGTATTTACACTCTCCATGTTATACTGGAATATGATCTAAATATGAGTCATAAAAGCCACATTACAAAAAGGACAAAATTCCTGTACTAACAAAAGATGTAGGAAATATTTAACAGTGGCCTTCTGTTCAGCACTGATTAAGCCATAACTGAAATACAGTAACTAGCTTGAGTAACTGCAGTACACATACCATGCTCAGAACCCAATTCTGCAATATATGAAGTAATAATAAAGCAGTGAGTCCATACATAACACATTCAGTTATCACTGAAATAACTCAGCCTGAACCACTAATGTTGGGATCGGTAGGGCATGTTTTTCAGACCAGGGAGTGTAGTTCCTGGTCAGGCTTAAAGTCAACGTCTTCTGCCTTCTGAAGTTAAGATCTGCTGCCAAATTTACCATTTAATAGCAACAGCAATAACAAATACATTTATATACCACTTATCAGTGAACTAGTACTCTCTAAGTGGTTTACAGTGTGTAAGCCAATTGTCCTCAACAAGCTGGGTACTACGTTTAGCAACCTACGGAAGGATGCAAGGCTGAGTGGACCCTGGAGCCCTGCCTGGGATTGAACTCACAATCTTGTGGCTGTGAGTGGCTGCAGTGCTGGCATTTAACCACTGCACCACCAGGACTCCATACATTTAAAATCAGTGAGAGGTGCAATTTTAGTGGCAAAATACAAGAAATATTAAGAAAACTGGGAAGTTCAACTACAAAAGCAAAGAAACCACATTATGAAAGATCAAGAAAACTGAAACCCAGTATCACAATAAGTGAATAATCACATAGGCAGTAGTCCCATGCAAGTGGAGCTCTAAGCAAGCTTTGAAAAACTTTATAATGCTGAGCAGAGAGAATCTTTGCTGGCAGTATGTCTGACCTTTTCTCCCAAGACATTGCTTCAACGTTATTTTTGTGTTCACTTCACAACCTCCTTACCTGCCATTCCTACCCATCCCCCTACAACACACCTCTCTGTTTTGTATCTAGAATCTTGCTGCAAGGAAAATTAAAAAAGTTAATCATTGCCAGAAGCTGGAGCAGCTGCCTTGCTGCAACCAGAAATGTTGTTACCCGAGCCTTCTATGAAGACCACAGTTTCGATCAAAATGGTTGTGGGCGGGGAACAGACCACAAACCAACCTTATGATCTGTTCCAGCTCCCAATGACAACCTATTAAACCTCACAGCCCTCCCAAGGGCAATTCTAGATTCCTAACTATTTATGCCCCAATACCAGAGCTTGAAAAAGTTACTTTTCTGGACTATAGGTCCAGAATATCCATCCAGTTTGGCCAAAGTAGTAGTAATAATAATAATAATAATAATAATTGTTCATTTATTAACCGCTTTTCCAATGATCAAAGCGGTGTACAGAAATTGTTAAAAACAGACAATAAAAACAGTAGAAACCACATCTTAAAAGTACATAATTAAAATGGATTAAATGCGACCAAAATGTAAAAACATTTAAAAGTAAGCAGTATAGCACCTCATCTACCGTAGTATCTCTATTGGACTAGTAATATTTAACTTGCTAATAATGGATCTGGAGTCAGGGGTGAATAAAGATTGTAAGTGGCACCAAAATATTCAGGACAATAAAATCCCAAAGTGATTGTAAACAACCCTAAAAGATAATGTCATCAGATATTGGACTGAAAATAAAATGGTTACCAAGTTTGGGAATGGGACTTGGGAGATTCAGGTTCAAGTTCCTAATGAGTCATGAATTCTTTGGGTGATCTTGGATCATTCACTTCCTCTCAGACTGATCAACTTTACAGGGTTCTTATAATAAAAAGTGGAAGAGAGAACAGATATGTATACTGCCTTGAGATTGCTGGAGGAAAAGTGGTATACAAAAAATTAATAAATAATAAATAATACCATATAGAGAGACGCTGTGATGTAGAGCTGTAAGCATTAGACTACAACTCTGGAATCCAGGATTCTAATCCTTACTGGGCCATGGAAACCCACTGGGTGACCTTGGGAAAATCACACTCTCTCAGCCTCAGAGGAGAGCAATGACAAATCCTCTCAACAAATCTTTCTAGGAAAACCTTAATAGTCTTAGGGCTGCCATACGTCGGAAATAACTTGATAGCACACAACAACAACATTATATAACTGGGTTGTAGGAGGACTCATTTAAATATACTGTTTGCCACGTATTAACAAAAATGTTATCATGCAGTTAGAAAATTTCCAGAATAGCACAATGGTTTGAGCTAAGAGCATTTCAGGCATTGGAGGGTTCAATAAAAGACTGAAAGGCACAAAATAGAGGTTATGAGGTGGAAAAAATTAAAGGAATAGCTTCTAATAACACTGGAGGGTCATGCTATGAATCTGTTTAGGAGTATACTGAAGATGAATGAAAGAGAACCACTTTTTCGCAAAACTCATAATTTATGGCCACAAGTTCCACTAGATGCAGTGATGATTGTCCACTACCTAAAGGCTAAAAGAGACCAATTGATTGATTGATTGATTGATTGTATTTCGCTATTGCCTCCCAGCTCACAAAGGCTCCCAAAGCAATGAACCAATAAAAACCAATTAAAACAATACAAAGATACAGATAAAAGATACAGATACAGATAAAATAAATATGCTTACAGAGCAATCCTTTATAAAATGGATCTCAAATACAACTTTTTACAGAAAATAGAATATGCTGGGTTGGAGAGTGAAAGAATATCCAACCTCATTGGGTAAAGCAACAAAGCACAGTAAGACTGGGAAGGTATGGGGTTCCCTCTCTTCTCCGCATACTCTAGTTTTTCTTAAAAGTTACACACTGCCCTAGCCCTTTTTTCTATATAAATGGGTCAAACAGGAACATAAAGTACATGTTGTTGCCCACACATCTCATTTCAATTTCTGATAGCTTATTTTAAAAAAAGTATTTGACGTAATTTGTAAGTTGTAACATTTGACAAAATGTATGAATTCTATTCATGAATTACCATAGAATTTTATTCATGAATATTGAATAATTAGAATTCTATTCATGAATTAGCTGTCATGGAAAACTGGAACTTCCCAGACTCTTAGAAGCTGAATATTAGACAAAGTGGATCTTTGAACTGATCCAGAAGACCTCTTCTTAGGCTAGATCGAATTACAGTTGGGCCTCCGATTTCACGGGGGCTCTGTTCCGAACACTCGTGCAAATGGAGGCTTGCGCATATTCAAGCCTCATAGGTTTGAATGGGGCACCCCCATATGCACAGCCCAGGTGCACGCGCCGGGTGCACATGTCATAGAAAATAGCGGAGGTCACCCCTCCATGGATATTCAAGAGCGCGGATCTCAGATTCGTGAGTTAGGAGGGGTGACTGTAGTTTTTAAATCCAGGATCAGTGATCTGAAGGTCAAAAGGAATACCTGTTCGGAAATGTTGGGTAATTCCCAATAGTTATTACTTAATCTGTGACTAACCAAAACACTGATATTTGAAGCCTGTTTGTGTTTAGACCTGAAAAGGAAAAGGAAAAACAGCATGAAGGTCACACAGGTTAGGTTGCAGAGTTCACCACAAACTGAATGTGAGTCAGCATACAACCATTGCTACCACAAGGGCTCAACATTTTGAGTTGTATCACAAGATAATAGTGCATAACCTGGGAGCCTATCCCACCATTATACAGGATGAAGCAGCCCAGCACAAGGCCAAACTAGTCTAATAGTGATAGCCACACTTTGTTCATCACCTTTCTGTCTCATACACATAAAACAGAGAGTACAACTGAGAAAGGTGTATGCAGGTGATCTGATCTGCAATCTCTCCTGAAAGCGAGATGTGCAGAGATAGATCAGACCAAAGATATATCTAGACTGCCATCATGTCTTCATACTGACCAGCCAAATGTCTCTGAGTAACCAAGAGCTGAACACAAAAGATTCCTCCCACTTCTGCCCCCAGCAAGTGGTATTGAGATATGCTGTGCCTCCAATATCAGAAATACTATATAGTCATCACGATCAGCAGTAATTGATGACTATATCCTTCATAGATTGTCTAATTTGCCTTTGCAGGTCAGCTACATTGGTGGCCATCATTATTTCTTCCAGGACTGAATTCTATTTTTTAACTATGTATGGTGTGAAAAACTACTTCCTTTTGTCTTCCCAGTTTCTGCTTCATTGAGCTTCATCACAGGAACGCAGGTCCAAGCCTTAGGAAAGAGTGGGGAAATAACTTCTCCCTATCCTAAGTATAGAAAGAGTTGCCCTTACAGAGCAGTGGGAATCATATGATCAGCAAAATATTATTGGACTGCAACTGACATCAGCTGTAGCTAGCACAGAACCAATGTTGAGGAATTCTGGAAGATTCAATCCAATAAACCTGGAGGAACACATGATTCCCATGCTGGTTGCCCTTTTATGCACTGGACAGAAAAAGCCTAGCTATAGTTTTTTGTGGGTTTTTCAGGCTATGTGGCCGTGTTCTAAAAGAGCTTTTTCCTGACATTTTGCCAGCATCTGTGACTGACATCTCTGAAGATGTTTTTATATTTTTGTTATATATTGTTTTTATATTTTTTTGCCTCTGGAAATGCTATCTATCTGAGAGCTTGGATTCAGCTAAGGTGTCTGTGCTGGCAGCAGTGAATTTGGAGCAGTGGTATCCATTGAAGATAGAAGTTGCATAAATCATCATATGTAACTTGAGGGCATTTAGATGGTAAGAACAGTTCATGTCACACATATGGGACAGTAGGGAGTAGGGGTTGGAAAACCCCACAATTGCCAAAAAGGCAACATCTTCATCAGTAAAAGGCTCCTCAAGTGCTCCTCACAAACAGAACTTATTTCAGAAGTCTCTGATGAACTACAGCTGAATCTTGAGTGGGGCTATGGCTTAAAAGCTTCAATTCCAGGCTAGAAGAGCTGCCAAAATTATCTTTTTTATATCAGCTCTGGGTCAGTGTATCACAGCCTTAGCTTCCTTGGTCTTCCTTGGATAGAGCTCCTGTAAGTAAGCTTTAACTACTTATTCCTTAATCCTTGTATGCTACTGCACTCTGAAACCTCTGTGACTTCTGACTATTTTGACCTTGCTAGTTGTCTTCTCCCTCACTTTACTAGGTTCTGAGAACCCTTTTGGCTTTGATATCAGATTGCCACTTATGCTCTTTGATCATCTTTATGTCTTCATGCCCTACTTCCAAGAAACAGAGCATTGCATTTAAGAATGAAATTAGTTGCAGCCATTACACTGTCAGGAACAGCACATTTTAAATGCATCTTGATGATATCTGATGCACTGATAGAGAGTCTTTGGTCCTACAGGTGGTTGACTGAAACATCATTACCATCACCTAGTCTTCTAACCTTCCTCCCTGGAATCAGTGACTTCTGGTGTTTTCCTTGACTTGACTCATTTTTGGAGAGAATTGACTAATGAGTTGCTACAGGGTTCTGTCCTGGGCCCCGTGCTATTCAACATTTTTATCAATGACTTAGATTTTTATCAGTGACTTGGATGATGGAATAGACGACATGCTTGTGAAATTTGCAGATGACGCCAAATTAGTAGCTAATATCCCAGAGGACAGGATCAGAATTCAAACTGATCTTAACAGATTATAAAGTTGGGCCAAAACTTACAAAATGAATTTCAACAGGTAGAAAGTAAGGGAATACATAGAGACAGACAAAATGAAAAGCTCAGATATAGGATAGGTGATACCAGTCTTGATGACCATACATGCAAAAGGGACCTGGGAGTAGTAGAACACAAGGTGAACATGCACTTAAATGGGGAAATCACCAAAGAGGAATTCAAACAAATAGCTAGCTTGTGTAGGGGTAAGCTCAGAAAAGCTAAAGTATAGAATGAACTCAAGCTTGCTAGAGAGGTTAAGAACAATAAAAAGGGCTTTTTTGGATATGTACGCAGCAAAAGTAAGGAGGAGGAAATGGTAGGGCCACTGCATGCAGAAAATGGCAAAATGCTAACAGGGGACAGAGAAAAGGCAGAATTACTCAACACCTTTTTTGCTTCAGTCTTCTCAGAAAAGACAAAGGGTGCTCAACCTGAGAAAAATGGAGCAGAATTGTTAATGTATGGTCCGTTATAAATGGGCACCCTAGGACGGACTCAGTCCGTGTTAGGGTTAGAAAGGGGCATCTCTTCCAGATGCCCCTAACCCTAGCACGGACTGAGTCCGTAACAAATGGCGGCGGCCATTCCACACGGCCGCCACCATCTTGACGTAATGGACGCTCTGCGTCCGTACGTTGCACCCCAGAAATGACGCCACGAGTGCGCGACTAGCACCTCGCTGCGTCTCTTCCGGGGAGCAAGAAGGAGCGTGATTTTCGCGCTCCTTCTTGGCAGCGTCCGGGAACCGCACCGTTTGGCTGCTGCGGTTCCCGGATGCTGCAACTGGCGGCGGCGTGAGACCGTCTGTTAATGCGCCTATATTTGTATTGAAAATGTTCAGATTTGACAATAGTTGTTAACAGTTTAAAATTGGTTGCAGCTGAAGGCCAAAAACCTAGGCCGAAGACAAAATTGTTCAAGGGCAATGGAACAAGACAAAGTGTAAACAAGATATGTTTTCTGTTTGTACTGTGATTGGTTTCTATGATGCATGGCAACTTGTGGGAAAGAGGCTGGACTAAAAGTCATCACAGCGTGGGAAAGTTATACTTATGAGAACAAAGACTGTTTAGTGGATCTGGGAGAATGGACCGGGAAGAAAGATATGAACAGTTGTGGCTTTTAGCTCGTGTAAAGCACACAAGAAACAGGGACGTAGCCAGGATTTTAGGAAGGGGGGGGTCCAGACTAAGTGCCACCATTATAATGGGGCTTGGGTGCGGCGGCACAGCAGAACATGCCATCATTTTTCAATGGAAGGGGGGGGTCCGGACCCCAAGATCCCCCCCCCCCCGGCTACATCCCTGCAAGAAATAAAGCCCGCAGAATGAGGTGAAAATTACTGCGGGAGTTTGTTTCTTTAATTAAGCAGCTGTTTTACTAGGCATTGTTCCAGCAAGCTGAAGCCTGTGTTGGAGTTTGCTTTGATCCTGAGTTCCAGAAGAGCCTGCATCTACATCCAGTTGGTACCAATTCGGGGACCACGGGCAAGAGACATCACCCAAAACAATTTTTTCTAACAAGAATAGGCGAATTTCAGCACAGAATAAGTAAAGA
>NC_056524.1:212747074-212857629 GCF_019175285.1 Sceloporus undulatus
GGTCTTGCTTTTACAGGATCATTGTTTAATATGAGTTAGGCTTTTAGTTGCATACTACTCACTCCCCTAAGTCTAATAGTAAAATTCCAGTTTTTTTTCTCTCTCACTACTGATCATCAACACCAATCCAACAGCTGACTAGAATTAGTGTGTTAACAGCCTTGATTTCAAAATGTGTGCTACTGAATCAGTGTTGTTCAGTTGCTGCTACTTCTACTCTTTACAGTACCCTTTATATCAGCGCTAACAACCTGCAGATTGACCACCATGGATGCCACCGCCATACTTATTTAATGGTGGTGCATGCATGTAGACACTGCACATGCCACATTAAATATTGGGATGTGTTTGTCCTCAAATGTGGCCTGGAACCAAACACCACAGATGGAAGGTCACTTACCAACTTCCCATTGATTTTTTATCATCTTTAATGTAGCAAAGGCATGAATATATGTATGAATGGATGACAGCAGTGGTACTGCGGCTGCACTCACAACTTCCTGTTTGCAGCTTATTTACATTAGGGTTTCAGGACCTTGAGCCCTACTTTTTCGTGCTCAGGACAGGGAAAACATGCCTTAAAAATAGTTGTGTGCACATATGCCACGTTTGGTCCCCTGAAATCCTTTGCCTGGATCATGCTCCCCTGAAACCCAATTTTGCCATAGAAGCAGACCCTAGTTCCCTATTACATGAATGTCTTTCCTGTTACTCGACCACTCTTCTCATGATCCTGGTTTTTTTATGGCTTTGGGTTTACAATGTTTCTTTGGAACTAATACTGGATAAAAGATGGGTATAATAAGTTATATTTAGAGCTTTTTTATATAGCTACCAATTTTACCTTCTTTGGTCAACTGAGACTACAGGAGTTTATCACAAGGTTTATTCGCTGAAACTGAATTTAAGGGAAAATCCACAAAGGTGGGATCATTTCACACGACGTGGCACATTAAACGTCAGAAAGTGGACAAACCCGCAAACGCAGGTCTTTCCATTTTCATGGTGACTATGGGCATTGAGCATTACCCTCATAACCTGCCTCTCACCATCCTCCAGCCTTCTGGAAGATATAGAATCAGACCCCTAACCAACCTTCCCCACCTCCAAGTAAGCTTCCTTTGTGTTCTTAAGAGCAGTTAACTTGAGAAACCTGCAGCTGAGTAAATAGCAATCAACAGATCTGCACGATTAAAGAGTGAAAAGTAGACATTTAATCTGTACTCCAGAACATCAGCATGGCCCAATAGCTGTGCTAAAAACAACTCTCACTAACTTGATATTTCAATATAAATGGAGAAACTTCTGACTCAAGCCAGCATTGTTGAAGAATTTTTACTGGAATATGATCTAAATAGGATTCAGCTGAGTGATGTTACAAAATAAAACTCTCCCAAACAAAAGATGTGGAGATTAACAGTGAACGAAAAACTGGATGTAACACATTTAGCAAAGACAAAATCTGGGGAGAAGACAGAAGAAACCGTAGAAACCAATGCTCAGTTAAAAGAGAGAAGTATTTACCTCTCCATGTTATACTGGAATAGATCTAATTATGAGTCTAAACCACATTACACAATGGACAAATTCCTGTACTAACAAAAGATGTAGGAATATTTAAGTGGCCTTCTGTTCAGCACTGATTACCTAACTGAAATACAGTACTCAGCTTGAGTAACTGCAGTACACAACAGCTCGAAACCAATTCGCAATATATGAAGTATAATAAGCAGGAGTCTTTAATAACACATCAGTTTATCACTGAAATAACTCAGCCTGACCACAATGTTGGGATCGGTAGGGCATTGTTTTTCAGACCAGGAGTGTAGTTCCTGTCGGCTAAAGTCACGTCTCTGCCCTTCTGAGTTAAGATCTTGCCAATTTACCATTTAATAGCACAGCAATACAAATACATTTTATACCACTTATAGTGAACAGTACTCTCTAAGTGTTTTACAGTGTGTAGCCAATTGTCCTCAACAAGCTGGGTACTACGTTTAGCAACCTACGGAAGATGCAAGGCTGAGTGGACCGGAGCCCTGCCTGGGATTGAACTCACATTCTTGTGGCTGGATGGCTGCAGGCTGCATACCCACTGCACCACCAGGACCCATACATTTAAAATCAGTGGAGGTGCAATTTTAGTGGCAAAATACAAGAAATTAGTAAAAACTGGAATTCAACTACAAAAGCAAAGAAACCACATTATGAAGATCAAGAAAACGAAACCCAGTATCACAATAAGTGATAATACATAGGCAGTAGTCCCATGCAAGTGAGCTCTAAGCAATGCTTTGAAAAACTTTATAATGCTGGCAGAGAGATCTTTGCTGGCAGTATGTCTGCCTTTTCTCCCAAGACATTGCTTCAACGTTATTTTTGTGTTCACTTCACAACCTCCTTCCTCATTCCCACCCATCCCCCTACAACACCTCTTTTTTATCCTTAGAATCGCTGCAAGAAATTAAAAGTTAATCATTGCAGCTGGGCGCTGCCCTTCTGCAACCGAAATGTTTGGACCCCGAGCCTTCTATGAAGACCACAGTTTCGATCAAATGGTTTGTGGGCGGGACAAACCACAACCCTTATATTCTTTCCGCTCCCATGACAACCTATTAAACCTCACAGCTCCCAAGGGCAATTCCTAATTCCTACATTTATGCCCCAAACCAGAGCTTGAAAAAGTTACTTTTCTGGACCGTAGGTCAGAATATCCATCCAGTTTTTGGCCAAGTAGTGTATAGTATAATAATAATAAAATATAATAATAATAATATTGTTCATTTATTCCAACCGCTTTTCCACGATCAAAGCGTGTACGAAATTGTTAAAAACAGCAATAAAAACAGTAGAACCACATCTAAAGTACAAATTAATGTTTAAATGCGACCAAATTTAAAACATTTAAAAGTAAGCAGTAGCACTCCATCTAGGTACTCTTTGGACTAGTAATTTAACTTGCAATATGGATCCTGGAGTCAGGGTGAATAAGAGTAGTGGCACCAAAATATTCAGACAATCAAATCCCCAATGTTGTAAACAACCCTAAAGTAATGTCATCAGACTTTGGATCTGAAAATAAATGGTTACCAGTTTGGGATGGTGACTGGAGATTTCGGTTCAAGTTCCTAATGATCATGAATCTTTGGGTGATCTTGGATCATCACTTCCCTCCAGACTGATCAACTTACAGGTGCTTTTATAAAAAGTGGAAGAGAGAACAGTATGTATACTGCCTTGAGATTGCTGGAGGAAAAGTGGTATACAAAAAATTAATAAATAATAATAATACATATAGAGAGACGCTGTGATGTAGAGCTTAAGCATTAGACTACAACTCTGGGATCCAGGATTCTCTCCTTACTGGGCATGGGGAACCCACTGGGTGACCTTGGGAAAAATCACCTTTCTCATCGCCTCAGAGGAGAGCAATGACAAAATCCTCTCAACAAATCTTTCTAGGAAACAACTTATGTCTTAGAGCTGCCATACGTCGGACATAACTTGATAGCACAAACAAACAACATTATATAAACTGGGTTGTAGGAGGACCCATTTAAATATACTGTTTGCCACGTATTAACAAAAATGTTATTATTCAGTTAGAAATTTCCAGAATAGCACATGGTTTGGCTAAGAGCATTTCAGGCATTGGAGGGTTCAATAAAAGACTGGAAGGCACAAAATGAGGTTATGAGGTTGAAAAAATTAAAGGAATAGCTTCTAATACACTGGAGGGTCATGCTATGAATCTGTTTAGGCGATACTGAAGATGAAAGAAAGAGAACCACTTTTTCGCAAAAACTCATAATTTTGGCCACAAGTTCCACTAGATGCAGTGATGATTGTCCACTACCTAAAGGCTAAAAGAGACCAATTTATTGATTGATTGATTGATTGTATTTCGCTATTGCCTCCCCCGCTCACAAAGGCCTCCAAGCAATGAACCACTAAAATAAAAACATTAAAACATACAAAGATACAGATAAAAGATACAGATACAGATAAAATAAATATGCTTACAGAGCAACCTTTATAAATGGATCTCAAATACAACTTTTTACAGAAATAGAATATGCTGGGTTGGAGAGTGAAAGAATAATCCAACCTCATTGGATTAAAGCAACAAGCACAGTAAGACTGGAAGGTATGGGTTCCCTTCTTCTCCGCATACTCTGTTTTTCTTAAAATTACACACTGCCCTAGCCCTTTTTTCTATATAATGGGTCACAACGGAACATAAAGTACATGTTGTTGCCCACACATCTCATTTCCATTTCTGATAGCTTATTTTAAAAAAGTTTGACTAATTTGTAAGTTGTAACATTTGCAAAATGTATGAATTCTATTCATGAATTACCATAATTTTTTCATGAATATTGAATAATTGATTCTATTCATGAATTAGCTGTCATGGAAAACTGGACTTCCCCGCCTCTAGAAGCTGAACATTAGACAAATGGATCTTTGAACTGATCCAGAAGACCTCTTCTTAGGCTAGATCGAATTACAGTGGGCCTCCGATTTCACGGGGGCTCTGTTCCGAACACTCGTGCAAATGGAGGCTTGCGCATATTCAAGCTCCATAGGTTTGAATGGGGCCACCCCATATGCACAGCCCAGGTGCACGACGCGGGTGCACATGTCATAGAAAATAGCGGAGGTCGCCCCTCCATGGATATTCAAGAGCGCGGATCTCGATTCGTGAGTTAGGAGGGATGACTGTAGTTTTTAAATCCAGGATCAGTGATCTGAAGTCAAAAGGAATACCTGTTCGGAACTTTTGGGTAATTCCCAATATTATTACTTAATCTGTGACTAACCAAAAAAAACACTGATATTGAAGCCGTTTGTGTTTAGACCTGAAAACGGAAAAGGAAACAGCATGAAGGTCCACACAGGTTAGGTTGCAGGTTCACCACAAACTGAATGTGAGTCAGCATACAACCATTGCTACCCCAAGGGCTCAACATTTTGAGTTGTATCACAAGATAATAGTGCATAACCTGGGAGCCTATCCCCCCATTACAGGATGAAAGCAGCCCAAGCACAAGGCCAAACTAGTCTAATGTGATAGCCACACTTTGTTCATCACCTTTCTGTCTCCTACAACATAAAACAGAGAGTACACTGAGAAAGGTGTATGCAGGTGATCTGATCTGCAATCTCTCCCGAAAGCGAGATTGTGCCGAGTAGATAGACCAAAGATATTCTAGACTGCCATCATGTCTTCATACTGACCAGCCAAATGTCTCTGAGTAACCAAGCTGAACACAAAAGATTCCTCCCCCTTCTGCCCCCAGCAAGTGGTATTGAGATATGCTGTGCCTCCAATATCAGAAATACTATATAGTCATCCCGATCAGCAGTTATTGATGACTTATCCTTCATGATTGTCTAATTTGCCTTTGCAGGTCAGCTACATTGGTGGCCATCATTATTCTTTCCAGGACTGACTTCTATTTTTTACTATGTATGGTGCTGAAAAACTACTTCCTTTTGTTCTTCCCAGTTTCTGCTTCATTGAGCTTCATCACGGAACGCAGGTCCAAGCCTTAGGAAAGAGTGGGGATAACTTCTCCCTATCCTAGTATAGGAAAGAGTTGCCCTTACAGAGCAGTGGACTATATGATCAGCAAAATATTATTGGACTGCAACTGACATCAGCTGTAGCTAGCACGAACCAATGTTGAGGAATTCTGGAAGATTCAATCCAATAAACTGTGAGGAACACATGATTCCCATGCTGTGTTGCCCTTTTATGCACTGGACAGAAAAAGCCTAGCTATAGTTTTTTTTGTGGGTTTTTCCGGCTATGTGGCCGTGTTCTAAAAGAGCTTTTTCCTGACATTTTGCCAGCATCTGTGACTGACATCTCTGAAGATGTTTTTATATTTTTGTTATATATTGTTTTATATTTTTTTGCCTCTGGAAATGCTATCTATCTGAGAGCTTGGATTCAGCTAAGGTGTCTGTGCTGGCGCAGTGAATTTGAGCAGTGGTATCCATTGAAGATAGAAGTTGCATAAATCATCATATGTAACTTGAGGCATTTAGATGGTAAGAACAGTTGTCACACATATGGGACAGTAGGAGTAGGGTTGGAAAAACCCCACAATTGCCAAAAAGGCACATCTTTCAGTTAAAGCTCCTCAGTGCTCCTCACAAACAGAACTTATTTCAGAGTCCTGATGAACTACAGCTGCATCTGAGTGGGGCTATGGCTTAAAAGCTTCAATTCCAGGCTAGAAGAGCTGCCAAAATTATTTTTTATATCAGCTCGGGTCAGTGTATCACAGCCTTAGCTTCCTGGTCTTCCTTGGATTGGCTCCTGTAAGTAAGCTTTAACTACTTATTCCTTAATCCTTGTATGCTACTTGCACTCTGAAACCTCTGTACTTCTGACTATTTTGACCTTGCTAGTTGTCTTCTCCTCACTTTACTAGGTTCTGAGAACCCTTTTGCTTTGATATCAGATTTCCACTTATGCTCTTTGATCATCTTTTTTCTTCATGCCCTACTTCCAGAAACAGAGCATTGCATTTAGAATGAAATTAGTTGCAGCCATTACACTGTCAGGAACAGCACATTTTAAATGCATCTGATGTATATCTGATGCACTTATAGAGGTCTTTGGTCCACAGGTGGTTGACTGAAACATCATTACCATCACCTGTCTTCTAACCTTCCTCCCTGGAATCAGTGACTTCTGGTGTTTTCCTTGACTTGACTCATTTTTGGAGAGAATTGTACTAATGAGTTGCTACAGGGTTCTGTCCTGGGCCCGTGCTATTCAACATTTTATCAATGACTTAGAATTTTTATCAGTGACTTGGATGATGGAAATAGACGACATGCTTGTGAAATTTGCAGATGACGCCAAATTAGTAGCTAATATCCCAGAGGACAGGATCCGAATTCAAACTGATCTTACAGATTATAAAGTTGGGCCAAAACTTACAAAATGAATTTCAACAGGTAGAAGTAAGGGAATACTAGAGACAGACAAAATGAAAGCTCAGATATAGGATAGGTGATACCAGTCTTGATGACCATACATGCAAAAGGGACCTGGGAGTAGTAGAACACAAGGTGAACTGCACTTAAATGGGGAGGAATCACCAAGAGGAATTCAAACAAATAGCTCGCTTGTGTATGGGTAAGCTCAGAAAAGCTAAAGTATAGAATGAACTCAAGCTTGCTAGGAGAGTTAAGAACAATAAAAGGGCTTTTTTGGATATGTACGCCGCAAAAGTAGGAGGAGGAGGAAATGGTAGGGCCACTGCATGCCGAAATGGCAAAATGCTAACCGGGACAGAGAAAAAGGCAGAATTACTCAACACCTTTTTTGCTTCAGTCTTCTCAGAAAAGACAAAGGGTTGCTCAACCTGGAAAAAAATGGAGCAGAATTGTTAATGTATGGTCCGTTATAAAATGGGCACCCTAGGACGGACTCAGTCCGTGTTAGGGTTAGAAAGGGCATCTCTTCCAGATGCCCCTAACCCTAGCCCGGACTGAGTCCGTAACAAATGGCGGCGGCCATTCCACACGGCCGCCACCCATTTGACGTAATGGGACGCTCTGCGTCCGTACGTTGCACCCCAGAAATGACGCCACGATGCGCGACTAGCACCTCGCTGCGTCTCTTCCGGGGGAGCAAGAAGGGAGCGTGATTTTCGCGCTCCTCTTGGCAGCGTCCGGGAACCGCACCGTTTGGCTGCTGCGGTTCCCGGATGCTGCAACTGGCGCGGCGTGGAGACCGTCTGTTAATGCGCCCTATATTTGTATTGAAAATGTTCAGATTTGACAATAGTTGTTAACAGTTTTAAAATTGGTTGCAGCTGAAGGCCAAAACCTAGGCCGAAGACAAAATTGTTCAAGGCAATGGAACAAGACAAAGTTAAACAGATATGTTTTTTGTTTGTACTGTGATTGGTTTTTCTATGATGCCTGGCAACTTGTGGGAAAGAGGCTGGACTAAATCATCACAGCGTGGGAAAGTTATACTTATGAGAACAAAGACTGTTCTAGTGGATTCTGGGAGAATGGACTCGGAGAAGAAATATGAAGTTGTGGCTTTTTAGCTCGTGTAAATCGCACAAAAGAAACAGGGACGTAGCCAGGATTTTGGAAGGGGGGGGGTCCAGGACTAGTGCCACCATTATAATGGGGCTTGGGGCGGCGGCACAGCAGAACATGCCTTCATTTTCTAATGGAAGGGGGGGGTCCGGACCCCAAGCTCCCCCCCCCCCGGCTACATCCCTGCAAGAAATAAAGGCCCTCATAATGAGTGAAATACTGCTGGAGTTTGTTTCTTTAATTAAAAGCAGCTGTTTTACTAGGCATTGTTCCAGCAAGCTGAAGCTGTGTTGGAGTTTGCTTTGATCCTGAGTTTCCAGAAAGAGCCTGCATCTACATCCAGTTGTACCAATTCGGGGACCACGGGCAGAGACATCACCCAAAAACAATTTTTTCTAACAAGATAGGCGAATTTCAGCACAGAATAAGTAAAGAGATAGTACAGGAAGACCTGTTTAACCTAAATGAGTATAAAGTCTCCAAGACCAGATGAACTACATCCAAGGGTATTAAAAGAACTGGCAATATAATATCGGAACCATTGGCAATATCTTTGGAACTCCTGGAGAACAGGAGAAGTCCCGCAGACTGGGGAGGGCAAACGTTTGTCCCCATCTTCAAAAAAGGGGGAAAAAGGGATCCAACAATTATCGTCCAGTTAGTCTGACATGAATACCAGGAAAGATTCTGGAGCCAGATCATTAAAAGAGAGTCTGTGAACATCTAGAGGCATGCCATAATCACAAAAAGTCAAAATGGGTTTCAGAGAAAACAGTCATGCCAAACCAATCTATCCCTTGATAAAAAGTATCGGTTTGGTAGATGAAGGGAATGTTATGGATATAGTATATCTTGATTCAATAAGGCCCTGACAAAGTTCCCTGTTACATTCTTGCAAACAAGCTTGTAGAATGTGGTGTAGACAAGGCAAGTGTTACATGATTTGTAATTGGTTGACCGGACGAACCCACAAGGGTGCTCAACAATGGCTCCTTTTCATCCTGGAGAGGAAGTGACCAGTGGGGGTCCCACAGGGGTCTGTCCTGGGCCCAGTGCTTTCAACATCTTTATCAATGACCTGGATGACAGAATTGGGAGCTTACTTATCACATTTTGCAGTGACCCAAATTAGGGGAATAGCTAATACCCCAGAGGACAGGATCAGATTCAAAATGACCTGAATAGACTATAGAAAGCTGGGCCAAAGCTAACAAAATGAAATTCACGAGAAATGTAAGGTATTGCACTTAGGGCGGAAAAATGAAATGCACGATATAGGATGGGGGACACCTGGCTGAATGAAACTAGTGAAAGGGATCTAGGATCCAAGTAGACCACAGTTGAACATGAGTCAACAGTGCGATGCGGCAGCTAACAAGGCCAATGCTATTTTAGGCTGCATCATAGAAGTATGGTGTCTAGATCAGGAAGTATAGTACCACTCTATTCTGCCTTTGTCAGGCCCCCCACCTAGAATTGTGTCCAGTTTCTGGCACCACAATTAAAAAAGGACATGAGAAAAGGAGCGTGTCCAAAGGAGGGCAACTAAAATGGTGAAGGGCCTGGAACCATGCCTATGAGGAACCAACTTAAGGAGCTGGGGATGTTTGCCTGGAGAAGAGAAGGTTAAGAGGTGATATGATAGCCCTGTTTAAATTTTGAAGGGGGTGTCATATTGAGGAGGGAGCAAGTTTGTTTTCGGCTGCTCCAGAGACTACACGCGGACAATGATTGCAAACTACAGGAAAAGAAATTCCACCTCAAGGAGGAACTGTTCGACAGTGGAACGAACTCCCTCGGAGTGTAGTGGTGTCTTTAAGCAGAGGCTAGATGGCCATCTGTTGGGGATGCTTTGATTTAGATTTACTGTCTAGCAAGGATTGACGGGGGCCCTTGTGGTCTCTCCAATTCTGTTGATTAGAAACATGTCCCTACCACCACGTCTGTCCTCAGGAATCATTAAAAGCCAACTGTACTGATTGCTATTATATTTAGTACATTTTTGGTGCAAGGACTCTGTTTATTTTTTTACTCTAGTGCTAAAATGTCGCAGTCATCTCTAAACTCTACTCTCCCCTAGCATATTTTGGTCTTCTACTGGAAAGCTGGGCAAAATTATCACAAAACTCCCATCACATAATGGGTTTTTGTAATACAAACTTGGTGCAGGCAGGATGTTAATCTGTGGCTCCTCTTAGCCTCCTACAGATTCATGGAAACATGAGCGGGTGTGTGATCTTTTTTCTGTGAATTCTGTTTCCCACTCCCTTCCTTCCTCATGCATGCCAAGGCGTGAGAATTGAATTACTATTGTTGCTCCTCCACCATGCTTCAGCAAACAGTTTTTCTCTTTGTTTTCCTTTCCAAGTAGCTGCATGGTTGGCTTTCTGTTCAAATGCTTCTTTGGACTGAGACCTTCCCTGAGAGAGTGATTGACATAGGGACGCCAGTCCTCAAACTACAAAGTTCTACTCAAAGAAAGGGGAAATGGCTTTATAACTGTCACAAGGGCTGATCTACTACCGTACACATCTGGCATCTGTTGCAAGCTAAACAGGTTACTCCCATTATAACCAAGAGAAGAAAACACTGAACACAGCTGCGCCTCACAACTAAAACTATATACTATGTGTGGTGTCTGTGTTCCTACTCTTCATCACCACCATGGAGGGGGGGGCATTATATGCCAAAGTCACATTAAAATCACAAGGCACCTCAATTAAACACTTCAATTTTAAATGATTCTAATAATTGTAGTTTAAAGAGGAAGGTCTGAAAATGCTGTAATGGTTAAAACAGTGAAGACTTGCAATGATGAAGCCGAAATCCCATGGATACTTACTCAGAGTAAATCTCACAGAATTGCCTGGAAATACCTCTCGTAAACACAAGAGAGTTGAACCAGAGGTTTTGTTTTTAAACTAGATGAAAACTCCAAAAAAACTGGCTCCAAACCTTTCAGTATTTTAGGAAGGAAATATTACAGAATGAATGCTCCGGTTAGATTAAGGCTAGACGGCATTTTATCTGTCAGGCTCATAGATTTGGATGTAATTTATGCCTCCATCCCAACCCAACTCTATCGAGTTTGCACTGCAAAAGAAAACCACCGAGGTACAATCTCAGCATGCTAAATTTCCCCTTTGGCTTCAGCACTGTTTCATTAAGGCAGCTAATTGCGGGACCCTACCATGGACCCATAGGCAAAGTACTAGAAATTTGTGATTCCTCACCATTCATGCTCCATGTCAGTCAGGTTTCCAGCCTCAGCTTGAAAAACCCAGAAAGTTAAGACTGCTTTCTACAACATTTAACCCACTGTTCCATTAATAGAGCATGACTGGTCTTAAGTATAGAAGAGGTGGGTGGTCACAAGGGTGCCACACTCAAGTTAATGGCTGTAGATTGGTGTGGCCTTAAAAAAAAAGCACATAATGCTTTGGAAACTCCCTGTTATGTCCAAATGCAGGTTGCATTATACTTTGGTCCTGTGGTATGCTCAGATATATGGTTGCTAGGTGTGGTGGTTAGAGTTCCTTCACTTTCACTATTTCAGCAAGCTTCTCATAGGGTAGAGCTTCATGTCTTCTAAATTAGTGGAGAACGGATCATCTATACTTACTTATTTCTATCCTGCTTTTTATTCTCAGTATGAGAGCCTATGCATATCACAGATTATATAAAAGTGCTAACCAATCCTAAACAGGAAAAATGTTAAAAACAATTAACTATCCTAATAAAACATACGATACATATTAAAGTATCTTAACTATGAGAATAATTAACAACCACACTTGCCCATTAAAAGTCCCTATTCTCAGCAACTAGTTTGCCCACAAGTCTGTCTGAATAAAAGGTCTTTTCTCCTGGGAAAGGGAAGAGAGAGTGGACCAACCTGGCTTCCTCTGGAGGCATTCCATTGCTTGAGCAGCCACTAAGAAGGCCTTCTCAGCCTTCTCATGTCATTTACTTTGGCCTGTGCTAGACTGCCATTACTCACTCACTACAGGATTCCTTCCTTGAGGCCTGCCTCACCTCCCTGTGGCAATGCCACCTTACATTGAAATCTTAGGTGATTGCCTCCTTGAACCTTTTCCCCACCCGGTCTACACTTCTTTCTGTGATAACACGCCATTTCCCCTTTTTCGAGAATCCCTTCTCAAATCCCCCTATTCCTTCTTCCTTAAGAAACTCTATAACCATAACTACATGAGCTTGGCCATATAGACAAACGCTCAGCAACCACAGTTTTGGAATTGGTGATATACTCTCGGAGAACTACAACTATCCTTTATTCCTTAAGAAAGAACAATGAAGCATATCTATTCATTTCTGGATGAGAACAAGGAGGAACTCCAAGTAACAACTGCACACTCGTCTGTACAGGCAGTCTTCTCACATGTAGCCTCCAGTTTGTATGCACACAAGCAACAGAAGGGCTCCCAACCTCACAATTGTCCCCGTCTCTCTAAACCCGCACCTAGAGGAAGGGGCTCCAAACACATTCCTGCCCACCCCTATATCTATTTTGGTTGTGAATAGACGTGCCAGAGAAATTGAGTTTCTTAACCTTGAAAGACAAGTCTCCCCTCCACTATTATGCAACGGGATCTTGTTGCACCTTTGAGACTAATGTGGAGTTCATTAACATGTGTGTGTGCATTGATTAAGAGCTTCCTATTTTCCTCATCAGAGTTAATATTGTTCCCTGGGATGGCCATGTCTTATATCTGGACTCCGAATATCTATATTAACCACATTTTCCAGCATTTAACTCAAAGTGCTACAAGATCCCTCTGCATACTGATTTTCCATACTCTGAATCCTCCACTGTTAGTATCCCAATTGTTTTCTGTCCCATTGCAGCCTTTGAGGACAAACATTGCCAAAAGAGTCCTTCATTCCACTATGTCTTACCTGCTGGGAAACATTGGGTTGCCCAGCCCCAAAAAAGAGTGCACCATATTGACAAGCCCCTGAAGGCCACTGTTTGAGTTGCTGAGTTTGGCTCATAGTCAGGCTGTGTGAGATTTGGCAAAGACATCCTTTGCAGAGCGACAGACAGGACAGTCCCAGTCCGGATAAGCTAAGCAAGGTTCGAAAGAGTTTCAGGGGACTTCCTCCATTGGAGATCCCTTGTGGCTCTGGAAGCAGCTGCTCTTCAGTTTCTCTTCACCCTCTGCTGAGATGCAAAGGCTTGAAATTCTTCTTCTCTTCACTGTCCCAGGGCTGTGCTGCCTTCCTGCAATCAAACAGAGGTGTTAATGATGGGTATAGCCCAACAACTAACCCGGAAAATAGAGCCGCTTAATTTGTACACACTATTTTATAATGAAATCATGTCAACTACCAGCCTTTCAAAAATAGTACATACATAGTTACAAAGGTTTGCACCAGAAGATATGGGAGCAAGGTCTACAACTTAAAAACTGCCATTGTCCCACCTGCCAATTGTCAACCATTACCCAACAACTGTTGTTGTTGCATGTCTTCAGTCATTTCTGACTACAGCAACCCTAGTGTGAACTTACAATGAGGTTTTCCTGGCAAGATTTGTTCAGAGGGGCTTGCCATAGTATATCATTTTAGTATTTTAAGCATGTTAAGTGTTGTGTTTTATTGTTCATTTTTAGTTGTATATGTTTCTGATGTCCCCCTTTGGGTGAAAAGAGCTTATTAAAATAAACATTGTTGCTGTTACGTTATTGTTTTGTTTACGTCTTGCCTTCCTCTGGGATAAGAGTGTCTGATTGCCCAGGTCATTAAGGGGTTTCCATGGCTGGATAGGATTTTACTCTGGTGTTTTTAGAGTCCTAGTCCTCATTCAAACCACTATGACCACACTGGACAGAAATTGCAGTTTAATTGCAGGGAGGAGGAGGAGAGTACACAGCACAGGAAATAGAACATGAAATATGATGGGAAAGCACCCTTATTCACCAGATATCCCATTGTTGTAGTCATGCTGATTGCCATATTTGGGTTTATCTTGATAATTCAGCACACAAAGCCATTTTTGTACCCTGTTATGTCAAGCCTGGTCTGTCCTGGCATGCTGGATGTATTTCTGTGTAGTACAAGTTCGTTATTGGGTCACCAGAACTCTCGCTTTTATATGTTGTTTGTATATTTCGAATAATCCCTGAGAGCCTCTCCCCACCACACTTTCACTGGAATAATTTCACTCCCTCCAGGGTCATTCCAGAATTGAGTGCTAATGTTACAAGAAGAATTAAGGTCTGAAGTGTCACACTACAACATCCTCACCACCAAAAATTCTTTCATGGAATACTTTCAAAGCAGGACAGTGGAGCAAATCCAAGGCTCCTTCCCAAAAGCAGCCCAAGGTTGTTCTGTTGTGGAGTAAGAGGGGTTATAACTATTTCAGAGAACTAGGACCAACAAGACAGGAGGAGGAGTAGCATTATATTTCAAGGTGTTTTTACCTGTGAAGAATCCATGACTTAAATCCCAGAAGCCAGGTTGAAGTAGTCAGTATTTGATAAAATAAAGGGGGTCATTTGCTGTCATTATGAGGATCTACAGACACCTCCCCCCCCCCCAGCTAGACTGAAAGACTTGGATTGAAAGCCTTCCTGGAACATAATCAAACATTCAGAAAGGAGAGATGTAGCAGTAATGGGAGATTTTAACTATCTGATATTGGTTGGAACCCAACTTTCCAGAATATAAGGTCCAACAATTCCTCGCTTGCTTGCCGAAATATTAATGTTCCAAAAGGTGGAAGAGGCAGCAAGGGGATCAGCTATTTTAGATCTGATCCTAACCAACAGTGATTATCTGTTCAAGGATGCAAGTGGCAGGATCCTCATGTAGCAGATACTGTAACCATGTTTCCTGGAGTTTGTTTATAGTAGAATCCCAGCCTAGTCAGATAGTCTGACTTTAAAAAACTGATTTCTTTGGGGGAAATTTTTATATGCGAAATCAATGTATGTATTCAAAATACACAGATTCTGATAAATGGGAGAATTAACAAAAGTCATTAGATCAGAAGGGTACACAACAGGGTGCCCTTTTTCACCTTTATTGTTTTTCAATTTTAGAGGTGTTGAACAAGATCATCCGAAAGGCCCATGCAATTAATGGCCTTTAAATTAAAACGGCATACTTCAAACTTAAGAGCATTCCCGGTGATGTAGTAGTGATTTGTTTATTTTAAGATGATTGAAAAAACCTATAGAAAATTTGAACATGAAACTGAAGGAATTTGGGATTTAGCAGGTTTTAAAGTGAATAAGAAAAAACTAATGATAACTAAAAGATACAGTGGCTGGAGCAGCATGCTTACTCAGAAATCGATTTTCTTTATTTACGAAAAGGTCAAATATCTAGGAGTGAATATTGTTGTTGTTGTTATGTACCTTCAAGTCATTTCCAACTTAATGGTGACTCTAAGGGAGACATACCATGGGGTTTTCTTGACATTTTTCTTCAGAGGAGATTTACGACTGCCATCCTCTGAGACTGAGATGTGGTGACTTGTCCAGATCACCAGTGGGTTTCATGGCTGTTCAAGACGGATATCCTCCAGACGGGTTCCGAGTCTCCCTTGGATACGGAACATTTACAGTGGTTACCTCGGGATACGAAATACCCAGGTTACGAAATTTTCGGTATACGAAAAAATCCCATTAGAAATCATTGTTCCGGGTTTGAATGTATTTTTCGGGTTACGAAGAAAATTTTTTGTGCTTTTCGGCGCTTTTTCGCACGAAACGGGCTTTTCCCATTAGCGCCTATGGCAATTCGGCTTACGAAGGCTTTTCGGTTACGAAGCGGTCTGCGGAACGAATTACTTTCGTAACCGAGCACCACTGTATAGATCATGGTATTTTTTTATTATTGTGGGTTTTTTTGGGGGGGGGGGTTGGGAGGGAAGGATAGTGGCATATATTTTTATATATATGATGCATTTTATATTGTGTTTATCATTGTAAACTGCCTCAATCTGTGGAAGAGGTGGGATAAAAAATAAAATTTTCTTTTATTATTTTATTAAACATCTCCATGACAAGGAAAAATTGGATGTGTCTAAAGAAACCAGGATGGTGGATGTCTAAAGAAACTTTCAGCTGAGGTAAGATTAAAGGGGAAAAGTACAGAATAGGAGAGGAGGAGAATCACCAAGAGGAATTCAAACAAATGTCAGCAAGTATAGTATGAAAGTCAGTAAACTAAAGTACAGAATGAGCTCAGGCTTGCTAGAGCCCCTTTAAACAATTAAATGGGCTTTTTCTGTTGTTTTTGTTTGTAGCAAAGGAACAGAAATGGTATGAGTAGCTGCATGATGGGGAGATGGTGAAATGCTAACGGGGAGAAAGAAAGCAGACTTTACTCAACTTTCTTTGCCTTGTCTTCTCCCAAAAGGAAGATCGTGGCATATTGTTCCAAGCATCAAAAAGGGGGAAAGACAACTTAACAATTACCACCCAGTTAGCCTGGCATCAATACCAGGAAAGATTCTAGAGCAGATATGAAACAGACAGTCTCTAAGTACTTAGGAAAGGAATGCCCATGGTCCTAAAAGTCAACATGAGTTTCTCAAAAACAAATCACATCAGACCATTGCTCTCTCTTTTACTGCAAGAGTTAACGTTTGTAGATGAAGGGAATACTATGGATGTGCAAGTCTTAATTTCAGTAAGGCCTCTGAATATAAGGGTCCCCCTGATATTCTTTCAAACAAGCTCGTAAGAGGTACAACTGCCATGCTTTTTAAATGGATTTGCAATTGGCTGACCGATCAAATCCAAAAGGTGCTCCAGTAATGTTCCTCCTCATGCTGGAGAAAAGTGACTAGTTGAGGTGCCACAGGGTTCTGTCATGGGCCCAGTGCTATTCAACATCTTATTCAATGACTTGGATAATGGAATAGAAGTGTGTTTATCAGATTTGCGGATCACCTAATAGGGAGTAGCTAAAACCCGCAGAGAGACTCGGATAAATTCAACGCCTTAATAGGATTACAGAGCTGGGCCAGAAACTAACAAAATAAACTTCAACAGGAGAAATGTAAGGCACTAGATATAGGCAGAAAAAAATGAAATTCATAGATGTAGCATGGGGGAGACCTGGCTTCTAACACGATTACATCGTGAAAGGAGCTAGGAATCCTAGTGACACAAGTGAACATGAGTCAACAGTGTGATGTGGCAACTAAAAAGGTCCATGTGATTTAGGCTTCCTCACACAGAAGTAACTGTCTAGATCAAAGGACGTAATCAGTTGTAATCTATTCTGCTTTGGTCAGCCTCACCTGGAATACTGTGTCCAGTTCTGGGCACCACATTCAAAAATTGACAAGCTGGCACATTTGCAGAGAAGGGCACCCAAAATGGTGATGGGTCTGGAAACCATGCCCTGTGAGGAGAGGGTTAGGGAGCTGGGGATGTTTAGCCTGGAGAAGGGAAGGAGAAGAGGTGATATGATAGCCATGTTTAAGTATTTTGAGAGGTGTCACACTGAGGATGGAGTGAACTTGTTTTCTGCTGCTCCAGAGACTAGGACCCGGAGCAATAGATACAAACTATAAGAAAAGAGATTCCACCTCAACATTAGGAGGAACTTCCTGACAGTAAGGGCTGTTTAACAGAGGACTAAGGAGCAGAGAGGAAGCGAGATGGGTGCCTGAGAGAGCAAGAGGTGGGTCCTGGCTGTGGCCCATGCAGGGCAAGAGAGGCCAGCCTTGGCCAAAGGGAGCTGTGCTTCCAGTGCCTGGTGCAGCCTCAAGCCTTTCACCCGCCTGTCTGCCCATCTCAGGGTGATCTTTTCCAGGCCCCACGACAAGCCCTCCATTTCAGCCTTACATCCAGGAGGAATTCCAAAATCTCCTCCCTTTGGGGCAGGTTGAAGAAGCAGGCACTGACATTTCTATGACTATATTTTTAGCTTTTATTTGGCCACGTCCTCTGTTTCAACCTTCTGTCCAGAAGGCATTTCAAAATCTCCTCCCTTTGGAGTAGGACTAAGAAGCATGCATTGACATTTCTAGGAGTGGTTTGAGCTTTTATTTTGGTTATAACTGTATTTTTAGCTTTGACTGGGTCACATCCTCCCTCTCAGCCTTCTGTCCAGGAGGAATTCCCAAAATGTGGAAAGGACTAAGAAGCATGCACTGGCATTTCTAGCAGTGGCTTGAGCTTTTGCTTTGGACCAGCTGGCCTTCTCTTACGAGGCACCAAGAGATGGGGGGCACTTTTTCTGGGATGCCTTCCATGTCTTCTCCTCCGTGGGGAAGACGAAGAGGAGGAGAAGGCCACCTGCCCCCCCCGGGCCCTCCCTCCCTTCTTCTGGGGCCCTGGCTTAGCCCTCCCCCAAAGGCACCTGAGGAAGCTGCTCTTCGACTGCGACTTCGTCGTCTCCACAGCCAAAGGATTTGGAATTGGAACTGAGCTTCTCCTATCATATACCAATGGCATCTCTAGGTCTGTCCCTGGCTTCCTCTCCCCCCCAAATGCACCTGAGGCAGAAGACTGGAGCCTCCAAAGCGCCTGCTGCCAACCCCTTGCTTTCCGTGAGCCCCGAAGGCGCTGCAAGCTCGCTCTCTCTCTCTCTCTGCCTGCCTCCCTCCCTCTTTCTTTCTTTCTTTCAGTCACTCTCAGAGATGCTCCAAGATCGCTCTAGTCTACATCTTCCTTTCAGTCTCCGAGAGGCTACTCGAGATCTCTGTACGCCTTCCTTGCAGTGAGTCCCAAAGGGGCTACAAGGGCTCTCTCCGTCTCCCTTCCTTTCCGTCAGGCTCCGAGGGGCTGCAAGGTGCCTTGGCAGCAGAACTTCAAAGTTGGGGGAGAAGGCGGAGCTGGAAGAGGATGGAGACCCCTCAGACACAGCGAGGAAGGAAGGAAGGAAAGAGAGAGAGAGAAAAAGAAAGAAAGAAAGAAAGAAAGAAAGAAAGAAAGAAAGAAAGAAAGAGGGCAAAGCTTGGCTCACCTGGCAGTCTCTGTGGGGCTCCCATGGCGGCGGGAGCGAAGGGGCCGGACCCCAGGAACCCCAGCCTCCCTCCCTCCCTCCTTCCTCCTCCTCCTCCGGCCGGAGCCAAGCCCCAGGCAATGCCCGCCTCCCCTGCCTGCCTCCGGGGCTGAGTCCTGGCCCAAAGGGAGCAAGCAGGGGCTCCCAGCCCCAGGGAGGAGGGAGGAGCAGTCCCCGCCCGAGGCAGGGAGGCAGGGCAGGGCAGGCCCAGGCGAGAGGGGCAAGAGGGGCCTGGCCCAAAGGGAGGGGGGAAAGAGGCGCCCCTCTGCTCCTTGCTAGCCCTGCTCCAGAGAGAGAGAGAGAGAGAGAGAGAGAGAGAGAAGAGACAGAGGGGGATTCTTCCTCCTGGAGAGAAGGAGGGAAGGGCTCAAAAAGCCCTCCTAGAAAGGGAAATCCTTGCTCCTGGCTCCAACCAGGGCAGATGGCAGCACTTCTCCGGGAGAGAAGGTTGAAAGGAGGACTTGACCAAATCTAAGCTGAAAGCCCTCCTAGAAATGCCAATGCCTGCTCCTTAGTCCTGCTCCTCCGCTCTGGACCCCCCCCCCCCCCAACCCCCCCCCCCAGAATTCCATAGCCTTGAGCCAGGGCACTTAGTAAAGCAGGCTCTCTCTCCAGTGTGGATGCAGCCAATGTCCCTCTCAAGCACGGCATCTCAACCCCTAGATCACCCCCCGACTCTAGTTCCTTGGCAGCAGAGGATTAGCAAAGACTTTTGTTGAAGTTTGGTGGCAGTTTGGAGTTTACTCTAGTAGTAGCTTGTGCTTCTCATCTCTTCCTCCTATCAGTGCACTTGTCCTTTCCCCATCTGCCTTTATCCTTTCTATGGGTTGTTCATCTGGGTGATTCGTTCTTACTGTAGCAAGAGTTTTATTCAACAGTGCCCTTTACTACATCCCTCTCCCCTTTTTATTCTAGGTTTGCTTGGGTTTTGTTGTTGTTGTTGTTAGCTCTGATTCTGATATTAGTCCATGCATGCATCTACACTGCAGAAATAATACAGTTTAACATCACTTTAAGTGCTGTAGCTCCATCCTATGGAATCTTGAGATTTGTAGTTTTAAAGGGACTTTTGTCTTCTTTGCCAAAGAGTGCTGGTGCCTCACAAAACTACAGATCCCAGGATTCTATAGGATGGAGCCATGGCAGTCAAAGTGGTGTCAAATTGCATTATTTCCACAGTGTAGATGCACCTTATGCTATTTAGTGTGTTGCTTTTGAATTTCCTTTTTCTCTTGTGTCTGTTTGCATGGTGTATGTCAATTAAGTATATACCAAGTAAGTCTTAGTGCACAAGGAGCACTAAGTACCAGAGTCTTTAAATACTACTAGGAAAAAAAATTCTAGAGTTTTCCGTATGATATTTGGCAAAGATAAACCCATCCGAAGGGGCTGCCACACTTCAAAACGCCATGTGCTTTTATGAAAAACTAGAGTTATAGGTGCTTTGGATTTTCAATGCAAGTCAAGTGTAGGCATGACCATTCTGAGCCCTGAATTTCAATTTGAATTCAGGCCTGATTTCAAATGAAATGAAGCTCAGTTTGAATCATCAAATTGGGCTCGGCACTAAATTACAGAGAGGGCTTGTTCGTTCTTTACCATTTACATCACATCATTCAGATTATTCTTTGCTAGTCTATGCAAACATTAACATGGCTGCTGTCAATTAGTCCTAGAAAATACCAGCTACTTGGCCACATAAACCTGATAAAATGGGGACTGAAATGTCAGCAACTGTTGGGGAATATATACCTGAATATTTGTCATCTTGTTTACTTGCCATCTTGCCTTCATTCCAGCAGATCAGACAACCTACCGAAAAGTTAAGATGCGACATCAATAAACCCTAGTCTGTTGAATGAAATTTGTGTTTTTAGAAAAGAGTTTGAGGGAAATGTATCCCCTATAGCAGAGATGGGCAATTGTGAAATATTGGGAGCCACTAGCTTCTCTGTATACAGAACTCATCATCCTAAAGTTTCCCTTCAAAACATCTTGCCAAGAAAACCTTGTGATAAGTTTGCCTTAGGGTCTCTGTACATCAAAAGTGACTTAAAAGCACACAACAAATATGTAATCTACCGTCAACTCAAATTTAAGTAATCTTTGGGGGAGTTGGGGGGAATGAGTGATTGGCTCCACCCTGAGCCACCATTTTCCATAGTCTATAGCCATTCAGTGAGCTACCGTTTTGGCCATCTGTCTCTCATTGTTAGATGTCAGGATTCTAATAAAAACAATGTAGATCCTACAATAACATATTTGAAAATAACATATTAAAAGGAATGTTACGTTCTGTTAATTTTTTTAGTAACAAAAATTGTTCCTTTTTCTTTATATTAACATTAATGACTAAACATTTCATTTTCTGCATGAGAAGTAACGTTTACTTGTTAGTCTACAAATATTACTCTTTTGGACATTTTGAGGCTTTTTAAAAACTACTTTTAGCTTGGGGAAAAAAACTATGAGGAAGTTGGACAGTTTTGGGTCTGGGGTTTAAAGTATCCTCCCAGAACCCAACTGGGGCTATAGCCAGTTCGTTCACCCTACCCATTAAAGCTAACGTTTTCTTTCTTTCTTCATCCCAGGTGCAAGATGTGTGAGACATGCACAGAATTTCTGCAAGACTAATAGCAGTCCAGGAAGTCCTCCAGAAATGTTAGTAGTAGATTTGTAAGCAAAGTTTATATGTTGGCCACACTCCATGTTTCTGGTGGAGGTCCCAGAAGTACTGTTAAGGAGTCCCATGTCCCATGCTAAAGTAATACATTTTTTGGCCAATTCCATGGTGGTGATGATTTTTAGAGAATAAATCAATTTGAAGAAACCAGTTAAAAAAACCCACTCCCCAAGTGTACTAACACCTCATTACTTCTGAGTTTCAAGTAAGAAGAATGAGTGATACATGGCTTGTGACATTTAACAAGCAAGAAGTAACACATTCAAAATCTGAATAACATTTCCAGTCTTTGATCTGAAAGTCTGAAGTGTGCCCGCGCCTGCTATATACTGTCAGGGTTTAGTACCTTATATGACTAATTATACAACTTCAGCAGCCAATTTCTTTCTCAGTTATGGTAAAGCTTTATGGAAATACAATTGAAGATTCCATGACAGTTGACAAGACAGAGAAGGCACAAGAAGATAAGAACAAGGGAGAAACAATGCAGCTGAAGAGAGGAGGACTATTTCAAAATACCATGTTGCTGTTCCTTCTGGTGTCTGGTATAGTTTCAGAATAATCAATAATGAATTTCAGATCTCAGCTTTGGCTGGCTGTAACCAGAATAGCTGACCATAATAACATCAGGCCTGCAGGCACTGAGAGATGGGATTTGGCAAAACAGAAGAAGAAGAAGAAGACAGAACAATACAAAAACAGTGGAAATAATTATCAAAAGTGAAAACCTCTTAGTACTGGTTTCCATTATCAACTTTAAGATTACATTATTAGATTAGTAACTGGCACAATTGTCTACTATTTATCCATGTTATCTTTATTAAGTATGTATTGGCGTGTTGAATGAGCTGTTAGGTAATACATCTGACATTTGTTAACCAACTAGGATTGCCGTTAAAAACAGTGTCTTAATACCACACATTCCAGGCTTTTAAAATAATATTTTGTTCTTACCTAAACAATGCTGCCTGTTTCCTGAGCAAAAAGCTAAAGCCACAGTCCTGAACAGATTTATTTAGAAATCCCATTGAATAAAGTCTAGGATCTCTCCACAGGTTAGTTAACTTAACTGAGCCTTTTCTCTTATCCTGGAAGAGTTTTCAAGGATTTAGTTAAATGGGCTCTGGCCAACTAAAGCTTGGACTACAATATGTTGATTAGTTTTATGGCTGACACAGACCTACTCTTTACAGGATTCATTTTACAGGGTTCATTTACATTTCTGGGATTTGTCCTGATGCAGCTTCCAAGAATCCCAGTTTATTAACATAATCATAAAATGTATGTTGAATTAGGGAAAGTAGCTCAGGGGCAGGGTGACATGTTTTTGAGTCAGAAGAGAGAGGTCAGTTAAGTTTTCATATAGAAATATGAGTCAGAAGTTCAAAATAAAAGGAGCTATTGGAGTGGCTGTTTCTGATATGAAAGTTTTCCATTATACTTTGGGCAATGAAAAGTATGGTGATAATTTAATGAGACTGCATTGTTCAGGGAACCAGCATGGCATAGTGGTTTGAGCATTGGACTACTAGTACTCTGGAGACCAGGGTTCAAATCCCCACTCAGCCATGGAAACCTACTGGATGAACTAGGGCAAATCACACTCTCTCAGTCTCAGAGGATGGCAATGGCAAACCCAGTCATTTTAGATTGTAAGCCTGAGGGCAGGGAACCGTCTAACTAAAAAGATTGCATGTACAGCGCTGTGTAAATTTACAGCGCTTCATAAATAAAGGTTAATAATAATAATAATAATAATAACAGTCTGAAGAAACTTGCCAAGAAAACCTCATGACAGGTTTGCCTTAAGGTCGCCATAAGTCAGAAATGACTTGAAGGCACCCAACAACAAAGTGTCCTGATATCAAAGTATTCTTGTTCCCTTTGTGACCAGAGGAGTGAAGACGATTCAGATTTAGTGAGTATAGAACACTTTCAGGAAGCACCTTTGCATTAGTGTCTGAACTCACTGAGGGAACCCCTGCTGAATTTTAATTTTTACTTGGCCTATTAGGTTCTCCTCTCCAGTAAAAGAAACCATACCTGGCCAGCTTCCATAAGGGTAGCTGTGCCACCTCATCTCCATCTGCTAAAGCCATCAGATGATGAAACATGGGGAATGGGAATTCCTGACAAGAACTTCCTTGTTCAGACTTGCTAAGAGTGCTTTGGGGTAAACTGAGAGAGCAGCCTGGGAGTCTGCACGTTTGTTTCATCCTTCCAGAGGGACATTCCTTAGCAAACAACTCATGCCTCTGGAAGATAATTGTTTTGCATACAGAGAAAGACTAACTAGCCCACAATAATAGGATTCAAGAAAGTTTGCTTAAGTGAAGGTTCAGTTTTGCCTCCATGTAGTTTGTTCTTTGCCCTAGATAGATATACCTTATTGAAAGTGGTCAGTTTTGCAACATTTGATCTTGCAGTGGTAGAACAGGAACAGAAATTCCAGTGATAGCAAAATTTTAGGAGATATTGTGGATTAGTTTTTGTTGGACATTTGTCAAAGGACTGAGCCTTATCTTTTGAAGGAAGGATTGACAGAAGGTAGGGTGGGACCAAATGGTAGGTGTCTGGGTGATTTTCTAGTAAACTAGTAAAGATTCATGATGCCCAACTCCTATAACAATCACATCAGCAAACTGATTTTCCTTGTCCTAAATTACTGTATATTCTCTAATATTTAGTAATACGTCTAGAAATTTTAGTCAAATAATTGACCCCCAAAAATGGAGTCAACTTATCCATGGGTCAATATAGGTACTGTATATACTGTATGCAGAATTTTGTAAGTTCTTTGGCATCGTTTTCCTTTGCATCATCCCTTATATCCCTTTGTTACATGCGTCTAGATTTTACCCTCAATTTATCCACGGGTCATATCAAAATCCATAATTTTGACCCCAAAACTTGTCCTCGACTTATACATGAGGTTGACTTATAGTTGAGTATAAACAGTATACAGCTAAAACACAAATCTTAAGCAGAGCAGTAAATGACAGGGAGTCTTGGAGATATTTCATCCATGAGTCAAGGATGATTTGAGGGCAGTTAACAACAACAAAAATGAAGAAAGCGAGTCAGGCCAGAGTGGAGAATAACTAGGAGACAGTTCTGTGAAGGAGGGCTGACCTCTGTTCAATTCTAGAACTCAGACCAGGGCTCAGGAGACCTTAATTCTAAGTTCAGCTTGTAAAATATCAGGCCAGATTTGTGGAGCTTGTAAATTATCGGGTCAGGTTTGTGGAGCAAAAAACAAGTTAGATCCTGGAAGACTGATGTCTGTCCTCTACTGCTTTGGAGGAAAAAGGGAGGGGGAGATGCCCCTAAAGTGTGCGCACAAAAGGATGGCCACCTGGGTGCTATGCGCCTTCTACCTTTCCCTTCCACCCCTCTGTTCTCACTCTACCTGACTTGGTCTCTAATATCCTGGTTAGCAGATGTTCCTGTTTGTGACTCAGCAGACACTTTCAAATGGTAGAGTAGCAGGAGGAAAAGTAGAAACCAAAAGGAACTGATAGGTTCACAAGGCAGGTGACTAAAGGAAAGAGGAAATTAACTGCATAACCTTTCAGGCAAGTTGCTTTTTTTCAGCTTCAGACATGCTGATTGCATTACAAGTATCTATATGCTGTCATTCTACTAGAAAACAGTGCTTAGGGTAACTTACATGAGGGGAGGGATAAGCACACACTGCACTGTTGCTATTCCAGAATTTTATCTGCCCAATGGCCCTGTGGACACATTGTAGAACTAGTTATTTCAGTATCGCAGTTCTGTTGAAGCTGATCATGTGGTGTTGCACTTTTTAGCTTGGGGGTCAGTTGCTCTGTATGTGGGCTATTCAGCTGTATGGGACAGAAGAGCAGCAAATGACTGATAGATTCCCCCCCTCCCTCTAGTGCTTTTGATGTTTGTTTAGATTAAATGCTTAAAAAGAAATGGACTGTGATATGTTGTATGAGGGGAGACAAAAGGATAAGACAGATGGAGCTTTGAGGGCAGAGGTGACACAAATCACCCTCCAGGTCAGAAGGGATTGATGTCATTAATTTTTACAGATGGAATTCATCTGAAATACATATTTGGCTGCAGTTCTCTAGTTCCACAAGATCTGTAGTTATTGGCTGTCACACATCTTACTGTCCTTAAAAGGAGTTACACCAACTGGAAAGAACCATCAGAACCATTCCAGTGTGCATAAGCATCCTGGTATGTCAGATTTTAAAAGGGAAAAGAACCCTGTGTTTTTTTTTAAAAAAATCATACTTATAAAGCTACTTATAAGAATGTGAAAACTAAAAATTGAAAAATACTCTTTAAAAACCAGGAGTTCGCCACATTGTTGACAGAAGAGGTCGAGATGGCTGACGTGAGAAAACACTTATTTGCTCTGGGATCTGAAGCCACTGAATGCATACGCAAAACAAACAGTGCTCAGCAGCCATTATAAAAGGCCACACACATACGTGCCTTGCCACAACCTTGCCCCAATTGTTATCCTTCACGCTGGAATCGTTCTTTCATCAGAAGCTCTGATCCTAGAAATGGAGACAAAGACAACCCTGACTTCTGATTACATCTTGGAAAAATATTTTTTGTTTTTTGGACTACTGCTTCCTGAATCTCCCAGCCCCTGTAAAGACTGCTATGCTCAGTTTGTAACACAAAATATCAATAGCAAAAATTAAGGCACTTGTACAGACTGCTAAGAAATAGGTCTATGCACTCTTTATAGCAGCAATATAGCACAGACCAATTCCAAGTTAAGGATACCCTGCTGTTCCCCAAACAATTCTGCTTTAGAAGCTTTACACCACTTTAAGAATCAGCTTGTGAATTTGGGTACAAAGGACAATGGGGAACAGAATAAGACAAGAGACTTGCTGTGCACACCATTTTCTGAACATCCATTTTAAACAGTCATTTTAATATGCTGTGTATTTGCATATTTAAATTTGCATATTTATTTCCTCTGAGAGAGGTAGCAGCCTAGTATTTAATGCATTGATGATATTTCCATTCAAAAATAAACAAAAGTAGGAAAATAGTATTATTATTATTATTATTTCCATAATTTAGATATCTTTCCCGCTTTTCCATGTTTGTTCCCCTACACTGAAATTTTGAGACAGGGATCCATAATTTTGCTTGTATTATTTTGTAAAATACAATGCTGTTTCAACCAGTGTAAAGTATTGTGCAGGTATCTGTGGTTTAGGCAGTGCCTCTCCCAACTGGCTTGCTAATGAACTTGTCTGGTATGCCTGGTTTTGCTTTGTCTTTGTTTCACTGAAGATTATACACAGGACATGGCTGAATGGTTTGGAAGCAAGACAGACCACTAAGAAGCCACTTGGTAACTGGAGACACCAGGATACTGCTGAGTGTCATTGTCTCTGGTTAGCACTGAGCATAATATAGGACTATTTTAAAAAAAAAACCTCCTTAGGAACTAGGCAGTCAATGGGAATCTCAGGTGTGGTGCAATGATTTTTTAAAAGGTAAATGTTTCCCCTTTGACCAAGTTGTCTAGTTGTAGATAACACCTTTTTAAATGTAAATCACCACCACTTACTTCTCTAACATCCTCCCACCCAGATGCTCTTAGAAGGGCAGCTGAGCCATCACCAGCTTGACAGATGTGCAAATAATTGTATGGATGTGCATAAGAGAGAAGAGGAAGATGTGCATCAGACATAGAAATCCACACAAAATCTTGCTTAGAATGCAAACAAACAAACAAAACTAGAGCCAAGTCTTGTATGCTTGTTAATTATGATGAAGATAAGAATTATAAATATGTATCTTTTGACCGTTTATATAGCATTCTGGCTTAGAGCAACTTCCTCTTTGGGAGACTTATAGCAGCATTATTCCCTGGCACATACATACAGATGCACATACATACAGATCAGTGTAAGAGCGCAAGTTAATTCTACCATAAACCCACCTGAATTGACACGAGTACTTTTGTTTTCCTGAACAATCAGAATTGGTTGCTCTTTACAGAATCGTAGATTTGGAAATGAAGGAACCTCTGCAAAGACAGTCTGACTTCTGGCTGTTCAAACAACCTCAAACAATTTACTTTAGTAATCCTCACAATAACTCTGGAAGGCGCATAAATACATATTATTGTACATAACAGAAAAAAAAAAACCAAAATCACTTCTTTGGTAGCACTGCAGTGCTGTGTATGTTTATGGAGTGAGGTGTGGCCAACAGGAGCACCGCTCTAGAGAGATTAGCAATGCATGAGAACACAAGCAGGAAGTAAGTTTATGGCAGCAGGTGGAGGCGCTTAAGGCTACATTATGCCAGCATCACTGCTTGGTAAACAGATGTAGAACATTAACCAAGTTCATTCTGTCCTACCATCCTGAAATGAGCACAATACAGGTATTTTCAGGAACAGTTGGAATTGGTGACTGATTTTAGAATCAAAAATGCAGAACAGAAAGCACCTTGAGATTATCCAGTCCAATACCTCAAACGGCAGAGAGCTACCCTCATAAAGATCAGCCTGGAGAATCCTAATGGCAATTGCCCTTTAAGGAAGGCAGGATTAAGGTGGTTTGGACTCTGGAGCAGTTCCTAAAGAGGGGTTCCTTTGTGTACCTCTTTCAACTATTGTACAGGTAATGGCATAGACATTAAATACATACATGAATGATTAAATAGTACAGTCAGCCCTCCTTATCCACGGATTTTTTTATCAATGGATTCAAGCAACCACGGATTGAAAATATTCCAGTGTGTGTGTGTGTGTACACGCGCGCGCGCGCGCATTCCAAATAGCAAACCTTGATTTTGCTATTATATATAAGGGACACCAGTTTCCTAACCATAGTATTTAATGGGACTTGAGCATCCACAGATTTTGATATCCACGGTGGGTCCTGGAATCAAACCCCAGCAGATAACAAGGACCTACTGTAAATAAAATGCACTGTAAATAAAATAAAAGTACAACGGACAGCAGGAAAAACAGCATCAAATGTGAACCCATTTGCGGCTCTTCAACTTCGGTGAGATTGGGAGTCTGATCCCATGAGTTTTTATGCAATAATGTTACACATGAAATGCTGACAACAATTGAAATATTGGAAGGTTGCAGAAATGTCTACAGAAGAAGAGGAAAGAAGTTATACCATTTTCTCCCAACACTGGGCCCATGGCTGTGGAGAAGCCCAAAGCAATTGCACCAGTTGAACTCATGATAATCCAGTTTTTAAGGACCCCAAAATCAATGCACTACACCTGAGATTCCCATTGACTGCCTAGTTCCTGGGGAGGTTTTATCAAAAGTCCTGGTGAGTCAAACCCTTCCCACTGTTCAGTAACACATTGTGCAGGATGCTAGTGGTTTTTCTGAGATATTTTGAGGCATTTGAGATATGTTAAGAGTGATTATGGGTTCAAAACCTAAAAGTGGGTTGTATTACTTTATTCTTTGTGTGTACTTGTGCTTTGCTTCAGGAACATTTTAAATGCAGAGTGGAACACATAGACAACATAGTTGAATTTAATACCATAGTAAATGTTAACCCATCTGTCCTCAGGTATGCTGTCTACAACATTACAGAAAGAAGCAAAATAGGCCTGCACACCTCAGAAGAAACCCTCTTCAGCCCCTTCAAATAGCATGGGATATTTTTGCTCCACCTTTTGGATAACAATTATCAAGGGCAAGTCTTGTCCTTCTATAGTTTAGCATCCTTGCCATAACTGCATTTTCTTTTGGCCTCTAGAAAACAAATCCAACCTAGATTATATCAACAATTGCCAGGATCAAAACGAGACCATCCCTAAAACACACCCTGGCTTTTACTGTACCCTCATGTAGATTTTTATTAAAAACTATTTCCAAGAACCAACCTTGGCTGAAAAGTGTGTTATAAATACATAAATAGCAGAGCACATGAACTTTTAAAATACAAAGGGCAACTTTCCACTGTTCAAATCTGGCATAAAAACAGACCACAGGGAATGAGACAACAAAACTTATTATTTTAAAATCTGAATATGGATTCCCACAAATGCTTCCTATATGCATCCCGTAACATCAAATTCAAATCTCTACAAGCTTTAAAAGGGCTGTTCATATACTGTCCAGATGGACAACTTACAGTGCTAAGTCTGGATGATGTTCTGTTATTCTGTCTTTTCCTCCTTAAGGGGTGCAAGCCAGGCTATAAACACAGAAGAAACAGGAATACTAATGGTAGATAGATACCATTGTCAAAACATCTAAAATTCTGTGAATAATGCAGCTTGTGACATCAAATTAAATGTCTACAAGCTTTGACTATACAATAGAATACAATAGAGAAACTGTATAATAGAAGCCATCCAAAGTATGTTTACATGTTGGAAGCACTCTAAGTATGTTTAAGTGTTGTGTCTCTGTTCCGTATAGCAAGTGAGCACACATCTGATCAATTCACAGAGAAGGCTGATCACAGAACAGGCTATGTTGATCACATTGCAAGCTCCTGCATAGGAAAGGGTAAAGTGGCAACCATGCAGCAGCAACAGCTTGCTCATTGATTAAGACATCTTCTAGTATCTGCTACACAAATGTAAAGATAGTTCTTGGGACTAGTAATTTCAGTGGGTACAAATTTTTCAGTTTATGGAACTTGATGGGTGTTCACTGAAGCAGTACTTTTTCTCCTGCATCTTCTTGACCAGAGACAGAATCTGTTAGGATCCAAGTGTTGTTAAGACTGCAGTCTCTCTCAGCCCTAGTCACATGGTAAGGAATAGTGGGAGCTCCAGTCCAACAACATCTGGTGGGCTATGTGTTCCCCATATATGTTTGAGACAAATGAGATAATTAATGGAAACCAGTTGCCCCATGCTTGTTACAAGTTTTTCTTCAGTACTGTACTATCTCATTGCAGTAATGTTTAGGCAAAGAAACCCTGAGAAGCATGGCCTGTGCCTTTCTCCCAGCTGTTGACAATTTTAACAAACTTTTGTCAATAGCTACCAAATTCCAAATATGAAGACCGATTGCTAGCTACACCCTTCTCTCTGCCTTCATTGTCCCACATCAGTATCCTTTAAAAATAGAAAATGAGATTAAGTGTAAAAAAAATGCACTGCACATTATGCAGCTGGATAAAAATAATCTTAATTTCATTCCTTTATCTAATTCCAGATGTTGTAGACAGAGTGAGAAGGGAATATTCTGGGCCCAAGGTCCAAAAAAGTAGGGACAACATTTTGCACTTTTCTTAATTACACAGTTCAGTTCCTCCCTATTGACTTTTAATACTCCATCCTGATTTTATGGCAGGGGCAATATGGCTCTTAATGTATTACTGAACTGCAGCTCCCAGCAGCCTTAGTCAACAAAGTCATCAATGGTGAGAGCAGATAGAAACAGCAGTCCAAAAACCATGTTTGCCACCTGTAGTTTACGGAAGTTAGAAGCAATACTACACAACACCGTTATAATGCTATTAAAGCAACTGTTACTGTTACAGCTGCTTCCTGTAAAATCCTGGGATTTGCAGTTTAGGGAGGGGCATTTAGCCTTCTCAGCCAGAGTGCTTAGGTCTCTCTAAACTACTAACCCCAGAATGCCACAAAAGGCAGCCATAGTACTAGAAGTGGAACAATTGTGTTGTAACAGTGTAGTGCTGTATTTGTGGAAGACCGTAGCCAAAAATGCCACTTTTTGACTGTTCCTAATGAGGAACATTGATGAGAACCAGCAAGGCATAGTGGTTTGGATCAGGGTCTGCTTCCCACCTTGGCCATGGAAATCTATTGGACCTTGGGCAAGTCACTTTTTCTCAAGAGGAAGGCAATGATAAACCCTCTCTGAACAAATCTTGCCAAGAAAACCCCAGGATAGGATTGCCTTAGTGTTGCCGTTGACTTGAAGGCACACAATAAGGATCATTAGTTAATTTACTGAATAAATTAATAAGAAACATGGGCCTCCTTCATTTCACCTAGGTCAGGTCTTGCCTGACATGTTACCCTTGACTAATGGAAGTAGGGCAACAGGGATTGTTACTTACTTCCCTTTTACCCTTACCCACAACAGCACATGCCCAAACACATGCTAAAGTGCAGGCTGACTGTTGTGGGCTTATCCTCTTTAGGTCTGCAGTTTCCTGCTAATGGAATGACAGCCAAACCACCAGGAGGCCAGGAACTTGACTGACAGCTGAACAATAGCACACAGACCTGTTTTTCCTCCCAAGTTCCGGACTCATAGAATCACAAAGAATGATCTACACGGGAAAGCGTTTGGGGCTTCCCTAGGGTGGGCCTGTCACATGAAGTTTAAAGCAATAAATTTCTCAACTTCCAGGTGGCTTTCTTCCGTGCCAAGAAGGATTTTCTGCTTGTGCTGCTACCCAACAGGCCCCAGTAACTGGTAACAAGCAAGAAGCAGGGTGTGTGTGCATGCGTGGTGCTTTAGTGTCTCAAGGGTCTATTCTGACATTTTCTGCTATTCTCTTTAGTTTCAAAATGCTACAGCATTCAAACCATTTGTCCTATTTTTCTGTAAAACTGGTGGCAGTGCAACTACTATCTGGCTGGCAAAGGTAGGCATACTTGGGTGCCTTGGACATGTAAGAACGTCTCTGCTTTTTCACATCCTTTATTTCCTCTTTCATACATGAACATGATGTAGACTTGAGTAGATTGACTCGGATTCAAGTCACCTCAATGACTCAACATGGACTCGACTTGGCAATAAATGACTCAACTCAACCTGAGACTTTTGAGGTCCCCACAGCACCCTGTATCAGCTGTGCATTAGAGAGCTTTCTAAAGCATTTCTTCGCTTCAAGTCCATTGCCTAATGCATTTGCTCTGAATTCCTCTGATTTTTTCTACTTAACTTTGAACAAATCTTCATTTTCTAGTTATTGTAACTCCCCGCACACACCACCTCCCTTTTTTTCTGTTAAAGTTGGCCCCCAAATGTGAGATTCAACTTGAGACTTGACTTTAAAGTTATCTTGCAAGGACTTGAGACTCAACATGATACCTGAAGGTAGAGACTTGAGAGTAAAAGACTTAAAATATATCACTGTGTGGTTTTTGTTTTTTTCTGTGCCCATTATTTCTTGGTACACAGATTGTGGAATGCAGCATTATCGGCAAACACAGCCCTTCAAAAATTGATTGGGAGGTGGAAAAGGAAAATGATTTTCCAATTGTGACATGGTGGCATCAGGGAACCAGTTACTCCTTGAACGCATCTTCTTCCCTTCAGGCCAAAGCTTGGAAAGGTTACTTCTCTGGACTACAGCACCCAGGGTGAAATCCTCACTAGGGTAAGACCAATTGAATAAATGGAAATTACACAAATGCATTCAGCAATGGATTAAATAAATTTAATTTAATTGGGAGCAGCAATGGGATTTAGGCTTGAGCCACACTGGAAGAGGATTCTGAGTCCAAGTCCAAAATTGTAACTTTTCTAAGCTCTGCTTCAGGTTAAATAAGGAACTCAAAAAGATCGGATTTCACATGGAAGAAAAGTCCTCCTGACAGATTATCAGGATCCTGATGAGAAATGAGTCTGGAAGGAGAGCGCCAAACCGAAAAGTTGTTTTATTGGTACCATACATGACCATAAATGGCACAAACTATGCAAAAAAAAAAAAAAAAAAAGGCTTTACAGTGCCCCGTGGGAGATGGTAGGTTGGAAGGGCAAAGGTGGGGAGAGAGTACACGTCACCAGTTCATGCCGAGCCACAGCAATGGGAGACGTGACACTCATATCTTTAGGTACAAAAAGGATACAGAAAAAACTCCTGTAAATTATAGTTTTGATGGTCAAATTCCCTGCTTCCAGGGAGTGGTGCAGGATGGAGCATCTGGACCCAGTAACACAAAACTAACTAGCCTCCCATACCCCGACTCCACCCTTTCAAGGATTTCAGGTTGATCCAGCTAGGCTCCTTCACATAAGAGGAGGATTTCTTGGATTCCAGGACAGGGTTCACATGAAACCCAAGCCCTTGTAGTGGCCAAGCTACTATGGAGCAACTGGCTAAAAACCATAGCAGATTTGGGGCAAACTGGCAGCAAGAATCCTGCTAAAGAAAACTTCCTTATGGCAAGGTAGCATCTTGAAGAAATAGCCTGAGTAAGGCAAAGGGGTGGTTTCTAGGACAGTTCAGACTGTGTCTCTCAGATGCACCCATACTCTGTATCAATCCATGCCAGAGGATAGCCACAGTATCTCATCTTACAGTGTACCTCTCCCAGAAGCATAGAGTTGGAAGAGACCACAAGGGCCATTCAGTTCAACCCCTTTTTCTCTTTTTTCTCAAAAAGAGGAAAAAATGCTGCCTTACACATGGATACTTTGAGGCTTCAGTGACACAAAAGGAGTTCTCTCCAGATCACACAGAACAAGTTTGGAGCAGGAAATGAACGTGGAAGAATGTAAGTGACATCCAAACACAGGAGAGCACAGGGTGGGTATTTTTAGGAATAGGCCATGATTCCATGGGGACCTGATGAACCCTGGCATTTCTCATTCAAAAAGATGGATCTGGCTCACTTTTTGAAATACCTTGCTCTATCATGGGGGAAATGACTTCTCTCCTTTACAAAACAGGAACTCTCTCCTTCCCCATGTTACATTTCCTAAAAGCTTCCTACAATTAGCCCAGTTCCCCTGCATTCTGCACTGCCCCAAGTGGATGAAAGTAGCCTCAGGGCTCTCCTGACTCCCAAGAAGGTTGTCCATTCTGATGAATTCTCCCCTTGCCCAACCACTGATGGGGGCTCAGCTGCATTAGTGAGAACACAGTGAAAGAACAGTATCATACACACGGCCTACAGCGCAGAAATATACAAGCACGAGGTACACAAACCTGAAAGGTGGGGAGGAGGAAGGGGTGGTAGAGAAAAGGGGGAGCAGCACACACAAGTTACACAGAAGGGGCAAAGTGGGGCAGCCATGCTGTCCTCAAGAGGATTGTATAAAGGAAGTCTGCAAAGTCTCTCCTTGGTTTGAAGCTCTCGGATCTGTATATAAAAACAAAGACTCCCAATTGGTAGACAAGCCTGTACAAAAATCAGGATTGGGGAAAATAGGGAGGGAGGACAGATTCTTTCATCGTCATCTTTTTTTTTTAAACTTACAATTTTAACATTTTTTTCTTAAAAAAACCCAAGGACTGGAAGTGTGAGGGGATCAGGATTGCAGTTTACTGTTAGAGCAGACTAGGCAGAGGGTTGACCCTCTTCCTACAGATCAGACCAGAAGTGACATGTGCCCTTCCATGTCAGTGAGAGGGTAGTTTTCTACCCACATTCCATGAGGTGTTGCCCCCCCCCCCACACTCCACCTTCTCCCACCTTGGCTTTCTGGGTTCTTCAGGCAGAGCAGGAGTGATTGCAGTGCCAGGAGGGGCTGCTCAAGACCCATCCCACAAAAACTAGCTGCCCCCAGTGCGAGTCAACATATTGTCTACTTTCCTGCTAGAAAAGAACCCCGTGGAGGCTGAAGATGGAACTAGGCTCATAAAACTGGTGCTCAGGCTTCCATCCAACAGACCTTAAGTATTCAGCCTCTTTCCTCTCCTGAAGTGTTCCCTGACAATCATGCTCCAAAGAGCCTCTCAAGTGAGGCTCCAAGGGGCTGCACAATGAACTTGAAACCACCATCCCCCAGCACTGACACCTGGGGAGTTTGGATGTATGTGTATGTGGGAGAAATAATTAAAATTCTGCTGGGACAAAAAAAGGGAGACCCAGGTGCCACCTGGCCCAGCGCCCCCCAAGTTCTGCCCACTAAGGGGCACAGCCAAGAGTGCAGACAGCAGGGAAGAGTGGCCAGGACAACTGGAAACAGGTAGGTGGGCAGGCTGGGTGCTGCAGTGCCCATCGGCCTGATACCTCCATGCCAGGTAGCCAGCCCATGCGTCTTCACAAATTGTCCAGGTAGAAAGGTTTCGACTCAGTCCGTGCGGGGTGGGGGGACAACCAGCCAAGGCAGGTAAAGGCCAGGCTGGATGGCAGGTGGAGGGGCTTTACTGTGATGCTTGCGACGTCGGATTCTCAGACTTGCTCTCCTGACTGGAGGGGGGCTTGCTGTTCCAGGGGCTGTTGGCGCCCAGTGCAGGAGAGTTGTTGAAGCTGTCCTCATCATCAATGCCGTTGGCAGCGTCGAACTGCGTGTTCTCCAACCGCGTGATAAGACGCTCGTCCTCATCGCCAAACTCCCCACCCATCAGGGTTGGTTCGCCCACCACCATCACATCCTGAGGAGGGAAGAGGGTCCCGAAACATAATCGAGGTGGAGACTGCCCTGACCTATTCCACAATGCCTGAGGGAGCCAATTGCCATGGAAATCAAGGACTGTCTGCCTGGAATGGAAGGCCCAAATTGCTTGGCACCCATTTTGCTGGCTCTGTCCCTCCTCTGGCCTGAACTCCTTTCCCTATTCCTTACTTGGAACTAGAGATGTGAAGGCCTGGGAAAAAATGAAAAAAAATTGAGAAAAACATTTTCCCTCTGGTTTTTACCCCCCCTAAGCCTTTCTTTTCCATAGAAAAATTGGGACAAATGGATTATGGAATATTTTATTTTATAATTATGACTAAAATGTTTAAGACAATGTTCACATATTTACTGCCGTAACAACTATGTTAGTGTTATGTAGGACTATGTACAGTTTCCAGTCCTTAGAATTCCTGGTCTTGGTTTCTTTCTCTTAGTTCGTTTTATGGAAATGAGATCATTATGTCTGCTTAGCACTATGGAGAACTAGTGGAGAGAAAATAAATTTATCTCTCTGTTTTACTAACATTGATATTTTATTCTGTTTTTATGGGGGGTGGGGTTGCCTGTTTCACAAACTAGCAAAAACAGAAAGTTTTCTTATCATTTAGATACTCTTTAACAGTTCAGGAACTTTTATCTCCATCTATAGTAAAAATGTTATGTTCCTGAAGTAAAAATGAGTTTCAATCAATAAAGGAGGTAAAAAAACTGGAAATCATTTTTTAAAAAAGATTTCCAGATTTTTAAATCCCCTGAACTCTCCAGTGTTTCCCTATGGCTTCAAAATCTCTGGTAATTTTACATCTTAAACTAGAACCCTGTTTTTACTTAACATCAATTGCAGATTTGACTGCTCATTGCTGTTTGACATGTGAAGGTTTACACTGGGACACTGAACACAGATGGCCTCCCAACTCATTTCCAGCACTAAACAAAGTTACTTTCCTGGGCTACACCACCCAGAATCCCTAAGCCACTGACTGCTTGCTGGACAATTCTGGGAGATGTAGTTTAAAAAAAGGAATAACTTTACCAAGCTCATTTTCAATTCTGACCCAGGCAATAATAACCAGAATAGTTCAGGATTACCTGTTACCTCAAGAGAGGGAAACTTACTCCTTGATTTGCACCAAAAAGAGCACCAATGGACTCCCTAACTTCCAAGCGGTTTCTGGGCCAAGGACTAAAGTAAATTCCTTAAATCTGGTTATTCTGTGGAGCAGGGATGGGCAGAAGGAAGATCAGTATCTATTCCTGATTCACATGAGATGTCAAGGGTTTCTGACTTGGTTTTCTAACAAAAGCTTGACTAAAATGCTTTTCTGCTCCAATATTAGGTTGTCAACAAATATACTAAGGGAAAAACTGAAAATAGGGTTTGCCTAAAGGATATTGGCTCTGCTACCAATTACATATCTCCAGGCTGGGCATATGCTTGGAGGCATCCTTGCTCCTTAATTTTTACTGTACCTTCACCAGCCTGAAACACTATTTTGCACCTGGCTCTGGCTGATAAACCTCCAGGGCTGTAGTTTAAAATTTTAAAAAGGTGTCACTGGAAGTCTGAATCTGCCTGCCTTGCCATGATGTCCAGCACCATCCAGGATTTCTGTGGAACAGAGTCCCAGGCAGGTGCAGGACTCATCTTTACAAGGAAAGAGAGAATGAAAAGGGGATGCTTACAGGTACCTGACTGGAGAGGGCGAAGGTGCTGGCTGGGCTCTTCTTCTTGCTGTTGCTGTTGTTGGTGTTGCCACCACCAGAGCTCATGGTGCTGCCACCTGACATCTTCCTTTTCCGGCGCTTGCTTGGTTGCTGACGTGCAGGCTCAGCTGCAAAAGGGTTGGTAAAGGGAATATTATTCAAATCCAGTAAAAGAATCTAGTTTTTCCGCATTGCCCCAACCATCACGCATACGGCCCCAACTTGCACACATCCCCAAAACCTTCTTCACTGATACACTTGGCTATCAGCTGCCTCAACTTCCTCACCAACCTGCATGTCTCTCATCAGGTGTTTCACTGGTCCAGCCCACAATGTGCTTACAGAGCAGAGTTCTCCCACCAAGTTGCCCTCATGAAATCGGCCACAGAAGATGCAAATTCTCCGAGGATGCTACATTCAGTTGGAGCACAATGGCCCAGCACCCTCTGGTGGGCTCCATAGGAAACACATCTAAGTTGGTGTCATCAAGCCACAAAAAATTTCACCAATATAGCAGCCTGGACAACACTCACCAGGTGGTGCCACCATGCGCTGCCATTTCTGAAAGAGGCATGTTTTGAGACAGTCCCGGGGACTGAGGCTGTAGGTCTTGTGCCGTGACATCAGTTCCTGCATTGGTTCTAGAATTACACACAGCTAACAAGGAAGAAGGAAGGAAGGAAAGAAAGAAAGAAAAAGAAAGAGTTACATGTTGAAGCAAAGGACAACCCTAGACAAGTCTGAGCCAGACATGGCTCTATGGGCCTACAGGTCTTGCACCTGGAACGATAAAGTTAGAACAAAAGAAACTGAAGAGTCAAACAAACACATTAGCAAACACATTAGCAAATAATTTGTATGTCAGACATCAAATGTTCACCATTAAAAAATCACCATTACTTTGTGGGACTACAACTCCCTGAATCCCACAGCATGGCTAATGGAGAATTTTGGGATTTATACTGGCTAAAAAAGGAATTTCTAAACTCTAAGACTGAAAAGCTGTGGAGCACCCACTGACACAAATTCAATGAGTTAAACGAATTAACACAAATCTGCCTTACATTGTATAAAACTTAAATAACCTTTGTTGTGCTCTTTCTAAGTGCAGTTTCCTTCTGTATAATATTAGTCTAGAGGGGTTTTGTTAGGATCTTTTATAGAGCCATGGAAATATCGCTAGATTGAAAGCAAGTAAAAATTAATTTTTTAACCCACCTTCCTCAGAATCCTCCCATTGGACTTGGCCAGTTGGGTAAGGAGAAGGGGTAGATTCTGACAATTACAGTCAAGAGAAGTAATGTTTTTCAAGCTCTGGCTAGATGGTGTATCAAATCTCTGCAATATTACATCTGAGAAGGTCCAGTTAGAGTGAACATGCTTGTTTTTATTTATATACTTACAGCTTGTTTCCTCTGAAATTTGAGGCAGTTTACAAGATATTTTAAAAGCAAGTTAACCTATATTCTCCCAATGCCTCTGAGCATTGACAGGGGTAGTGTGACCCTGCTGGTGCTACTGGACCTCTCAGCGGGGTTTGACCCTATACATGACATCCTCTTGAATCGCCTGAGAAGGTTAGGAATAGGAAACAATGCATTTCAGTGGTTCTGTTCCTCTCAGGCAGATTCCAGAGGGTGGTGCTCGGGGACAGTTGCTTGGCAAGGAAAGAGCTTAATTGTGGCATCCCACAAGGTGCCATCCTGTCCTCGATGCTTTTCAACATTTAAATGAAGCTGCTGGGAGAGATCATCCGGAGGCATGGGGCAGGGTGTTATCAGTATGCTGATGACACCCAGATATACTTCTCCATGTCTCAGTCTTCAGCTTTGACTTCAGATGGCATCTTGCCTCTCAATGACTGTCTTAAGGCAGTAATGGAATGGATGAGGGAAAACAAACTGAAGCTGAATCCAGACAAAACGGAGGTACTTATGGCTCCGAACCCAGGTATTGGGATACAACCTCCAGTCCTAGAAGGGGTCACACTCTCCTCAAAGGACTGTGTTTCCAGTCTGGCGGTGCTCCTAGATTCGTCGCTTCACATGACAAATCAGGTGAATGCGACGGTCATGAGTGCCTGTTATCAGCTTCGGCTGATATGCCAGCTGCACCCTTTCCTGGAAGTCAGGGACCTTGAGACTGTAGTACATGCACTGGTAGCTTCATGCCTTGATTTCTGCAATGCACCCTACATGGGGCTACCCTCATGCTTGGTCCGGAAATTTCAATTATTTCAGAACATGGCAGCCAGCAGACTGGTCTCCGGTACATCCAGAAGAGACCATATAACACCGACCATATAACACCGATCTTAAGATCACTCCACTGGCTGCCCATCAGTTTCCGGGCCCAGTACAAGGTGTTGGTTATCACCTTTAAAATCCTAAATGGCTTGGGTCCAACCTATCTTCGGGACCGCCTCCTTCCATATAATCCTCCCCGCACACTTATATCCTCAGGGGAAAATTTGTTACAGCCTGTCTACGACCTCCCAGAGGACCTTCTCAGCTGTTGCTCCCAGACTGTGGAATGGCCTACCGGACGAGATCCGTCACATTACCACTCTAAATAGCTTTTAAAAAGCTATAAAGACGGATCTCTTCCGGTGGGCCTTTCCTGAGCAGTTCTCCAGCTATGAGAAAGAAAATCTAATTGTTGACCTCTGACTTCACCACAGTTATTGTATTATTTTTAAATGTGTTTTATGTTTTAAATTCTACATTGTTTAATTGTATTTTAAGGGGGGGGTTGAGGGTTCGGACTGTAGATTTTATTCTCGTAAGCCGCCCCAATTGCATTTTGTAGAGAGGCGAGATATAAATAATTTTTTTATTATTATTATTAATACATATACAGTAAAATAGTCCACTAAAATGAATGTTAAAACAACTGAAAAAGCAGAGTAAAAAAAAAAACCCACAGAAGCATCACTCTTCAAATGTCATCTTACAGGTATGGGTTTCTTATTTGCTCTTTAGGACTGAACAGGAGGGGTTACCAGGGAAGATTCCATAGCCTTGAAACTACTTACTCGGAGGTAGTTGAGTGTGGAGTTTGAAAGTCCGCATCGGGTGATGTTCTTGGACAACTGGTCCAGCATCTGGGGATCTTGTGCCTGGAATAAGGTTTGGAAACAGAAATTGAAGAATAAAACAAGAAAGTACTATAAAGAAATAAAACAAGAAAGAATAAAACAAGAAATTGAAGAATAAAACACCAGAAAGTACTATATATATGAAAGATGTAAATATGTGCTAGATAGGACCAAAACTGAGACAATTCAGTTTTGGATTATCATAGCAAGAATCCCCACAGCCAGCATAGCCACTGGCTATACTAGTTCTTGTTAATCAAGGTATGACTGTACTCTAATCTGACTATACAAAGAACTCATAATCTCTGTTTTTCTTCTCCATAGAAGTTGTACAGGCAGAAGTTGTGCAGATAATCCCAACTATGGCTTAAAAGGAGGGAATCAGCTCTCTAGCTGAACTAGGCCAGAGTCACAAAAAGTAGCAGTCACTCATAACAGCACACAAGCACAAGGTACTGAATGCCTCTATCTCCAGAGAAAGGCTGCCAGAATTGCTAAAACCAAGTTGAGCCAACAGCTGGTACCCAGACTCACATGCATAGCAAGGATGCTGCGGGGAATGAGCTCTCGGTGTTGCCGGATGCTGAAGTGCCACGTCTTTATCCTCATCATGTCATCAAACATGAACTCCAGGTAGAGACGGCCCTCCACACACACCTGTGCACATAAAAAGCAAACACATGGCCTTAATGTTCAAGTAAGCTCTCCCCACAGTGTAGATAAACAACCATGGTCCTCCTTGTTTAGCTGTATCCAGAACCACTTCCCTCCCAGGAATGGGCTCCTTAAAGAGCTCATGAGGAAATGGCAAACTACTTGCATTTGCAGTTCAAGGCAGAAATCTGAGGCAAGGTGGGGACAGGGAGTTCAGAATGCCACATTCTCTCACCTGGGTGAACATGGGCTTGCCATGCTGAGTAACCATGGTACACTGGTCACAGTCGAGTGAGACAAAGTTGTTGTGGAAGGACTCCTTAGGGTGCTTCAAGACATAATATAGCTCAGTAGCACCTCCTTCAAAGATGCTGCGGAAGTAGCGGGGAATCAGGGTTCGGCCAATCGCTACACGCAGAGGAAGAAAAGGCAGATAAACACCTGTGATTTTTCAGCCTTAATTAAGGACTTCATTCCTAAGGATGGGGCCTTTCCCTACAGGGGATCACAACCATCCAATGGAACTGCTGGAGGGCTAGAAGGAAAACACTATGAAGACACCATAGGAGGCCAAATGAAAGATTCATACCCTGCTCCAGTTTATGGCACTCCCTGGTGCTTACTTTCTGCCGGTCATTCATGAGGATGACAATGACTGCACAACCAAAACCCTTGCATCTGGACTTATTGGCTCCAACAAATGAAAACCACAGTAACTTACTCCTGCTCTAAATATTATTTATTTGCAAATAAAATAAAAAACCCCACATAGCTAAGAAGGGATTGAGACCCTACCTGTATCCACCTGCCCCACAATCCATCTTAAACATATAAAAAAGTTGTGTGTTCATGAATCTGACAATGTCACTTCTCTTATATGATTGTTAACAACATTGCCCGATGAAGAATCCAGTTAGCTTGAAAAGCCTGCGTAATGTATGTTGTGCCTTTTGGTTGGCCTAATAAAACTATCTCTGCAAAATGTATTTTAGATTTTGCTGCACTGCCAACAGAGCTACCCATGAATGATATTAAATTATTTCCATTTCTGATGCACCTTCAATAAGTCTACATTTCCGTCAACTGGCAGTCATTCAAAGTGGACATCTAATCAGGTGCCTGGCTTTGGAAGTTGAGAGGGCAGGGAGAAAATGTCAAACAAATGAGGCATTTTTCTTCCAAAAAAATCTGAATGTTGGCAACATGCGTTTCTCTACAACGTAAGTGATCCATATTGAAGCAATATATAAAATCCACTGTGAACAATGGGTTGCTCATTGGGGCAATCAAGACAAATTTTCAACTGTCAGAAATATATGAAAACCTGCCCTGTTCCATACTGGTTGGCCTCAGGTTCCAGTTGGGAAATCCATGGCCACTTGGAGAGGTACAAAGTGGAGGAGCAGAGGTAATAAACAAGTTCATAGTTACTATGTGCCTGTTCAGAGGCAATTGGGTTCCAGGAAACTATTGTTGGCTACTGTGGGATGTAAAATGAAATGCAATTTTTATAGCCTAGCAAATAGTGTATCTGGGATGGAGAATACATGACTCTCCAGATGTTGTTAAGACTGTAACTCCTTTCAATTCTACCTAGCACAACCAAGGATAAGAGATTATGGAAGCTGAAGTCCAAGAAATCTGGTGGGCTGACATTCCCATTCCTTTTACTAAGTGTTGCTTTACTAACAATCAGTATTCCTTAATGTCTGTACTTGTACTAGATTCTTCTGGAGTTATCTCTTCATGACAGCTGCAAAGCTAAGTGGCTGTGATAGATCTATAATCAACTGTGTACCAGATCATAATCTCACAGTCAGTAGTGAATAGAAGGAGCACTCCTTAGTCCAAGAGGAACTGTGCAAATGAACTCTCAGATCTTCTCATCATCACTTTTTTTTACATAAAAAGTGGTTCATGAAACCATGATAGTTGAAAATTAAAGCCACTCCAGCCTGGGACTCACTATATCTCTTTGGTCCATCTTCCAGACAGAAGGTGATTGTTAACATGGCATCATCCTCAAAGAACTCAGTGGTGAAAGCATCCCACCACAGATTGTCACATTCCTGTAGGCAAAAAGGAATATTGTTACTTATGAAGAAGGGAAAAGCCTCTGCTATGATGACAGCATCTCTATCTTTGAAACCACAGAAGCTATTCCACAAAACTATACCTCTGTCCAGTTTTGCAGCCGCTTATTGAGCTCAAATATTCTGTAGTCGGTCTGGTTGCCATATGGTGTGTGCCTCCTGTCAATCAACCACAATAATAAGAAAATTAAGTTTAAAGTTTAAGCTTAAACATGCAGCAATTTTTCTAAATTTTATTTTATTTATTTATTTTGGTTATTAAAACTCCACAGACAAAGGCCCTCCTATCTCCTGCTCAGTGCCATCCAGCAAGTTAATGACGGAATTGGGACAAAACTCTAGAATGCCTTCTCTGTAAGGGTATAACTGGTGTCAACATGACAATCTTTGCAATACCAGGTCAAAGCATATATATTTGCTCAGACATTTTAAAGTGGTTACAGTGTTTAGCCTGCTTTGCTTATGCTTAGCTGTTTCTAAATTGTACAGTGCGCCCGCGTCATACACGGGCGCACCTTACACGGCTTGAGCATATGTGCTCAAGCCGCGGGACGCACGGGGGGCGGAGCGTACCATTCAATTGAATGGGCACCCGCGCCCGTTGCACCCCGTGCACCACTGTGCACGAGCCCCATTGTTTATAATGGGGCTTGAGCATAGGCGGAATTCGCCTTACACGGCGGGATCCGGAATGGATCCCCGCGTAAGGCGAGGGCCCATTGTACACTTTTTACAAATATTAATATATTGTTTTACAATGTTACACTGTTTTTAAGATGTGTTTCATTCATACTTATTATACGTTGCTTGGGTGGCTATCAGGATGAAAGGGTAAAGCTGCAGTCCTATATCTAATCAGTCATATAACTTATAAGCAAATTTCATAGGAGAACACTACGAATATATCCTTTTCAAAATGTGTCCTTGGAGGTCAGAAGCACAATGTTTGATGCAATTATTTCTTGCCTACTCACTATCAGTCCTTGTGTTTTATTTTCTTTTGATATTTCAATAGGATATATTGTTTTGTTGATACATGTTCATCCAGGGTTTCATAGGGTAATTTGCAAATTTACAGTCTAGATACAAAATATTTTATCTGGTCTTTACTTGTGTTACCTCATTTATAAAATATTTTTAATAATTGTATAAATTCTGGTGAATTTTATCAGGCTTAGCCAGTCTTTATTGTTGTTTTTAAATGCTAAAGAAGAAGTTTTCTTTTTTTCTATTACCTCACTCAAATGTTATTCATTCTGTAAAATTATTTTAAAATAAATGTTATTAACAATAAACTCTACTTAGTGCATTACGTTTTTGGTTTTTATATCACATAGGAAGTAGTTTTCTTGTGTTCTTTTTTTTAATCTTAGCAAAATGAGGGGAAACTATCTATTTTAAAGTGCTCATATAAATACACATATATCATCTATCCCTAGCTTAACTGTTTTCCTTGGATGTTCAGCTGTGGTAGACCAATTTGAACACAGATCCACTAGCCTGAGTACAATTGCCTTGCTTTACTGCAAAAAGTCTCTCAAAACAGAGAAGTTTCATCTATCTTTAATCTAGCTAACACAGATGGACAGAAGAAAGAGTGATGCAAACTCTTACCCAATTCCAGGCTCCAGGTATGTTGGTGGATACATAGGAGTTGGTCTGCCAAGAAATAAGACAGTACAAATGGATTAATCAAGGCCATACCCAAACCATTTCATTACAGCATAAAGAGTATGACAGAGATATATTTTTGGAAGAGGACAGGCAACTCTAAGATCCAAAACACACTGCAGAAATCATCCAGTTTGAGACCACTTTAACTGCCCTGGCTCAGTGGTAGGAATCCTGGAAATTGTAGTTTATTGTGGCACCAGAGCTTTCTGACAAAGAAGGCTGAATGTCTCACAAAACTACACTTCTAAGAATTTCCCAGCCTTGAGCCAGGGCAGTTAAAGCAGTCCCAAACTTGTTTATTTCTGCAGTATGTTTTGCACCAATCTCTTTGGTCTGCTTTATCATCTTTTTGCTATTCCCATTATGTGCCTCTTAATTTTAAATCCCTATGTTTATTTACTTGTTATTTCTTTCCTTTCCTTATCCTGACTAGATATTTTCTGCACATCTTACTGTGACTCTACTTCATCAGCATTGCATAAATAATCCAGTCTGACACCATGGCTCAGTGCTATGGAATTCTGGGAATTGTACTTTGTTGTGGCACCAGAGTTCTGACAGAGAAGACTACATGTTTCACAAAACTACAGTTCCTAGAATTCCATAGCAGTGAGTGATGGCAGCTAAAGTGGTGTCAAACTGGATTATTTCTGCAGTGCAGATGCAGCCTATGCAAAACGTTGCCTATATATATTTGCTCATTTTGTCCTCTTCCTTGTACTGCACCCAATTTCTTTCCACAAATATATATCCAGTGTTTAACCACATCTACGTTTTAAGACGTTCTAGAAGATAGTTCCCTCTTCTATTTTCCTGGTTGATTTGCATACTTTGACTCTTCCTTTTTCAACTACAACTTTGAAACCTACTACTCTTATTTCTGTTCATCATTTGACAAATCTCTCCCAGAAATCAAATAGAGGAAATCTGTCTACCTCCCAATGACATTGGATTCTCTTCACCCCAAATGAATGGCCATGTTGTTTCAATCTCCCACATTCCTGCACCTTTTGCTCTTGTTGTCATGTGCCATCAAGTCATTTCCAACTTATGCTGATCCTAAGGAGAACCTACCACAGGGTTTCATTCACAAGACTTCTTCAGGTGCCTATGCCTTCTTCTGAGGCTGAATGAGTATACTTGCCCGAGATCACTCAGTGGGTTTCCACAGCCAAGAAGGGCTTTGAAGCCTGGTCTCCAGAGTAATAGTCCAACACTCAAACCACTACATCACATTAGCCTGCAAATTCCTAAAGTTTAAGACGTTTGTTTAATTAGATACAGTGGGCCCTTGGTATCTGCTGGGGTTTGGTTCCAGGATCATATATGGATACCAAAATCCATGGATGCTCAGGTCCCATTGAATACAATGGGGTTGTAAAATGGTGTCCCTTACATAAAATAGCAAAATCAAGGTATGCTTTTTAGAATTGATATTTTTTGCAATATTTTCAAGCCATATATAGTTGAATCCATTGATAAAGAATCCTCTATAGCAATGACCAACTGTATTTGCATCAATATCCTGCAGTTTCTCCAATGAACTCAAGGAGGAGGATGCAGCTCTCCTCCACCTTACCCTCATAACACCCCTGTGAGGTATATCTGTCTGAAAGAGTGCCTGTCCCAAGATGACCCAGATACACTGTTCGGACCAGAGCCAGGAACAAACAGTTCCGATGTTCGACAGAAGTGTCAGTTTGCTTTAAAGGGTCTGGTGTATTTTAGTGAAATGCCAGGAAACAACATACTTGTGTCCTGTTACAAAAGGGTCTAGAAATGCCTTATGAGGAGAGAGTTAGGGAGCTGGTATGTTTAGCCTGGAGAGGGAAGGTGCAGAGGTGATATGATAGCCCTGTTTAAGCATTTGAAGGAGTGTCACTGAGGATGGAGCAGCTTGTTTTTCTGCTGCTCAGAGTAAGGACCTGGAAAAATGGATACAAGCTACGGAAAAGAGCTTCCACCTAAAAACTAGGAAGATCTTCCTGACACTAAGAGCTGTTTCTCAGTGGAACACACTTCAGGGTTGGGGAGTCTCCTTCTTGTAGGTTTCAAAGAGGCTGGAGGGCCATCCGTGGTGCCTTGCTTATGTCCTCCTGCATGGCAGGGGGTTTGACTGGATGGCCCTTGTTGGTCTCTTCCACTCTGTGATTCTATCATTCTAAGTGGTCATTGGAAAACAACAGCTGGGGCCTCCTAGTGTCCTAGTCTAATACAGCATTTAACCCTGGCTCTCACGTTGCCATTTTTCTCCTTCTTCCAGAGGAACACAATGCCTTTCTGTCAGAAGTTGCTCTGCTTTTGGTCCCTTATTTTCCTCTTATGTTCCCCCCCCCCTTCTTGCTAATCTGAGACTTCCTGCAGGCTCTACTTTGCAGCCAGAAATTGCAGGAAGCAATTCCCTGTTCCAAAATTCCTGAATGAAGTGGGTGCCTTTTTCAGTCTCCACGCTTGTCACTAAAGAACAGTGATACATGCATTGTCATGGGGTCGTCGTGTGCGTACCAAGTAATTAGCCCTATCATGGTGAGTAGGCTTCAATTTAATACCTGTATTTATTACATTCACACACATTGTTATGTATGGTTTTTTACTGGCTCCTTGTTGGATAAATACTGATGGATGTTAAACTAATAATTCCCAATCAATGTGCAGGATCAGGAGAGAACGACGAGCATATCACAAGAAAGTAAGTTATTCAAAGCTTTGGTCAGATTGCCACTATCCCTCTGCAAGTTTTTACATTTTAATTTGAAAGTGGTTCATGTGGAAATGCACATGGCAGGCTCCTCTGAACACGGATAAAATTAAACCTTTGAGGCTGCTCTTTTAAATTCTCACAGACATCATGTGTATTTCTCATCGATATACATTGTCCTCCACATTCACTGGGTTAGGGGCACGGATCTCATGCATGTGGGAAAATTGCAAATAACAAAAACACTATGTCTTTACCTGAACAACCTCTTTGGGAATCTCTGGATCCTCCAGTGCAACTCTGTGGTCAACATCTGCCAGACGTTGACCAGAGAATTGGGCTGGAGGAGCTACAAATGCCTAGTGGAGTGTTTCCCCCCAGGATCTCAAGTTTCTAGTTGACTTTTAGTTACAATGACCATAGAGTTGTGCTGGAGGACCTAGATATTCAAACCTGCAGAAGTCAAAACCTCAAACGTGGAGGACTAGTGTAACAAAACATCTCTACAGTGACACTGAAATAAGGTTAGAAGGAAACTATGCATGTTCTTTGCTTTGTGCCTTGGTGTTGGATGAAAGAGGGGCCCTGCTTTACACTTTTGTTCCCCAGGCTTCAGCAAACTGTGATGCCTCATGGGTGGGCACATTCTTTTGTCCCGAAGGCCATATGGGGAGTAAATGGCAGGCTGGTGTAGGCTTCCTGCCAGTGGTAGGCATGTCCAATGTGGCTGGGGACTTGTGTCTTGGTCTCTCCTTTTCTCCTTCCCTTGTCTGTCTTATTGACAAATTCTTAGTTTTCTCCCCAGCACAAGCCTTCCCTTCCTGCCTCCATCTCAACCCATGGGAATGGAATGCTTAACTCTTACCCAGCCTGGATGCAAGAGATGCCATTGCTTCCTAACTAACCCTCGCCATTATGATCAGCACTGAATTTCTTTACTCATTCTACTTGACAGAAGGGAAGCTGGAGAATCAACTGGGAAGAGGGCCTGTGGGGTAAGGTTCTCAAGACAGTGTACAATATGCTGCCTCTACTCATTTCATACATCTGGAATGGAAAAAGCAAGCAGCAGAGCTGCAAAGATCCTAATGTACAGATGAACAGAAGAAGAGTAAGAGGCAGGAACGGGACTGAGCCGGCTTTTGGGGGAGGAGATCCCCCAGGGTTGCATCACAAAGAGCCTCTCACATACTCCACATGTTGTAGGTCTCTTACTCTTGTTGATTGTTGTGTACTGTATATTTGTGTTCCGTTCTTCTGGTTTCCTTTAAAGTTTTTGTTCAGCTTATGCTGAAGCCGTGCAACGATTAAAGAAATGGTGTGTGTGCTGCCCCGCACCACAAGCACACGCCCCATTGTTTGCAATAGGGTGCAAGCATACGCAGATTTCCCCATACACGGGGAGGGGGGGTCTGGAACAGATTCCCCCATGTAAGGGAAGGGGCCCTCTGTACTTGTTAAAACCTAATTAAAGGAAATAAAGGAAACTTACCCAATACTCGATCCAGCATAGTGCCTGGGTGGAAGGAGGAAAGGCGTTGCCGTTTGGGGGCTCCTTTGGAGAGTACAGCTTGAACGACTTAGAGGAACAGCCTAAGAAAAAGGAGAGGAAAAAAGAAGGATACGGGCATACATAAATAAAGGCCCTTGTCCAGTGTAGACTCTGGATAAGAATGACATTCTGTGTTTAGTTTTTAATGCGTGCAGTCCCTCTGCCTTCCACTTTGGCTACCGATCAGTCCGTACTCAACTCCTTCTGACAAAATGATTTGCCAAATGCAGACAGAACACAGACATAAAGGCTAGATGAACTGGCTGTATCCTACCACACTCTGACCACTGGTACGGGAAAGTACAAATGCTTCCAAGCTAGGGAAACTACAGCAGTTCTACATTGGGGTCCTGTTTCTACATTTCCAGTCAAAAAGTCAAAAGCAAGAAAGCACTAATGATTGCATTGTGTGGTCCCCAGCAAAGGAAACTGAGTGAAGGTGTGGAGTATGTGTTCGTCCTATCCAGTGCAAAGCCACAGCAAAGAGGTCAAAAGCTTCTCTAGAACAGTGCTATACAAAATCACATCTACACTACAGTAGCTTTATCTCATGCTGTGGGTTATGGGAGAGAAGAGAAGGGTTCTATGAGAATAACCGCTGCACAACCTAAGGCTTCATTTCTAAGTTAGAAAAATGGGCTGGGACAGGAGAAAACTGCTTCTGGCTAAATTAATGTGAAGGATAAAGTGAGGCCAGGGTGGTGGGTGGGGGCGGAACGTTCCTCTTTGCACCAAATTTGCAAGATTGCTTTTTAGAGATCAACTAGTGGTGCCACATTCAGAGTAACTGATGACATAAAAGGAGTAAAATGCTCTCCTCTCCTCTTAGATCAGACAAGGCAACTATACTAGGTATTGGGCCAGTTTTCCAGACTCAGAAGTGATGTGACATCACTTCCAGCTTCAGCCAATTTCGACCGTTTGGGGGGAGGGAGCAACACTGTATATGGTCAGGATCATTCTAAGTTTCTGAATGGTATTTCATTCTCCGTGTACCACAATTTGCTGACTATGGAAGAACCCAGTGCAAGAGAGGCTCTAACACCTGTGTCCATTTTGTGTCTTGACGTATGCTTAAGATTGCCGCATTAATCGGTATTGGACCATCTAATAATGAGACGACGGTATGTTTTTGTCAATAATCGAGAACGCATATATGTCAAAAGGTACTGAGTCAGAGATGTACAGAGAATATCAATGAGAAGAAAGCAGGTCTTGAGATAGGATGAAGACTTCTATCAGTATTGTATGGGCCATACCATACCACTGTGTGAATACTCAGTAAAGCTTGCTTGAAAGCTTGGTGTGCTCTTTTTCTGCAAATGCAGTGGGCAACACGCTGTAAGACTAGCTTTTATGTTATTTGGAAAAGTTTTGTCACATGCAAATTTGTGGAACACTTGCTCTAATCATAAAACACCAGTGCAGGAGGTTGTTCATCGATTGCCCCACCCCCACCCCAAAATCTCAATTGTCGCTCTGCAGTTTCCTTGAGAAAAGAGTCAGGAAAAATAAATCTTGGCTGTTTATGCCACGCTATGGAGGGGACCAAGAGGTTGTATCATGTGAGAAATAATGACATCTTGCGAGTAGGCGCACAGTTCCCAATGTCCAGCGCACATGGGAGATGCCATGAATGGTAGTTTGACTTCACAGGTGGCCAGGCCATAACACCTGGAATCACTTTGTCTAAGGCATCAAATGACAAATTTCAAATGATAAATGGGTTTCCGCCTGATGCTGATAGTTTAGTTACATGAAGAATGTGTTATGGAGAGACTAACATGGTATCAAATTTTAGAGTGAAAGCTAACCGTATTGGGGGAACCAATATTGGGAACACTTGATTAAAATTTGTTTCCTGCTGCATAGTTTAAAAAGCTTTTATATGAGGAACATTTCAAAATTTTATCCCTGGCCTGCAATTTGAACGACATTCCTTTCTACTGCTCCAGGATCTACTTTAATTCTATTGAAACAGTTTTTACTAGCAAATCAGGTACAAACATTTCCTATATCATCACAAACAAATTCTAGAGTATCCTTCCCCATTTACTTATCTAATACATCTGGAGAGCACCAGTGAATATACGCACTGGTGATGATGGTTGTGGGTAAGGGATTTGTGACTGAACATTTCTGAAAAATACTAGGTAGAAAAGGTTCATATTTGAGGAAGTTTTAAATACAACATCTTCTAAGAAGAACAATGATAGCTGCTTCCCATTTGGGTTACTACCAAGAAATCCTAACACAAGTGGATCAGTTACCAGTGTGTGAAACAAGCAGCAAGACGCCTCTTTATCATGTATCACAGCATTCTCACTCCTATCTTCTATCGTCCTTGTTGCAGTGTTGGGCCTATTCTATTATAAAGTGAGGAGAAGGGCCCTGGCATTTGACTCATGCAGTCATATGCAGCAATCAAGGGGACTGTGGGTTGAGTCTTAAGCTTTCCCGTGAACTGTGCTGTCTAATCCTCCCTCCAACTCCCAGATCATTATATAGCAGACTTGAGTTTTTCAGATGTCGCTGAATGCCCTTTCAAGGGAGGAAATCTAAAACTGCCAAACATACATGACTACGGTTGGCCCTCCATATTTGTGGCTTTGACTTGGTTATTTGTGGTTTGATTAATGTTTCTCTCTTAGAAATATCTAGGTCCTCCAGCACAAAACTCTTCCAGAAGTTGACCACAGAGTTGTGCTGGGAACTTAAACGTTCCCAAAGAAACAACTTTCTTAGGCATTTGTAGGTCCTCCAACATATTCTATGATCTTCTTTGGCACCTGTTTACCACAGAGTTGCACTGGAGCACCTGGAGATTTCTACAGAGTGTTCTCTTAAGTAGAAATAGTATTATTTGCGGGTTCCCCACATTCACTCCCTGCCCTGCAATGTGGGGGGATCACTGTATATAACAGGGTTGGCCAACCATCAAGGGGTTAGGGAGCCAGATTGCGCAAAAAAAAAAAAAAAAAAAGGGGGGGGTACTACTGCATCCCTCCTGGGGAAAAAAAACACAACTGTTTTCACAATAAAATTTCCCTGGGGTGAAGAAAGAGGTATTTATTACAACAGGACATGTATTACAACCTGGAAGTCATTCTGGTTCACATCCTGTTGTGGTTTGGTGTTTTTTAAATCCTCTTCTGGGCATAGATGGCTACATGGAGAAAAATATGACCTGTACTCTTGAGAATTTTTTTAATACCTGAACTGGAGGGACCTGAAGAAAGCCACATGCAGTCTCGTCTTTCTTCCACAGCTACACAATGTCCACCCTGTGATGGTGTTTTAAATGAATGTGTCTCCAATGGCAATGCCAATTAAAACTACACTATTATGCTTCCCATTCACCAGGAACTATAGGAATGTGAGTCTGATCATCGTTTTCTCAGCCCCAGTATTATCAATTTGGGATTAGCCACCATTGTCCACAATTGAGGAAGGATTCTTTCCTAACCTAACCCTACCGGAGATGTTGGCGATCTCCATCCGCGATTCCATCGTTAACTGAATCTGAATGTAATAAGCTTCCTATCACACATATGGGTGCATTCAGTAGTGTTAAGTCACTCATTCCTTTCAAAACTACATACAGCATGACTTTATCTCCAACACAAAAGAGCATCCAGCTTCCATCATGAGAAAGAGTTACGTAACATTAGGACCTTACATTTCAGTGGCAAGCCAGTGTCAAATAATTTTTCCAACTCAGCTCTATATTTTCCCTTCTAGTATCTGTCTCAGATGGCCTCAATCCTTCCACCAGAAACAAGATATCTGCAGTGTGGCCAGCAGACAAGTCTATTAAGCTTTTACCTTAATAAGAGCCTTGCAAGTTTCAAAATTTTGTGGTTTAGATTCAAGCAACTCCGAATTACAGAAACAAGATTTTAAAACCAAAGGTTATGTTGCTATAGTTCTTTACTTTGTTGTAAAGGGATTTCTTTAGCACCTTTGAGACTGTGTGAAAAAGCTGTAGACATAAGCTTTTGTAGACTTGGCTGCTTCCTTGGCTGGATGGAGTGAATGATGCCCAGGAAGGCCCTTTATAATCAGACTGCATGAATAGCAACGAAATGCAAAACTTGTGGGTATTGTGATGAGGTAACAAATTCAGTTTAACTATGGTGGTGAGGACAAAGGCAAGAGGGAAGAGTTGCCTAAGGCCAGGGTGGGTCAGTGTTAGTATGAATGGTGGAGGGAGTTTTGGAATGTAGTGTGTGCAGCCTGGGACCAAGAAGGGATGTTGATAAACTGGCTAAGAACATCCTTCTGAGGGCTGGGGTGCTCATACACCAAGTTCCAAAACTCTATTTATATGGAGATCTACCCGCCCTGGCCTTAGGCAATCTTCCCTCCTGGATCCTCAATGACCATAGTTAAAGTTTAACTGATCACATCCTCACCACATCCAAAATTTTGCTTTTCCATGATATCATAACGTCGAATAAGTTCCTTCCTGAGCATCAGTTTATTCCATGTATCTGAAGAGCAGACCAAGTCTACAAAGCTTAGGCTACTCTTTAGCATTAGTCTCAAAGGTGCTATAAGATCCCTTTGCATACTGATATCCAGACGAATACAGCTATGTCTCTGAACTGCTTTGCTATGTAAAAGACAGGGACATGGATTTACTCCTCCATTTCAACGTCTTGTTACTTTGTGGGGCAACTGTGAATCTTGAAGTGCAATATTGTCCCACTTTATCTTTCCTCCTTAGTTATACAGATTTGTGAATGGCTTCGTTTATATGTCATTCTCTTTTGCTTACAGAAAAGTATCAAGAAAGCCTTAGAGGGTTTCGAAAACTGCCATCATCCATTTAGCCCCTTTTCTTTAGTCATCTCTGCAACCTCTTCTGCAAGGAAGGAGAAAAGTTTCTGTTTTCTCTCAACCCAGCACATAATTAAATAAATATTGGCAAAAGTGATATGCCTTAATGGAATTTGCTGGAGTATGAGAGCAAGGAAAGAATGGTGGATCAAAAGAATACTCAACTACCAGACAAGTAAAGTTGCAGGTCTCTATGGGCTGCAAAGGTGTAGGTAAGGTAAGGAGTGTCTTCTTCCACATTAACTGGAGATTATTAGACTGCAAGATTTGTATACCACCTTTAAAAATAGACTCAGAGAAGCTATCATGAAAAATGTCACGACAGGAACATAAAGTCCAACTTAGAATGGGTAGTCACAAGAACAGGAAGCAGGGGAATTCCAGAGTTTTAATCAATGTGATTTAAAATGTATGTGTAGTTCCATTAAGTGTCTCTCAACTAACCAGAAAATGACACTAGAGGGCTCCATTGGCTGCTCCATCATCTATGACACAGTCACTGCATTGTAGTGACACACATTCTGGTCTTTCTATCCTTCTACTCACTTTGCTTCACTGCTTATGGTGCAGTTATGGATTTTCCTCTCACTCACTTGGCAAGCTTCTTATCCCAGAAAAACAAAATGGGCCTCTATTTCACCAGAAGAAACACTGTACCAATGCAACAAATGTACTAATATAATGAGCCCTGCCACAGAAAGACCTGTTCTAACTCTGCCAGGTGCCATTCTGTCTGGATAACCCGCGCTGCAGCAGCACTTCCCCTTCCATACACCAAAACAGAGACACTCACTGACCCTGGCTACTTAATTCAAGAGGACAATGCCTAGTTAATCATCACAGAATCCCACACCATGATGGTGTGTGGTGGAGAGAAACATTTGGCAAGAGCAAAAAAATTGTGAAAACCGAAAATCAAAAATGGCGGTGGAATAATTATAGAATCATAGAATCACAAGAGTTGGAAGAGACCACAAGGGCCACCAGTCACACCCTGCCCTGCAGGAAGACATAAGCAAGGCACCACTGATGGCATCCAGCCTCTCTTTGAAAACCTACAAGAGGAGACTCCACCACTCTCTGAAGGAGTTGTTCACTGATGAACAGCTCTTAGTGTCAGGAAGATCTTCCTAGTTTTTAGGTGAAGCTCTTTTCCTGTAGCTTGCATCCATTGTTCCAGGTCCTATACTCTGGAGTAGCAGAAAACAAGCTTGCTTATCCTCAGCATGCACCCCTTTCAATACTTAAACAGGGTATCATATCACCTCTGCACCTTCCCTTCTCCAGGCTAAAACTACCCAGCTCCCTAACTCTTTCCTCATAAGGCATGGTTTCTAGACCCTTGTGTAACAGGACACAATGTATGTGTTCCCTGGCATTTCACTAAAATACACAGATCCTTTAAGACTGACACTTCTGTCAACACGGAACTGTTTGTTCCTGGCTCTGGTCTGAACAGTGTACCTGGGGCATTATCTGTACCAAGTGTTCCTTATGAAAATACTGTCCCATGAGTAAGACACATTGTTCTCAAAGTAGTTGCTCCAAAGGAAAGCCTAAAGAATCACTTTTCGAGAAAGACAATGTTCTCTCCCTAAGAAAGAGGAAGGTAGCCTCACTAAGAACAGAAATATGGCCTGATCTCAAGGGAAGTTGCTTTTTCTGGTGTTCATGGAGTTTAAATTTTATTGTCTGGATTTTACAACTTTTTGTCTCCAAGAACCCACATGGCCAAAGAGTAGCCTCTGTCTATGAATAGCCCTCCAGAAAATCTTAATTGACAACAGCAAAAACAACATCTTGACAAAATGTAGGCTTGTGACTGTAACATCATTTTTCATCTTCTTCCCCTGTATGATTTTTAACAGTATTGCCTGATTAAGAAGCCAATGAGCTTCAAAAAGCTTGCATGTATTTTGTGCATTTTTGGTTAATCCAATAACGGTATCACTGTTTTGTGGGTTCTGGATATTATTGCATTTATTATTATAATTGTAAGGCCAACATGACTATCCCTGGATATATCTTTGGGACTATGACTCCTAGAATCCACCAGATGCTAGCTGGGGGCTTCTGGGAATCCTAGTTTTTTTAAAAAAACTTTCTAAAGCAAATGACTACCCTATAAACACAGTGTCCTTTTTCAGAAGCAACTTGCCACAAAACTAACAATTGCACATGTGCATGATGCCCCAGAGTACTTTGTTCCACATCATCTTATTTGTCACCATCACCACCACCCCAACATATTTGTCTCCTTCACTCCCTAATTTCACGGGCAGACAACAAATAAAGAAATGCGAGTACACCCATAAATGAGTTTTGGTCCATGCCAGACCATTTTCATTTGGCACATAAGTAAATGAACTGACATACACATGAGCAATGATTTTAAGTTATTCTCTTGGGAAGATGAACTCGATGCATCCTGGAGTTCTTTTTCACTTGCTTGCAGTCGTACCCCAATCTAACAGCACCTGGAACAGTCACCTGCTACAGTCCAGAGTCTCAAGGGCACAATTCCTCTCCCTGAAAAATTTCATTCAGTTGTAGATCTATGCCTAAAAACCCTTTGCCCACCATACCCTGCCTGCCACCCCAGCAGAGCCCTTCATTCCAGCTATTCCCTCTGGCTCTGGCGCAAACAGATCTACATGAACAGGAAGAGCAAGCAAGAGGGACCCTCTGGGTGACCTTTCCGTTGCTGTGGAGATGGAGAAATCACCAGGCAACCATCCTGCTCCTCCCCTCCCGGCATCCCTTGACAGGCACCATCTGCTGCTGGGTGACTAATGGAGGTTGCCAGGCTGGCTGCAAACCCAACTCAGTCCAGCTTGACCAAGACAGTCACTCACTCTGGCTGTTCTGGACAACCCACATCAGCTAGACTTGTGAACTGCAGGGACCTAAGCTCCCTGCCTCTGCAGCATGTGGATCAACAGCCAAAGCCCTTAGCAAAGTCAAGGGAATCCATCAGTACAATCTTTGTGTATTTTCACTTACTTCAGCAAGGAATACAGACTCAAACAGTGCATGCATAGTCCCAAGCATTATGTGTAGTCAATGCTAGATCATGGCTTTTGTAAGAGGGAAAGGCACACCAAGCCTCAAGCTCATAGCCTTCCCGCAACATACACTTTTTTCTCCTCTAATGCACCCCTAAGAAGATCAGAAATTTCTTTCTCTTTAAGATCAGTGGGAGTTGGGTGTTGCATCTGAGCCTTAACAAGCTGTGACTTGTTTAAATCATGGTTTGTTGAAACTAGTTACTTCACAAATGAGAGATTGACGCTGACTTGTTTCAATTCATCACGGTTTGTCAGGTTTGAGTGTTATGATGAGTGTAATCTAAAAGATGCAAAATGTTTGGAATATCTCCTCACCAGAAGAGGAAGGAGGATAATTTCTCTTAATAATCCTAAATTATGCTTTAGCATTACATGTGAATGCAGCCAGTGGGGCAGTCTCTCTGTGTAGCAACATCCAGTACAGTACTGTGCAGATAAATAGCCCTTGAAAGGAGATATTTCAAACAGGATCACTCTGGAGCATGTCTCCTTGGACTGAAATCTTCAGAGGAGAGGAGCTGTCAGCAACAGGACAGGACCAGGCAGAGATCACAAGGTATCAAAAGGATCTCTACACCCCTTCCCCCAAGGCACACTGATTACACCAAAACATTTCCAAAAATATTTGCACAGTACAGTGCACCCTTCTTTTACACGGGGGATCTGTTCCACACTCCCCCACCCCGTGTAAAAGAAATAGCGTGTATGCTTGAGCCCCATTACAAGTAATGGGGCTCATGCTCAGGGTGGCGTGGTGTGGTGGCGGTGCGCGTGCACCATGGGTGCACATGCCATTGTTTCATCTGGCACACAGCACCGCTTCTTCCAGTGCTGCTTTCAGCGTATGCTGAATTTGTGGATAGGGAGGATAGAGAAGAATTTTAAAATGTACAGTGACGCAGGTGCATTATACGCTGCTTTCAGTGTATGCTGAAAGCAGCGTATAATGCATCCGTGTCACTGTATATTTTAAAATTCTTCTCTATCCCCCTCCTCCACAAATCCAACACCTTGCTTACACTTTCTTCTAGCAAAAAAAATGCATTCCCAATATTTATGTTAAATCTGCTTCATGAAGGACTAGGGTGTACTTATCAGACATCTCTGGGTGATCCCCAATAGAGTTCAGCAGATTTCTATTTCTTAATTGTTTGATAGTGGCTAGAATAATGTGGTGCCTTAAATTATACTGCTGAAGGAAACAATCTTTAGGTACTCAGGAGTGGATCTGTATATAGAAGAACTGTGAGCTCCAACTGGTTTTGTTACTCGCAATCACCACCAGCACCATGGGTTTAGACTTCTTTAATTCTCAGCATAAACGTTTTCAACCAGATTCTGTCTGATGGACCTTAAAAGTTTAGCTAAAAACAACAACAACAACAACAACGTAGATTCTGCAACCATGAACTGTGCCCACCCATAGCAACCAACCCCAACAAACTGGATTTGACAAGAAAACAGGAAGAGCTATAACAGTTGTCACTGAGCTCAGCCCATTTTCAAGACATTCTTATAAGAATCTATGACAAGCAGTGAAGTAAAGCATCATCCCAAACGTAACAGATTGACAAAGTCCTCTTTGGAAAAGCCTACTTTCAAGGTGCCATGAAAGTCCTCTCCCAGTCTCAATGACTATTCAAAGCAACTTTATATTCAGCCCTACAACCCAGAGAACAAGATAAGAACCAGACTGAGGCAACTGTGGGAAATGCAAATAACAATAACAATAATAATAATAATAATAATAATAATAATAATAATAATTTCCCCCCCTAAGCTCTAGCAAGACCATTACTACCCTCCATACTAATAAAATGCCTTGCTGGATCAGAGCCAGGTCCTTCCCATCCAGCACTCTGTGTTTTAAATAGTAGCCAGCTCATAATCTCAAGAAGGCCACAAACATCACATAAAGGTGATGGTCATCCATTGTTTGTCCTTAGAAACTTGGATTCCAGGATATATGCTGATACTGGTTGAGTTTCCCTTATCCAAAATGCTTGGAACCAGAGGGGTTTGAGATTTTGGATTACCTGTATTTGCATAGACATACATAATCTTGGGGATGGTACCCAAGTATAAACACAAAATTAATTTATGTTTCACCTTATACACATAGTCTGAATGTAATTTTATACAGTAATTGTTATTTGTGCATGAAACAAAGTTTGCATACATTGTACAATCAAAAAGCAAAGCCACCCATGAAAAAAAAGCTTTGATTTTTGGAATATTTCAGATTTTTGAATTCTGAGTAAGGGAGATTCAACCTGTAGCCTGATCTTCTTCAAGTCTGCCTAATCCTTTTCAAACAAAGCTATTCTTTAGGGGTGGTAGGTACAACTCTGCTATTTTTGTGGCACTGAGCCTCTCCTTCCTTGGTCTCCTGATGTAGTAGTTTTTGCTTTTGTTTTTATAATTAAATCAGGAGAACTGCAATTCTTGGAGTGGAGATTCAAATAAAGCTTCAGACTCCCTCACCTCATGCTATCTTTTGTCCTGTTCCTAGGTGTAGATGAGAGTCAGGAGGGGACTTCTAACCTCCTCTGATTTCATTTTGGGGTTTGCGGCTTGCAACAAGTCCGAGGAGTGGGTGAGAAATTGGACCCTGGAACCCAGAACTTCTCTGTTCCTAACAAGTGACTATTTTGTATTGTAAAAATGTATTTTTTTTTTAACTAGAGTGTGAATTGTTTTAATACAGAAAAAAAGTTAAATTCTATTTTAAGATGCAATTTTGGATGTTTTTAATTTTATTGTTCGCTTTGAATCCCATTTTGGGGGGAAGAGGAATAATGATGATGATGATGATGATGATGATGATGATGATGATGATGATGTCCCCATTATTACTGGGGAGTAATGCAACCTGAGGTAGTACAGAGCCCCTGAAGCTAATTTTGCATTGCATGATGAAGCTCTATCCTTTGGTCAAATCTGCAACCTGGAGCAAGTATTTTTACATTTCTTTGGGCCAAGATTAAAAAACAATTTGACATCACAACAAAATGAAGCATCACAAGCTACTGTAAATACCCCGCTTTATGCAGGGGATCCATTCCAGACCCCCCCTCGCAAAAAGCAAAATGCGCATATGCTCGATCCTCATTATATCCAATGCAGCTTGCACTTGCCCTGCGGCCGCACATGCCATTCGCAAGTTCCATTAGATATAATAGGGCTCATGTTCATCATGCGGCCACGTGCGCGCACTGCGCATTCTCTCATTTTCCAGGCGGCTTCAGCGTAAGCTGAAAGATGCCTATAACAAGCCCACGTATGGCGCGGGCTCACTGTATAAGTCGAGGGAAGCCTTTGGGGCCAAAATTATGGATTTTGATATGACCCATGGATAAGTAGAGGGTGACACTTAGGCCCTTATAACAAAGGATGTAAAGGACAAAGCAACGGGAAAAGATGCCAAAGAACTTACAAAATTCCAACAGACATAACTGTGCTCACACTGAAGACTGAATGGATGGGATAATAGAGTGGGTGCATCTAGGACAGATTACACTCTTTCCTTTACCAAGGGATGGTTCCTTTTTTAAAAAAATAAGAGTTAAAGAACAGCACTTACATTGACCTGTTGACCTGTGGGCAAGTCGACTGAGTTTTTTTGGGGCCATGTCGAACTAAAAAGTTTAGACTTATACATGAGTATATGCAGTACTTTGAGTCTGAGCTAGACTGCATTCAAGCTCTCGAAATGCATACTTGTCTGTAGTGAATACCTACACTTGTGTTGTAATGTATGTCACAGGCTAACCACATCAGATAGTGCTACTGTCCCATGGAACATTTAGGTGTTAACACCAGCACTATGGAAAGTGTTTTGGGGCTGACATAGGGCCCATACAGACAGGCCAAAATAAAGCTGCTTCAGGTCCCTTTGGAGGTATGCTGTTTAAATGACACACACATCTTAAGAGGCCAGAAGCTGTGCCAAAGCTACACTCCAGTCCGATGGACTGGAGCATGGCTTTGACGCGGCTTCTGGCCTCTTAGGACGCATGCATAATTTAAAGAGCATACCTCCAAAGGTCCCGAAGCAGCTTTATTTTAGCCTGTCTGTATGGGTCCATAGACATTTTATGGAATACCTTAATACATAAATTAAGCTCATCACATACTCTATTTCTGGATGGAGACCATGCCATCATTATAATGTATGAACTAGGATTATAAAAATGTAGAAGCCACATATATACACGAAAACTGAGATGTTTTTTCAAACCCTTCAGCCTCTGCTTCACGATCAAAAACACTGCAGCAGCAAGTACCCACCTCTGTCATAAGGATATTGCTTATCTTGCCATGCCCTACAAAAAACAGGAAGCTGGGAGGAGTCTTTTAACAGTTGCAACCGTTGTTTAAATTTACTCCTTGTTAGCACTTAACTGCCCACGCCCAAATCCACTAGAGTAAGACTCTACTTATATAGAGCATGGGGGATGGCCCTCAAAGGCCATTTTTGCAGCCCTCCAAAGGTTCTCATGGCCCTGCATATGTTGATCATTTGGAATGATTTTTCTGCTTCAAAATAGCTAATCGCACCCCCAGCCTCTGAGAGGAGTCTATTGGCTATTTGTCACATGATGGTCAGGCCTTTTTCCCCAAAGGTGTCAAAATGCCTAAAATTTGAGCACAGACTTCATGTTGTAGTGAGCCGGTGTAGTGGTTTGAGTGTTGGACTACAACTCTGGAGACCAGGGTTCAAATTCCTAGCTGGACCATGAAACCCACTGGGTGACCTTGGGCAACTCACATGCTCTCAGCCTCAGGGGAAGGCAATGGCAAAACACCACTGAAAAAATCTTGAAAAGAAAACCCCATAGGGGTCGCCATAAGTCAAAAACAATTTGAAGGCATACAACACACACACACACACACACACACACACACTTGGCTATTTGGGGCAATTTTTTCTTTCTTCCCCCGAAATTTTAGGTGTGGTCCTGGGATGGAGACCTGCAGAATCCAATGGACAACCAAAGTTTTTCTGCACTTCTGTTGTATAGCAAGTACTTTAGGCACAGAGGCAACAATTTTCTAGAATACACATGGAAATTTCTAGTATCTCAGCTCTCTCCAAGTTAATGAAGCTCCCCAGCCTTTACTTAATGGGCAACACTGTACCAAGACATCATCACATCAATTACTCTAGAGCACAAAATGCCTCTTCTCACTATAGGGTGGTACTGTATGAACTAGAACTTTCCATTGTACCTACAATATGTGCAATTTAATTGGTATGGTATTTACGGTAATTAACCTTTTAAATGGACAACAGGAGAAGAGAGCAACAAATTCAACCAATATATAACTGTGGTCATCTACAGCAGCCTGTTCAATGGAATGCAGGGACAAATTACTTTCATATGTTGCTGGACTGCAACTCCCAGCATTCCACATCACTGGCTATGCTGGCTAGGGCTGAACAGACTTCCAACTCAACATCTAGAAGGCCATGCTTTGGCCACACACAATTAAGAATGATGGTAAAGGGCTTCCAAAATAGAATAGTGACTTTTGGACAAACCTGAGCCTTGGCACCTCTTGTTTTACAAGCTTAGTTGTCTTCTGTTGCTGAACAGGGCCTAGAGGTAATGCCAATGGCTCAACAAGAACATAGCTGTACACTACCCAGCAACACCAAAGTGTCAGCATGATAGAACTATTACAAGCCCAGCACAACCTGACTTTGCATCTCCACTTTTCCAAGACAGACACAGCCTTTCCTCTTTACGAAGTGGAGATCAATGAGGGGAAAATCTGAACTGTGGAGATTCATAGCTCTCCTTGTTCACAGAAAGCTTTCCTACTAGCTTGATAACACAGGGTTACTTTTTGTTTCATTGGCTGGTTCAGTCTTTGATGTTCAAGTGTGACATAACTTCTAAGAAAGCAAGGTTGACAACTTTCTCAATTCTACCTAGCCTGGTTAAGACTGGGATATGTGGGCTACTCAGATCTTACTGTTGCATGCATTGTATTAAACTGGAGTATTTTCACCTGAGCCTTCCCTTTTACTCCACACAGCCTCTTTCTGCTAGAGAAAAACACTGCCACAGTTACTACAGCACTACTTACAATTGCTCCCATCTCTCCACCTCACTATCAATTTTAACATCTTATCACAGCGCAAATTGTAAAAATAAACAAGTTTGCCTGGTCTGTTCCCAGAATAAAATGAAAATTGAAGTCAATGGACCACACTGCTTCATACTGTAGGTGGGGGACCACATTCTGCAAGTAGAAAGCAAGCATAGCAGGGAGAGCACTTAGATAGCACCTTTTCCCTGCGTGTATTATCTTTATTTATTTATTTTTACTAAAATATTTATAACCCTGTCCTATATCATATGATCTCAGGTTGGCCTGCAATAGAATCAGTTTAACCATTTTTTAAAAAGTATGAAAACAATATAATTTAAACAGACCAAACACATATTAAACAATTTGACAAATAAATACAAGACAGTAAAAATACATTATAACAAATTTAGCTCTTCATTAGCAATATTTTTTTAAAATACCTTGTGGATCATTTGAAAATGGCATTACCACCCCACCTCCAGACTGAGGCAATATACTTCATTCTGCTACTGATCCATGTCTGTTTTAGTCCTTTGAAAATGAAGTGCATGTTTGAAGACTGAGAATTTCAAAAGTCCCACCATTATATTAAAAAGTGTTCCATCCCCCCAAAAACAGATTACAATGAGGAAAGAAGTTATATAGGCATGCAAATGTTGTGATAGGTAGTTTTAAAATGGATATTAGGCCTAGAGAAAATATGCATGTGTAAATGTATTCACCTGTTCAGTGCCTTGTCTATATCAGGCCCACATCTAGATTTGTGGAGATGGTAAGACTGGTAGGCATCTGCTCTGTCTCAGAACACCTTAAGGGACTACTAGCTGGTGGGCACCAAGTTAAAAGAATTCTACTCTGAATTTATTATCTCACTCTTGGGATAGGAGCAAGCTGAGATGTCACAAGCAGGAACCTTAAGTAAAGCAAGGATTTATGAGGATAGTGCCAGAAATATGTACTTCTGTCACTTGAGGCAGCTTCCAAACCGGTTAATAAGGGTTTGGACTCAAGAACTGACTGTGGCAAAGAAGAGAATGGTAACATAAAGTGTTTGCAGTAAGAGTACCAGACCAGCTTGCATAGCTTGACTCTACTACTGAAACAAATAGAAAGTGATACAGAGAAAAACTGAGCACAGTCATTGTATGACAGGAAGTCAATACAGCACTCCGATCTGGCAATATAAACACAGAAGGGGGTTTGGGGCAGTAGACTCCTTCCTTCCTCGTGTTCTGAATGCTCTTCTGTAGGAATAAAGGATCTGGACATCTTTCTCCAAATTAAAGTTTAAAGTAATGCTACAGAATAAAAAAAGATGATGCTGTAACACGCAATGCACAAAGTGAATTCAAAGACTTATAGAAAACCTATAGCATGCAATTTGTTGTGGGACTATTTCACTTTAAAGCACTGGCAAGAGCTCCTAGTTTTGACACCTTTCCTCCTAAACTTCCTGGAAAGGCAGCATACAGTATTATGAAGAAGTAAAACCAGTATGCTTTGATATCCTGGCTTTCCATGTCACTTGCGCTCCTGATGTAGAAGAACATTCCTGTGCTGTTCAAGACTGTGCTTTACTTGAACTCTCCTTTATATACTGTAGGAGTAAGCCAACCTGGCACGCTCCAGATATTCTGGATAACAACTCCTGTGAGCCTTAGCCAATATAGCCAAGGGATTATAGAAACAGGAGTCCAAAACATTTGGAGAGCACTAGTTTGCATACCTCTGCCGTACTGGGAACGTATCACACCAATAGATGGCTACAGGCTAGAAATAATCAACAGGAATTACAAAAATTCATTAGTATTTTATGTAGTAGTACACTTTAAAGCACTCAGAATTGCCCTTGGTCAGAGGAAAAAAACTGGGGTGTTATGGATTCTTCATCTTAATTAGTCACAATTCCTGTGGCATTCTGAGCAAAGTTTTTCACAGAATAAGAACTGCATTACACTTGCTTGCATCACTGAGACACAGAAATATAATGAGTACAACACTCACTCTGTCTCCATTTGCCAAAGAAGAAAAAGTGCTGGCCATAGTCAACTGCTCCCAGAATATACACTTGTTATGTATAGATTGCTTGAGAAGAGGTTGGGTATAACTTTTAAAGCCTTGCATTATTTCAGATCACAAAGTTATGAGGCTCTACATTCCATTTGAACCAAGAACTTGGAGATAACTCATTGAAAGTATTATGGTATCTGCTATTGCCACCACCATCACCAAGTGCCATGTTGTTTCTTTCAGCTCTGCAATGACAACAATATTATAATGTAGAGTAATATTTCTTGTTACTTTAACTAGTTATTAAGTGTGTTAGGAATTTCTTGGCCATTTAAAATATTTTATTGTTTTTTAAAAAAAGATTTAAGAGCAACACATAAGTAATATATTACTAACAAATAATGCAATATTTTACTTTTACAATAACTAGGAAAAAGAAAAAGAATAAAAGCTAGTTCATGTTTCGCCTAAATCTCCAACAACCGCAACAATAAATCCAAGGGAAGGCATATGCTTTGGTAATTAATTTGATAACACTAGAAACAAATGCTTAGAAGAACTAAATCTCAGATCACTTAACATTCTTGCCAGATTGATTACACAATCAGCTTAATCCTGTGCTGAGGATAGCCTAGTCCAGTATACTAGTTTAACTGAGGTGCTTCTCTATAATAACCCACCTTTTCCTGTAATCATCAAAACAACTCTGCAAGATTTTTTTAAATCCTGAAAACCCCTACCTACTTATCTACAATTAATTCATATAAGAAATATTCAGTCTGATGATGATCATGCTATATATACAGGCCTCCAGAAAGTGACAACTTGTACCAGAAAGGATCGGGACTTATGATATAGCATCTGGCATTCTATTGTCTTCTGGAGATACATAAATGGACTGAGCACTACAGGAATGGTAGGCAATCAACTTCTGAAGAAGTTCCATTTTGAAAAGGAGTAAATATAGACCTCTCTTTTGCTTCCCTTACTAATGTAGTTGTTTTTTCCCTGTACAACCCCATCCCCCACCCATTTCACTCCTATATAGTTCAACATCTCTGACCATCAGGGATACCTGAAACATGATAGCAGGAGACAGGGCAGTTGTGACCACATCACAGACACATACAACTATTCTCAACAGGTGGAAGAAAATCCAAAACAAGACCTGAGGAAAGATTAAGAGTAGTGCAGACTCTTTAGACCCTACCACACTGATTTTGACATGTTGCAAGTAAAAAAATGTGGGGCTATTAAAAGAACAAGACCTTTCAAAACTTGCTGGGAAAGCAGAACTAGAAAAGAGAAAACTATGATCTTCTTTCTATACCTAATGAACTGAGCAGGGAGGCCAAAGGTGTTTTGTATCTTCTCTCTCTCTCTTTCCCCAAAGTAAGGAGTTTGAAGTTGCAGTCTATAGGTCCCAGTATGCAAGAAAGTGTGGACCGCCCCTTTAGTTCAAAAGACAGGCAGTGCTTGCTGGAGGCTATAGCTGCCTCAAGCTACATATCCAACATTAGAACTGACAGTAAAGGACCACCAGAGCAGCCCAAAACTGAAGATGATGTACTCAGCTGTCCCTTCCCAATTTGTCCACTCAACTTCAGAATCCTAAGGATTCACTCAGCATCAATACTTTTACTGTGTCCAGTTTCAATAGGGGCAGGTGTGTAATTCTGTTGCAACAAAAAATCTAGTGACATCTTCAAGACTAGCAAATTTATTATGGTTTATCTATGCCACTGTATTTCCAATTACTATGTATGGATGGGGAAACTGAACAGCAAAGAAAGCTGGCAATAAGAGAATCAACTCTTATTGCCATTCTGCCCCCCCCCACCCCCATATGGGGAAAAGAGTGTATGCTCAAGCCCCATTAAAAACAATGGGGTGCGTGCTCATGGTGTGCGGCTACGCACCCCATTACTTCTGCTGGGGCTTGCCTCCACATAAGCTCAAAGTTGCAGAAGGCAAGCCCACCTGTAGGGAGGGCCCACTGTAGGTACAAGAGAAAATCAAACCACAACACACACTAGAAGAAAAAATGACTCAACTGAGGCTGACCTACTTTGGACATATCATGAAGCAGCAGGAATCACAGGGAAAAGCAATAATGTTCAGTGAAATGGAAGACAACAAAGGAAGCTGACTTTGCAATATGTGAGCAGGGCTGCTGATGACCAGGGCTCTTGGAGGGCTTACAGGGTTGAAGATGCATAACAAGAGTGAGCTAGATAGATAGATAGACAGACAGACAGACAGACAGATGAGTTGACTTTATCAGACAAAGGGCGTTTGAATTAATACTTATGCTAATTTGCAAATGGTTGTTATAATTAATTTATATACATTTATGCATTAACATAATTGTTAACACTTGTACTTTTTGCAGTTTGTTTTTTCCCCTGACTTCACTGTTTAGTGTCAGCCCTTCTTAAGACTATGTGTATACACATGTGCTAACACTGGACCAGTTCCTGAATCTGGAGTCTAGTCCACAAAATCATAATAACACTGTTAGCTTTCAAAATGTCAGAAGATGCTCTTGCTCTGGGGTCTTACCAGCTATAATATACATTTGTTTCCTGAGAAGAAGCAGCCACACTATGGATTGGGCAAAACATGGTGGTTGGTGAGGACTGGAGCAGACAAGTATGGAGATATAAAGCCACATAGGTTACAATTCATGAAATGGACTGCCTTCAAAAGTAGAGCTTATTATAATCTAATTAACAAAAGCAGGGATGCAGCTAAGTCAACAAGAGGACTAGTTCGATCAATAGCTCAGTGGTATATACATTAATTAGGCTATAGTATAGGACAGAGAGACAGCATGGTTTGAGCATTGGACTACAAATCCAGATCAGGTTTAGAATCTCCACTCAGGTATAGAAACCCACTGGGTGAACTTAGACAAGTCACATTCTCTCAACCTCCGAAGAAGGCAAAGCCAAACTGCCTCTGAACAAATCGTGCCAAGAAAATTCTGTGATAGGTTTGCCATAACGCAGAAACAAACTTGAAAGCACACAACAATAAGGGTAGGATGTTCACAGGGAGACATAGGAGATACAGGACCTGAAGTTCCAAGATTTAATTTGTAGATCTGTGACCATTTTTCCATGGTACTTTTCTCTAATGTGTTGCTCTCTAGATGTGTGGGATTACAACTTCTATCAACTCTAGCCTAGAGAATGGTGGAAACTGTAGTCCAGAACATCTAGAAGGTCTTGCATTGTGGAAAGCTGGGCCATGGATGAAGGCAAATGACTGTCTTCTTGGTTAATGGAGGTAACTGGTCTCATTTCACCATTTTGAAAGAAACAGAAAGAAACCAGAAAGTTTCAAATGCAGAAGAATCTAAAGCCCAAGTTTCCAACATCACTAATCTGTAGTCAAGAACCTTCAGCATTCTCTCCCTTGGAGAAGAAAAAACTCTACATGGATTCTTCCTTGCCCAGTGTCTGACAGAAAAAAATTTACCATATCTACATCATATAATACACTTTTTACTTCCTAGTCCCTATAAGCAGGTTCCAAACACTCAGAAGATATAAATCACTCTTGTGTACTGTAAAGCAATACATCACACATTTCAGTAAGACTCAGAGCCCCTCAGCATTTAAGGAAATAGTAAAGAAAGGACAAAAGGGTACAATAAAAACCAAGAAACTTTTCCAGCTTTCACAAGCTGCTGTTAAGGATTGAAAAAAAATTAAAGAAATATGTTCCTAACGTAACTTGCACTACTTTAGATTTGATCTCATACTCCATGGTCCCATTTATTAGTCAACACATGTCTAAGTCTCTACATTTTCACCACCATCAGTGATGCATCATAGTCTGTGTTGTAATACTGAGGCATTATGAAAGAATGGAAGGTGTACAAAATTTTCGGGGGGATTATCTTCTCTGCTGGAGTAGCCCCAGGAGGCTTGCCTCACAGAATTAAAACCTAAGGCAGTATATTCCAGTAGCCTTTAAGGCCAAGAGCTATATTGTTTAGAATCCCAAGTCGAGTCATTCTAAATTCCAGATTGAGTGGAAAGTGGCCATATTTGTCATTTCGAAATCCACAGAAACAACGAAACACAATAAACAGAAGTTCTGAAGATCCAATAGGTAGATGTGCCTGTGGTTTCTGGTTCTGGTATACATTCTGAAGAGGTTAACGTCCATCTTTCTCACACTGCTACCTACATGGTGATATGCATAATATAGGATGCACTAGGAGTTTACATATCTTCTATGGAGTAGATGAGCAGTTTCCCTACAGATACTGCAGATTCATTATTTGTACTCCCAAGGCAAGTCGATTGACCCTCCATTATTTCTACTTCTCTGAAATCTCTAAATACATCCAACACTCCAAATGAATTAACCCTTACACAGCCTGGCCCAACTATCATCCAGGCCAGGGAAAAGGAGATCAGAGCTTTAATAAACCAAATGGAATATATACCTCTGTGTAACTAGGAGCCTTGGCAAGGAGATAGAAGAAATTATGTGTGGGTTGTATGCTTTTTAAATGATACTTGTCAGCTTGATCAGCAAAGTGCTGTGTAACCATGAGCCCCCACAGTTGGCACCAACAGTGCTTTAAAGAGTGGGTGGCAGGCTTTAAATCTAGTGCCAAGGGCCTGCAGCGTCTGGGCTAGGACTCTCCACTGTGGAATCCTTAAATCTAAATAAAAAAGCACAGTGAAAAGCCACATTTCCATTAGACTGGTTTCCAAAAGCTACAGAACAGATCTGCACCATTATTGTGCATGTACAAAAGAGGATGTGACAGAGCAAGGAAGATGCTTCTCTCAGGAACTGACAAAGCTATATCTATTCACTTGAAGTTTCATTTTTGCCTCTTCCTCAGGAGCTGCAAATATTAAGCTACAATGGATAGATCACTGCTTAAATACAGGGTGTGATGTTTAACCAGCAAGACCTGATCAAACCACAATATCTCTTCTGAACAAATAGTTCAAATTCAAGGAATTCAACTTGCCTTGAGTTCCACTCTTGGGGAAAAGATGGGATATAAAGTGACTGACTGAATTTAACATCCATTACAGTGTGAAGAAGCTTCTCAAAGAAATTTCTACTATGTCAAAACATATTTTTAAGGACTGAGAAATACTTCTAAGTAAGCATGCACAGGACCATAGAGCCAGAGCACCTTGACCACTTTGCATTGCCAGTAGAGAGAATAACAGGAATAAGAAGCTAACTCACTAGATCTGGGTCTAAGATACAAGATCTTGGAGCAAGATGCAAATGACCTTAGATCATAAGACATGAAGATAATGAATATACCCTGTAATTGGCAGGAGCCCCTCAACCACTGCAAAGTCAAAAACACACCTGCCACCAAATGAACTATCGAATGGTGTGCAGGGGGAAGATGCAGAAGCACTTACAAAAGTATTTGGTCTTGTGTTTCATATGTTCACAGCTTCACAATTTATTCACAGCTGATGTGGTGAAATGGGAAATATGAATATTTTAGCAAGAGGGTTGGGGATGTTGTAGTCCTCTGCATGTTGCTGAGCTCTAACTCCATTAACTCCAGTCAGCATGGACTTATGGTAGTTACAGACCAGCAAGATACAGAGGGCTAGTTGCTGCTCTTTGGATGTCAGAAATGTAAGCATTCTCTTACCGTTCTTCCAAATAAAAGGACACATACCTTAAACTAGATAGCAAAATTACATATACCATATTTACGCTGTAAGATAGATTATGATCTGATGCTATTCATTTGCCAAGAATCAGAACATGGCTGTGGAACATATGGTCCTCCAGATGTTTCTGGAGTGCAACTCCCTAGCCAGCATAGTCAATGCTGGAAGGTAATAAGAATTAAAATTCAATATCTGGAGACCCACTAGCTCTTCAGTTCTCCCACTACTGCTTCCCAGGCAATGCCAACTTATAAATACAGTGCGCCAGCATCATACATGGGCATGTCATAAGCGACTTCCAGCATATGCTAGAAGCTGCACCAGAAAAAAGCCTTGTGTGACCCGGAAGAAGTAACGAGGTGTGTGCCCGCAGCGCCGCACGGCAGACACAAGCCCCATTACTTCCAATGGGGCTCAAGCTTACACATTTTTCTTTTACACATGGGGGGGGGGGTCCGGAACAGATCTCCGCATAAGAGAAGGGCCGCCTGTATCAATCATCTCTCTAGCAAAGCACGAATACTTTTCCAAACAAACTGACGTAATTATCCTGCAATACAGCAGGGGGGAGGGGGGAAACAGTTAGAAATGACCTGACCATATCAAGAAGCTAGAGAGATGAACCACTTGGTTGAACTGAATGTTGACCTACCTACTTTGCCCAGTCTCCTCAAATACTTCTCAAGTCTTCTTATTGACCCCTCGGTACTTCATACCAGGCCCAATGATGATACAGCACTAGACTGCATGTTGCCAGTCTGTCATTGAGATATTGTTGCTTTCCAGCACAGCATCAATCATTCCATGATCAGTGTAACAACCCAGATGGGAAAACATAGATCTTGGAGGACAGATGGGGGCCCTTGTGTAGTTCTTCACTGCAGCAGCTCTTCACCAAATCTTAGGGCAGCTGCATCCCATCCCATCCCTACCCCTATAGAGTGCTGATTTTATGCATGTGCAACCAAGGTTTAGACAACGTGAAAGTTTGCTGTCAAGCCCTCCCTGTCTCTAGGTCTCAAGGCACCCAGATAACCAAGTTTAAAGTTATACAGTGACCTCACTGCAGTCTGCCATGCCTTCAGCCTAGAGACTTTCAATAACCCCCCCCCCCCCGCATCCCAAGGGCAAGAAACAAGTGGAGGTACTAGACTGGAAATTCGAGTTCTGTGGTGGTGCCTATGCACACCAAATAGAGTGTGAGTGCTAAGCATGCTGGAAGCAAAAGTCTGTGAAGGACTGGTTGTACTGCTATTTCAGAATATAGCCCCAACACAGTCTAAGGTATAATGGACTACTGTCTAGCACTATATTACAAAACCTGAAACCACCTAGGGTCATTCCCTCTTTCCCATGCAACTAACTTCAACTTCTGTTTAAACTTAGGTGCAAGTAGCCTATTTCATTAGCTCAATATGCTTTACCTTGATCAGCATCTAGAATCCAGAATTAGAAGTCATCTAATGATTCCAAAATAAACGTGCTCTCCATTATGAAAGGACTACTTTGCACATATACATACATGCTTGCATGTAAATACAAGGAGCTACCTTCAACTTCAAGAGTCATCATACCAAAGGCACATTTCAGCCCTCTGGGTAGGATTCCATAGTGCTTCAAAGCATGTTAGGATACAAGGGAATTTCAGCAAAATTACAGAATGAGATGGTTTAGTTGAACATTATTCCCCCCAGTTTTCTCCAAGACATGCTGAAGTGTCATGAGACCAAAGATTTGGGCCAAATTCTTTCAGGCTCAGAAAGTTTAAGAAGAAAAAAGAAAAGATGGAGGAGGCTCTGTGGAGTGGGAGGCTTGACTGGAAAAAAAAAACCATTTAGCAAGAGCACAGCTCCAACACTTACTGACGATACAAACACCACTTTTCCACCAACATCATCCTTCTAGTCTGGAAACTATGGGAGAGGGCTTGAAATCTTACAATTAGGTTTATTGGGGCTTTTTTTTGGGGGGGGGGAGGGGGAGATCTCAGTCCAGTGCAGAGAAAAGTATATTGATTTACAGAAACAGATTGCAGCAAGGGGTAGCGGGGGTAAGGTCTCTGACACTACAGTGACTGTTGCAAGGATGAACACGAGAAGCTGACAGCATGAGAGGAATAGGCCTCTCCTCCCCTTCCCCCCCAAAATAAAGCTTCCCAGCACCTGAACCCTGCAATGCCTGGTGCTGCACATCTCCAGGGACATTCCTCCTCCCACACCATCCCCCATCATTTCTTTCTTAATTGCCAAGTTCTTGCCATTTCCATTCTGAAAATCTGGAGAGTTGTTGGCTTTACTAGTAGAGAACCTGGAGAAGTTCAGCTTCACCTGCCTACCTATGCACCCTGGTGGAAACTTTCTGTTCTGTCCAGCTTTGGCCTGTTGCTGCTCACCTTGTGACAGCCAAGATTTCCCCCAATTTCCATGAGGGCCAAATTGTCTTAGGAACAGAGCAGTACTCAGGATTGTTGCTCACCATCACAGAAGAGAGGGGTGAGGAGGAGATGCACCCAGAAAATAGGTGACGGACCAGAGAGCTTGCCCTCCTCACTATGCTCTCTAAACACATCCAAGCCAGATGTATGTAAAGGGATCCTGTGGCACTTTTGAGACTAAATGAAAGAAATAAGCTGGTAGAATGAGCTTTGGTAGACTTGAGCCTACTTCCTCAAATGCATGAGATGGAGGGGACAGACATATAGGTCTGTCTCTGGACTCTCTACTCAACCTCATGCATCTGAAGATGTAGGCTCAAGTCCACCAAAGCTCATTCATATGAGGAAGTAGACTCAAGCCCACCAAAGTGCATGCATCTGAAATAGTAGGCTCAAGCTATTTAAGCCCATGCCTCTGAGGAAGTCTACCAAAGCTCATGCATCTGAGGTAGTAGGTTCAAGTCTATGAAAGCTCATGCATCTGAGGAAGTATACTCTAGTCTACCAAAGCTCATGTATCTCAGGAAGCAGGTTCAAGTCCTCCAAACCTCCGCATATAAAAAAGTAGGCTCAAGTCCACCAAAGCTCACAAATCTAAACAAGGAGACTCAAGTAGGCTCAAGTCCTCCAAAGCTCATGCATATAAGAAAGTAGGCACAAGTCCACCAAAGCTCATGCATCTGAGGAAGTAGTCTCAAGTCTATCAAACTTCATGCACCTAAGGATGTAGAATGAAGTCTATGAAAGCTCATGCATCTGAGGAAGCAGGCTCAAGTAGACCAAAGCACACGCATCTGAGGAAGGAGGCTCTAGTCTATTTATGCTCCTGCATCTGAGGAATCAGGCTCAAGTAGACCAAAGCTCATGCTACCAGCTTGGTTCTTTCTTTCACTTCAGTCTCCAAGGTGCCTCCACAAGGTCCCTTGGCATACCAGTTCCCCAGCCTAACCCTGTCTTTGGATTCCAAGCCAGAGATGATGCTCCATCCTGGACCTGGGGCCTTTGTATCCTGCGCCTCCTCTCCCCAGCCCCACACACGGAGACCTAGCCCAGCCTCCAAAAGCCCCAGCAACGGCGGGGAAGAAAGCCACTGAAAACCCACCTCCACCCCCAAGACCATCCTCCCTGGGGGGCTCTCTTTCCCCCTCCCTATGCAACCTAGGACTCCTGGGTCTCCCCAAACTTGTTCCAAGCGACCCAGAGCCTTACCTGAGGAGAAGAAGAAGTGCTGGAGTCAGGGCTGGGGAGCTGCTTCTCCTGCTGCTTTTGGAGAGGGGCTCAGAACATCCCTTCCTCACTGGGACCCTGCCATGGGGAGAGGAGCCCCAAGAGCCAGCCAGGGAGGGATGGAAGGAGGGGAAAAGTTCCAAATGCAAAGAATTGCAAAAAGGCAGGAGCTGGGTTGCAAGGAGAGGAGGCAGGGGAGGCCTAGGCCAGCTGAATGGCAGCCGGAGGAAACAGGAAGGCTTGGCTGGAAAGGAGGAAGCCCGTCCTTTGTTTGCCAGGTTTTCCCTGAACAATGGCTGCTATGCCTCCTCCTCCTCCTCCTCCTCCTGCTGCTGCTGCTGCTTCTGTCTCAGGCCCTCTGTTGGGGTATGGAGGAGGCTTGGCTCTTGCACACTCACTCTCACACACACTCACACACCTCCCAGAGCCTTTCAGAAAGAGGCCCAGAAGCTATCCAGGAGGAGGAGGAGGAGGAGGAAGGAGAAGAGGCGTCCCTCCTCCTCTTCTCCTCCCCGCCTCTCCAGAGGCTGCTGCTGCTGCTGCTGCTGCTCTGAACGCATGGAAGAGGGAGGGATCTGCCATGCCCAGGCTGAGAAAAACAAAAGAGCCAGAGAGGGATGGAGGGATGGAGAGAGAGGCTCAGAGAGAAAGAGGGAAAGCCCAGCCAGGGATGGGAGGCAAGGCTCAAGGAGAGGGTGGTGAGGAGAAGGAGGAGAGGCCAGCCCTTAAAAGATGGGGGGGGGGGGGGGGTTAAGAAGAGACACCTCAGTTGCATCCACACTGGAGAAATAATGTGGTTTGATACCACTTTAACTGCCATGGCTCAATGCTCTGGGATTCTGGGAATGGCAGTTTGTTGTGGCACCAGAGCTCTGCTCTACTCTGGTGCCACAACAAAAAGAATCCCAGAGCACTGAGCATGGCAGTTAAAGGCCTCATTCCCACTTACAGATAAATTGGTGTGTGATCCAAATTGATGGATCAATTTGACAGTGTAGCATGGTTCCCACTACATTTGCCCTGATCACATTTTTCCCTCTAAAATAATCTACTTGTGGTTCACATTTATGCATGAAATGATTCAAAATGGACCCGCTCCAGCCAGCCAATGGGCAAATGTAAATCGATTCCAATCTGCATCTGGTTCATACTTGCGCAGAATCAATTTATCAAAAAAGACGCAGAAGACACGGGTTAAAAAGGTCTAGCGCATGGCCCCCTCTCAGAATCACTTCAGCGATTCAGTTTAAGTGGGAACTTGGGTCGTTTGAACTGGCTGCAATCCAGTTTAAAAGGTACTGGGAATCAGGCCAAAGTGGTGTCAAACCACATCATTTCTCCAGTGTGGATGCAACTCTCCCCTCCCAAGAAGGGAGGGCTGCCTTGAATGATGATGAAGAAGAAGAAGAAGAAGAAAGGGGCCTGGCAGGAAAAGTCCCCAGCCACGGTTTCTGACTGAGATCCAGCATGATGCATTGGTTTGAGTGTTGGGACAAGGGGCTGCCTCCACACTGCAGAAATAATGCAGTTTTGACTCCCCTTTAACTACCATGGCTCAAGGCTATGGCATCCTGGGAATTTCCATTGTGGCACCAGGGCTCTCTGACAGAGAAGGCTATATAGCTCACAAAACTACCAACCGCAGCATTCCAGGGTAGTTAAAGTGGTGCGAAACGGTATTATTTCTGCAGTGTGGATGGAGCCTATGACTCTTGACTGTGGTGGAGTCTCCTGCTTTGGAGGTCTTTAAGCAGAGGCTGGGTGGCCATTTGTCAGGGGTGCTTTGATTGTGAGTTCCTGCATGGCAGAATGGGGTTGGACTGGATGGACCTTGAGGTCTCTTCCAACTCTATGATTCTGGAGACCAGGGTTCAAACCCGTGTAAAACCACTGGGTGGGCTTGGACAAGTCAAACTCTCTGAGCCTCAGAGAAGGGTGAGGGCAGTGGCAATGGCAAACGCCTTCTGAAGAAGTCTTGCCAACAAAACCCCATGATAGGTTGGCTTCAGGGTCGCAATAAGTCGGAAACTTTGAATGAAGGCACAGAAGGGCTTCTTCTAGGGGAGGAGGGTCGCACGAGCCAAAGCTGATCTTCCCACTCTGAAAATGGGATGGAGAGGTTGCACCTGATTCATGTAAGATGGTAGAAATGACCCAAAGGGAATTTTGCTACATGGAGGAGGCTTTATTGGGTCCAACCTGTCTAGGTCCAAATAATTTACATTCAAGTAAATGGGTGGGGATGGGTTTGGAATAGCTTGAAACATGCACTTCTTGTATGAAGTTTGTTGAAAGAAAGGTGCAGTCAAGAGAACAGGTCCTAGCAAGCCAATCCCTCTGAATTTAGCTGGAGTTACTTCCAAGTAAACACAGCACAGAATCCAGATGGAACTGGTATTGCACTACCAGCTAAGAACAAGAAAGAAGAAAAATACCACTGTAACAAGGCTGGGAAATGTAGTGAATTGGTATTTAACGCCTCCATTCCTGTGTGGTTGGAGGTTTGAAATAGATGAAAAGCATGCATTTCTGCAATGAGGCATATCTGTAGCCCTCAGGTTGGTTTTCCATTAGAAGCAAAGTACTGGGCTATCCTAGACCCATCCAGCAGAAAGTGATGCCTGCAAGACTCAGGATTTAAGTTTGTTTGTTTGCTTATTTTTTTTTTTTTTTGAGCCCCTGCCTGTCCATGTAGAAAAGAACATATTTAACTTTGTCTTCCTTTGTAAAAGGGTTGAGTTTGTGACACATTGTGATGACTAAAACAGTAGAATTAACTTGTGAATTGACTTAATCAGGGTCAACCTTGAAAGGTGAGGGCCAGAGTTACCAACTTTCTCCCTAATAATAATAATTTGTTTTATTTATATACCGCTATTCCAAAGATCATAGCGGTGAACAGCAAGTAAGCTAATTTGCCCCCAACAGTCTGGGTACTCATTTTAGCGACCTCGGAAGGATGCAAGCCTGAGTCGAGCTTGGGCCCTTTTGCTGGTCTTGAACTCGCAACCTTGTGGTTTCGAGTGAATGGCTGCAGTACAGGCATTTAACCACTGTGCCACCAGGGCCCTACATCCACAGTGCCTTGTAAAAGCTTTACAATAGGCAGAAATTCAACTGGAACAGCATGGAGTTGCTGAGATCTTAAAAACATTCTTTTTTTGAGTGCATTACATTTTATAAAGCGGGGGGGGGGATACAGCCTTAACAGAAGACTCGGCCTCATAATATGCCTACTACTACTACTACTAATAATAATAATAATAATAATAATAATAATTAAGTATTTCAATATATGCTTAACATCTTTCCCTCTCTGCTGAAGAATCATAAATATCCTGATAACTTCATATTTGTAACCTATAGACATACTAAAGCCTTCTTTCCACCTCTCATTGCACAGGTTCCCAACCTTTTTGACTCACGGAGCCCTTATTTCTTTGGCGGAGCCTATGCCTTACAAGTTAATAGTGCTTAGGAGTATATATAAGAATATATTCTTATTTTTTAATTTCATTCAATTTTTATTTCTTTCATTTTCCTAGAGTGGCCACAAAGCACTAGGGAAATGCATGCAGAGCCCCTACTTCATTGTATCAATCAGGTTGATCTATAGAGTTGGTTTTTCTGAAATATTTACATAGTTTTGGTTTGAGACAAATCTATTCCTCCCCCATTCCACATGCTAACAGACGTGTCTTGAGCTACATGTACAGTTCCCAACAGATGAGACACTTTCCAAAACATGAGACTCATAAGGGCTGTATCAACCCTGCAGAAATAATCCAGTTTGACGCCACTTTAACTGCCATGAGGCATGGAATGTAGTGCTGTCCAGAAATCAGGGGCACTACAGTCTTCTCAGCATCTTTTCTACTGACATTCTGAATTCTGTAATATTCTGAAATAAGGGACCTGTTACTAAGTGGGACAGTCAATTTATGGTTTCTGTTTTCTCTCTTAAGAACTTTGTTTCATTTTGTGAAATTCACTTCTTAAAACTGGTCTGGTAGCACTGCTGCTGCTAATGTTTTTAATGTAATGTAACAAAGCACTGCATTTTTGTGGTATAAAACATGCTGGAAGGAGCCATGATGATAGAAAACACAAGAATGAAGCACTTCCTTTAGCAGAGCAAATGTACACCCATACGCAGCCATAGATTCACAACTGTCCAGAACACTGGGTGGTTGTTTTTGAAATAGCCGATTTAATCACAAAATCAAACCTACCTAACAGCAAAGGCATTGCTTTTAGCATGCCTAGCTGAAATGTACCGAAAAACTGAATCAGGAATTGCCTCATTCATAACAGATGTGGAAACTGGAAATCAATAAGTATGACATTTAAAATGCCAGTTACTCATCTGAGCAGGTAAGAAAAGGAAGGAAGAGCCCTGCAGGAGAACTGACTGCATAGTTTGAGTAACTGCATTTTTTATCTGAAGTTGAAAGGCTACACATCTGTTTTCTTTTTCAGGAGTTGGGGCTTGGATTTTGTGCTGAAATACTGTTATCTCAAACACACTGTTTAGCCAAAGTGCTGTGTGAGGGAATGCCACTGGGATACACTATTGCTCTCCTTTAGGGTGCAGCCTAGCAATAAGCATGGTTCTAATTATCAGGATGTAAGCTACAGAATTCAGGCCACAAATTTCCCAAGATGCTGGCTGAAGAACCAGACAGAGCATAGAAGTATAAGAGCAACCTCAATACTAAACTCGGGCATTAAGTTTAGTATCCTGTCTCCAAGAGGGACCAGTTCCAAACACACTGGCTAGAGGAAGTCTAAAAAAACTGTATATGAGCCTTCAAGTCATCTGCCACTTATGGTGACCCCATAATTTTCTTAGGAAAGGAATACTCAGAGGTGGTTTTGCCAGTTCCTTCATCTGTAATATAGCCTACAGCCCCTGGTATTTGTTTTGTGGTCTCCCATCCAAGTGCTAACCAGAGTTGACTCTGCCCTGAATAAATATGCAATTTCAGCATCTGTCATTTAATTTTTATATTATTAAATTATCATAGTTGAAGAAATCCTCAACAAGAAATTCAGACCAGGTGGACTCTATGGTTCAGAGTACTTAGGGCCAGCCTCAACTGGTCTCCCAATTATGGCCTTTCCTGGACAGGGGGAATTTTGCCATAGTAGTCCATGTACTCATTAAATGGTACCTTTCCCAGTAAGATTCATGCAATGCACTCTATGTGGGGCTGTCCTTCAAGACTACTCAGAAGCAGCAGCTAGTACAAAATGCAGCAGCTACATTTGCTGATTGGGACACCATACAGAAAGTACACACCACTTTTAAATGAATTTCAGTGGCTATCAATACACTTTTAGTCTAAATCCAAGGTGCTGGGAATGACATTCAAAGCCCTAAACAGCTTGGCACCTCAATAATCAAAACAGCATTTCTCCATATATACAGCAGCCCAAGATTTAAGGTCTACTGGAGGGACCCTCTTTTATGTCCTATCAGCTGGGGGGATACACAGTGCCAGGACATGGGGGAGAGCCTTTTCTATTGTACCACCTCAGTTATGTAATACCCTTCCCTTAGAAGCCCAATTGTCACCAACACTGTAGTCATTCCTACATCACAAAAGTTAAACATGTTTCAGAAAACCTTTTATTCAAAACTAACAATATGTACATGTGGAATGAAACAACCGAAGTCAGGTAAACTTTGCTTAAGTAAGCAAAACCTTTTTGACCCTTCTAGAGATCACTTGAAGACTTCTTCCAAAAACAATTAGAGATTATTTTTCCCTCCTTTCATCAGCCTTCCCTTTTCTTATGATATATATTTAGTGGCTCAACTTAAATATCTACACTTTTTTAAAATGTTAGGGTTAATTGGTGAGGAAAACTTCTCTGTTCTCCCCTGTCCTCTCTCTTTTTTTGCTACTCAGCATGCAGTAGGGAATTCTGGAGGCAGCTCCTTTTTACCTTGCCTGTTGCAGGCAGCCACACTTGTCTACAGCAGGATTGACTAGAGTAGAAATTTTGTTGACTGCATTGCAGATATGCTGCTGCAAACTGACATCAAAAGACAAATGTTTCTCCAGCCGTCTTTCACTATCCTTCCAATGCTGATACTGCTAAAAACTTCCAGTTAGATAGAGTCTGAGGAGGAAAGTTGCATGGTGTGTGCATGTGAAACACCTTTCTGAAAAGCTTTGTTAATGGAGGTACACTTGTTGTTTAAGATACTTTTAGCCTTTAAATTGTTTTTCTTGTTTTGAATTGTTCAAATTAATTTTTTGTGCACTACCGTGAGATCTTCAAATATAGGGCAGGTCATAAATATGTAAATAAATAAATAAAATCTTACTTGATGACCATTGAGAGTACTGTTTCTAGATGCGGAACTTTACAGCACTAGCAGAATATTTTGGGTAGTGCCCAGGCTCCTGCTGCAAGGAAACATAAGCTGGTTGACCTCCATGACAGAAAGAAGAGGCAGGGAAATGCTCACTGTTAAATTAACCAAACCAAGATTTAAAAAACTGTGCCGCTACCAGATTAATCAAACTTTGCTTTGACTCACAAGTAGGCCACGGTGTTTCTAGTATAATAAAAAGCAACGTTAGGCCTTCTTCGCCTGACTGTTGCAGTGCCATTACATGTGCAAAGGAAGGCAGAACAGATGTGTTAATACTTAGTTAGCTTCAGGTGCCAGGGTTGATTCTGACTCTGACTGAAAAGTCCCCCAATTTGGGTATGCGGGGAGGGTTTGTTACAGGTCATATCCTAGCATCTTCATGGAGTAATGTTCCTTCTGGCAGAAACACAGTAGCAGCAGATCTGTCATTTGGCATGGCCAGCTGCTACAGCTCTAGTGATGACATCTGGGAAGTGCTGGTCCTATTATATTCATTACTGCAGCAGAGGCTTATGAGTCATTCCCAAAATGATGGGCATCAGATGGTATGACAGAACAGTGAATGAGCAGAGAAACTAAAGGGATGATTATGAAAAGTTTTTCAGGTAAGCCCAAAGTCTGGTAACAACAAAAAGAACTAATAAAACAAGTCTTTACTGTATATCCCTTTTTGCACAAAGTTCTCAGTCTCTTGTGGCAATAGGTAGCCTTGACTGACTGACACACACACACACACACACACACACACACACACACACACCTATAATTAATAATTATAAATGCACTGGATGAATGTTGAAATGGCATTTGGACGTAGCTGGCAGATGATCCATTTAGTTGCTCCCTCCCTTTCTCTCTCTACCTCCCCCACCCCACCTCCAGTGGAAAGTAAAGGAAAACTGTTCCATACTTAGAAGAATACAGTATAAGAAACAGTCTCCTAAGCTACCCTGCCCACCTCCTATTCCTGCAGATCTCTTTTTTATCTTTTTGCATGCCTTACTTCACCAGCCCTTTTACTGTGTGCTGTGCAGCTAGCACTGGTGCTCTGGGAGCCATAAATCAGTGGTGGACAGAGCTTTATGGCTATTGATCCAACCACGTGGCTGTGGGTGTCACACTCAGACAAGGAGTTTTTCCCCCTTGTTAGAAGAGAGGGAGCTATTCAGGTTTGCAAGGCTTTTTGGGGAGGGGGAGATGTCCCCTTCCCTAACTGTCCATTTGCTAAACCACAATGCATTAGCATATCTTCTGAAACATGGAGGGTGCAGGTTGGATTTAATTCCCAAACTGTGCATGCAGGATCCAAGTCTCAAACACTGCTGCTTACCTCTCAAAGAAGCACCAAGCTAGGAGCAAATATAGGACTAGGACTTCCCACCTGATCTTCACACTGGCCAGCCAATACATCCTGGCATATTCTGTGGGCAGGTGTATATGTGCACATGTGCAGAGGGGCTGAAGTAGCCCCATCTTTAAGGCAGGTGGTCTCCTCTGTGATTTGTTGCATTAAATAAGGGGGAGTGGGGAAAATCTATTCTCACTTCAAAGGCCACAAGTGAGCAGGTGTTTCCTGTCACTTGTTTTAGACAGTCAAATTCATCCTTCAGACCCTCCTGAACTGGCCCCCTTCACCTTCCTACTCCAGCCCCAGTTTGGAAGCAAAGACTATATGGCCAATTCCTGATTAAGTCCCAAAAATACAGGCCCTCTTTCTTTAAATGTGGTGGCATAGAAGCCAATTAAATAAATGATATATGGAGAGTATTAGACAGCAGCTCCCAAATTTTCAAGTCTGAATCCATTTTCAGTTTTACAGTGTCCCTGACAGTATGAGCCTGATCCCCTACATTTTTACTCAACTACACAAGTCACACACAAAATTCTGATGACACCCTGTTTTCCCCAAAATAAGACATACGCCGTATGCCGTAGCAGGATTTCTAAGCATTTGCGCAATATAAGCCATACCCCCAAAGTTAGACATAGTGATAGGCCCAGCGCAGAACGGAAGGGGGCGGAAAAGGATCAGAAAGATTGGGGCCAATTGTTCTAAAGGAAATGGGGTCTCAAGAAATTCAGGGCGGAATTCCGGGTTTGGAAAGTTATGACGATGTTCTAAAAAAAGACAACTATATTTGAATAAATTTAGATCGTTATACCAAAGTTAATAAAAATAAGACACCCCCTGAAAATAAGCCATAGTGTGTCTTCTTGAGAAAAAATAAATATGAGACAATGTCTTATTTTCAGGGAAACACAGTATTAGAAACACTAGGTGATTCAGTAAAGTGACTGAGCTGAAAAAGAGAAAGCCAGAATCAGTTTTAAGTGTCTTACTTGACACCATAACCTGCACCAATAATCAGCAACTGGTTGCTCATTGGCCTCTTTCAGATTTATAAAGACCATTCTGTGGCCAAAAGAAGTTCCCTGCTGACAGTACTTGCTCACTTTCTCTTCCACTGCTGTGATATCCAGCTTTTAAAGTAAGGCATGTAGAACTGGGGAACTCACAACAAGTAAACAATCCTATCACCTGCACAGGAGGGAAAGGCTTCAACAGAGAAGTCTTCTAAGTAAAACCAGGGAAATTCTGTGGCACCAACCATGTAGATCCTATGACAGAAGGAGGAATGGTTATACCTCTGGCAAGGGAGGACACCACTCTAATTTATGGGCCTAGATTGGTCAAGAAACCAACCTACATTCTAAGCATGATAGCTGCAGAAAATATTTGACAGCACATCTGCTATTGTGAGACAAGAGGCATGAGCACACACACATACACACATACAACTCAAGAGAAAAATCTCACCTCTTGGAGCAAAGCATAGAATAGCTGTTCTTTGGCTCTTCAAACAATTTGCCATCAATAGTTGGAGGAAAAGTTTAAACAGGCCCACAAGTACTGAGGTAGTTCTCAGCTATGCTTGTAATTTACTGGCTAACAAAGGCCATGGAAGTGACTTAAGATCCAGTAGGTACCCATGTGGGCGCCTGGAGAAGAGAAGAGAGGAGCAATGTCTTTGGAAGAAGAGAAGAAAACAACTTAACACAGTCATGGAGCTCTAGAGAAATATCACTGTGGAACAAAGTTTCATTCACAGTTCTACACTCTACAGTATCTCAATCGTCCTTTTCACTCGACATAATTTTACCAATGAATGACACACACAACATTTCACAGCTGCTTTACAAGAACTGAGCTGCTTATAATCTTTGCCAAATATGCTCCTCCATATTAACTTGCTACCTAGGAGTTGTTTGCAGGTGGCAGATCACACAGTGAGCTAGCCTGTGGCCTCACAAATCTCAGTGAAGCCAAGCTTCCTTTTGTAGTGTGGACTCCCCTCCCCACAACACACAAATCCACATGCACTCTACTTGGATATCTGGAGCTTCTTAAAAGGAGCTGTGATCTCCACCCATCTGAAATAACAACTTTACTATTATTAATAGTTATCCTTGAAAGAAAAAAGTGGTCCAACAGTTCTGACTGTAAGTAATGGTATATGAATTTGAGTTCCCAACACATTCTGATCCATCTTCTGAACAAGTAAGCTAACATACTATTGAAGCATGATACTCCTACAAGGTGTAATTGTGTACATGGGCAACTAAACACCATTCTAATGATTAAGGCTATTAACAAACTGAAGGAATTTTAGGAATACCTGTAAAAGGAATGGAAAATGTCAATGAACTTAGAAGGTGGGGAGAGTTAATGAAGGTAAAAAGAGGACTGTGAAGTCACAAGTGATGGTGAGACAGTGAACACGGCAGCATTCCCTGAGTTTGAAACAGTTATTTTTGGACTACAATGTCCAGAATAATTGGGGGATTCTATTCCAAGATCTGGTTGCTCCTCTTTCCCATGCTAAAAAGAATCAGGACTAAACCAGTGTAATTGAAACAATTCAGAAGAGCATATTGCCACCTAAACTGGGATGGAGGAGAGCAATTTGCCTGTTTGAAATTAACTCCCCCTTCCCATTTTAATATCATTATCTTAAAATATATTACATTGCAAATAGCATAGAACAGACTGTTGAAATTGGCAGAGGTGCTATCATGGCACAAGAGCAAAGTAGTGCACAGTACATCTGAACGCTGCCCAGTGGGTGTTGATGACCAACATATGCACCAGTCTGCCACTCCTCATGATGTAGACAGTGCCACAGACTGCTGGACTGAGCAGTGCTTAGACTTGAAAGGGAGGAGGTGACAGCACCCAGCCAGGTTTGGCACACAGCTCCGTATAGAAGAGGGAATGGTAGTGGTAGTCAACCTCCTCCAGCCTAATGGAGAGAGTGCATGCACAGATGGAATGTGTTTGTTACAGATGTTGATGACAGTGCATTTCTCTATGCATTCGTATGTGCCACAAACAAGGTTTAGGTGGCAACACAAAGGCTTTTTGTGTATATGTGGAGTGTAGGTGGCATCAGTAATTTGTCTGTACATATTGCATGACATGAATGTCAAAAAAGCCCCCAGCCTTGCCACTTGGATCAGTGCAAGGTCACTAATAGAAGCTGGGTCACAACTTGACTTCACTTGCTGTTGTTTCCTCTATTGAACATAAATCACTTCTGGAACAAGCAAATTCCTAACCAGTTTTGTGGTGTTTTTAAACAACTGCAGTGTAAGAAAAAATTGGTGAGACCAAAACAGACTTTAAAAATTAAATACAAAAACTTAGCTGGTTCCACATTTTGGTATTTGTTGCTGGGCTCTTGCATGTAGGCAGCTACTTGATCCCAAGTTAGTTGGAAAGTGTTATCTGCTGCCACCACTGAAGCCAAGAGGGAGCAACAGCAACTGTGACACCAAGATTAGAACTTGGTAAATATGTCTTCCTGCTTGGACCCAGAGCTGGAGAATCCAAGAGGGGAAGATAGAGGAAAACCTATTCAGTAGGGAGCATACTGTTTAACTAGGCAGAGCCTCAACAGGGACTCTAAGCCAGGCTTGGATGGGTCTGCACTGTCCTCCTGGGAAAGACCTGGCAGGAGAAACTGTATTGCTGGTGCATTCAGCTTCTCTTAGGAATCCAGAGGCTAGAGCTAATGGAGAGGGTGGGGCACTGAGTGAGTCTAAACCACTGTGCATGAATATTAATAAAATAGTGCATCTGTGTATTTGTACAAACACAAATAGAGTTATATGCTAATGTCTTTATAGGCTTGGTATTATTTCATATGTCATTATATTATTTGTACCCCTGCACATTCAGGCATCTGGTTTGAGCACTGACACCTGTCCTAATGTTTTTGTCCATTTGCAGTTGCTTTGCTCTGTTTTCCTTTCCTGTGTGTGCTAATTATGTGTGCCAATGTGATTTGTTATAAATATAACTGTGGAGTTCAAGATATTCATGCCCTGGCACATCCAAACTCAGCAGCTACTTCCCTACAGAGTAGCCTAACCCAAGGAGAAGGGTGAAAACCATGTGGCCTTCCAGATGCTGTCAAACTTAAGCTCCCAGCATTCCTCACCAGTGACTACACTGGCTGTGGGAATGCTAAGAGTTGCACTCCAATAACATTTGGTGGGCTCATCAATGTCTTCATCTCAGACCAAATCTATGGTATCCTTCATACAAAGATCTGTATCTTAGTGCCCACCCATCACCACTCCACAAGCCTGGAAAACAGGTTTGCTTCATAGAAATTCTGAGGGAATCTAGCACTGTCTTCAGCCCATTCTTTCTAAACTCTAGGTCTCACATCTGTTTTACAAAACTTGTGAAGGGGAAAGTGCTCCCTCCAAAACAAAATAAGCCTTGAAGGTTCGCCCTACTTTCCAGCAACTGAAGGAAACCACAAGCCGCATGTGCAGGTGACTGATAAGAACCCCATCTTAAGGAAGCCTGTCCCCTGCAAAGAGACTAAGCAAGGGGCTCCAATTTACCTCCTGCTTGTATTTTTCCTATCTTTTTCTTTGCCTGTGTTGCTGTGTATAATCCTGACTCATGCCAATGTCATGTTTAGGGAAAGAGCCCTATAGAACCCGCTCCACCCCTGCTCTGCAATGCCAACAGGGGGCAAAGAGCTCAGTGATGTTCAAGTCTCAACCACAACTCACAACCAGAGATGCTCTATGGAGGAGAACAATGTCAGAGGCTGCTATGGCATCTCTATATGTCCCTCGACCTGCTTCATTTACTTTAGAAAAGAAAATGAGAGAAACAAATCATTATCAGAGGCTCTAAAATAGGGATAAGCAACATGGTGCTCCCAACCCTCAGGCACTATTTGTCTCAGTCCTAGCTGGCCAGCAAGCACATCTGGTGGTCAGAGATTATGAAAGCTATAGTCTGAACACCTGGAAGGCACCCAATTGCCTATCCTTGCTCTACATGATGTCTCACCTACTTGTGCATCAGATTCTCAAGCATGAGTGGACATCACTGTCTGCTGTGTCATAAATTGGTGCTTTTTAACCGATCTGCATGCCATACATATGTATGTGTTGTGATACTATTGCAGCTGTAGATTTTTCACACAGTGACCCACACAGTCCATTACACACATTTTGTAAACCCTTTTTATATCCAGGAAACAATTCTGTCAGAGTTGAATGCTGACATCCAGACTCCCCTGCCTTAACAGCAGATTGATTTTCAACAATTTCAGCTTTCCACTATCTGTCCTGTCAATATTCAAAATCTTCAGCCAACTTTTCCATGTCATGAGAATAATTCTAAAAAATCCTTGGCACACAATATGCATAGGAGTAATTTTGTTTCATGTCTGCCCCTTTCATATAGTCTGCTACCACACTTTAAAACTTTTTGTATAGGGATGAATCTACTGATTAATCATTCTTAACCTAGAAATGCGGGGTTTTTTAGAGCCCATGTTTTAATCACTATGAGGAGGACTTTGCATAAAGTAATTTCTGCACACTCCTGACTCACCCTAGCAATATAGTTAAAGTAATTTCCCAGACAAGAAGTGTTCTGCCTATTTTTGTAAGTCAAAAGAAACTGAGATCTTGATTAAATACCCTCAAAATATCAGCCATATTGAAATACTGGTCTAGCTGGTTAAAAACAAGACAGCTAATTGAGAGAAACAGAAGACAAATGCTTCAAGCAGTTGGATTCTATTCTTGCTCAAGATCATGAGACATGGAAGCTTAGCAAGCATGCATACCTCGGGATTCTCACTGCTTCAGCAAGAGTCTGTAGGTTGTACACAGTACACAATGTTTATTTGCAACATGAAGTCTGAAAACCTTATGCTGATCTCCAGTGCTAAAAGTTCATAGGAAATCTGTTACTTCTCTGATTACAGAACAGAAGGGAGATGCTGCTAGTTTCAATGCCACCCTGTTGCTAGAACATGAAAATATTGCTTTATGGTAAGGAAGTCCACATCAAACTTTGCTGAGAAGTGATTTCCTGCTTTCTCTTCCTCACATCAGTCTAGATCAACTGTTCTTAATGTAGAGTTCATCTGCCCCTTAGGGTTCTACAGATGGGCTCCAGAGATCCATGAACTAGCTGCAAAAAAAATCTAGTTTCTTCTATGTCCTTCCCTTATTTTGAAAAGTGTGTGAACTTTTTTGATGAGAGGATATTTAGCTTGCATCAGATTCTCAAGGGGGTCCCTAGTCCAAAAAAGAATGATTGGTTGAGACTGTTGATATGAGAAGTTTATGTTGTGAGAGATGGACAGTAAAGAAAGCAGATAGGAAGAAAATTAATTCATTTGAGATGTGGTGCTGGAGAAAAGTGCTGAAAATACCATGGACAGTTAAAAAGACAAACAAATGGGTCCTAGAACAAATCAAGTCAGAACTCTCCCTGGAAGCCAAGATGACTAAATTGAGGTTGTCATACTTAGGTCACATAATGAGAAGGCACAATTCATTAGAAAAAGACAATGATGCTGGGGAAGGTAGAGGATAGTAGAAAGGGAAGACCACATGCCAAATGGATAGACTCAATCAGGGAGGTTGCAGGACCTGAACAGAGAGGTGGAGGATAATGGGGCTTGGAGATGTCTCATTCACAGGGTTGCCATGAGTCAAGATCGATTTGAAAGCAGCTAACAACAACAAAGGTTCACTCTAGGGTCATCATAAGTTGGAAATGACTAGGAAGGCACACATCATCAACAACAACAACAAATATATTCCCTAGTTAAAAAGGACAGAGGAACTTTTAGCACTCAAAACACTGCCGACTAAAAACATTAGAAGAAACATGCAAGATAAGACCAAAGGGCCAGTCTAATTTCAGTGGCCAACCAAATGCCTATAAGAAGACTACAAGGAGAAGAGGAGTAAAACAGCATCTTTCCTCGACATTTTTCCTTGGTGTTGAGAAGCATCCTTCTCTAATACCAGAGGTATTACACAGCCACTACTAGCAGCTCATGGCTGGAGTTTTTCAGCAACATGTCTGAGCTGCTCCTTACCTCCAAAATCTTAGTACCAGTGGCGATCCCACTGGACAAAACTCAGAGAGGAAGTGAAGTGATAACTTTTATTATAGTAATAAATGTTCAAGTATGTCCTTCCCATTCTCTTTCCAATGCTAATATTGAAAGTAAAGTTTTATAAAAAGTTGTGGTGCAATATGGGAAGTAATATTAACCTTGTATATCTGTACTTTGTGCATTTTGGTTAGCCAAATAAAAATGCTGCTGTTGTGGATTCTGGATGTTATTATGCTTTGCTGTATAGCCAATATGGCTACCCTAGGATATGTTTTCTTCTCTATCTAAGTGTTCTTCAAGCAAACAATTGCAGGTTCAAACTGGGGGTGGGGAGATGTGCTGCTGGCTGGATACAATTACTGGTCTTGCAGGAGGAATCAGATTACACTCATCCCAACAAGAGCTTGACAAAGTATTTTTAGGGAAAAGCAGGGAAAATTCTAGCAAAGAAAATGGAATGATGCTTTGCATAATATCTCCAGTACAACCAATCCTGCAAAATCCTTGTAAGGAAAAGAGCGAATAAGAGACCGTTCAGCAGACAGCAGCATGAAAACTTTACAGTACAGTCAGAATCAGATAGGCCTAGTCTGACACACTGGATCATCACAAACAATCCTCACCACAAAACAACAAGCTTCCCCACCCTCTGACGTGGGAAAAACAACAACAGTGCAGTGTTCCCGAACTGCTTGCTTTGCACAGTAAGGACCAAACCACACCAGGACCCCTTTACTGATTAGAAATAACTGTTTTTAACTGGAATGGGGCCAATTCAACAACCAAGAAGTAAACAGACAGAATTTATGGTTACCAGTTACCCTGGTAATTACTAACATTTCACTTGTAGAATTCGGATTGGTTCCTACTGTAAATATAAGATTTTACTTAGAGTCAACATGGGAAGTAGTCTTTTGGGTGTTGGACTGTGACTTTGGAGACCAGGGTTTAAATCCCGGCTTGGCCATGTAAACTCAATGAGTGATCTTTGGCAAGACACATTCTCTCATTCTCAGAGGATGGCAATGGTAAACCCTCTCTGAAGAAACTTGCCAAGAAAACCCATGATAAGGTCGCCATAAGTCCGAAACAACTTGAAGGCACACAACAACAACAACAACAACAACAACAACAAAGTTCTTATACCATCCTTTTTGGTACACCTGGAAAGTTATGCCGAACTGGTTGCCATTCTATCTATCAATTCAAAACATGGCTTTCAGCATCAGAATGCAGAGACAGAAAGGCTATTCTGTCCCTTCCACAGAATACCTTTTCTTACTATTGGCAATGTTATATGGTGTTGATGATGGGAATGAGAATGAAACCCATCTTGAGGATATAGGGTTAGAAATACTGCCACAAAGCATTATAGCAAATAGAAATTGCATTTCATACTAGAAATCCAGCCCTCACATGATCTAATTCTAATCTCTCTGCTTGGTGCTTCAACACATTCTTAAATATTAAGATAAATACTAAAGAAGAAGAATTGGAAAACTAATCAGGGTCCAAGTAGAAAAAATCCTAAAGCAAACAGGGTTCATAATTTTCTTCCCACATTCATACACACTACTGTACTCCTCACTACTATCCGAGTCTCAGCAGCTTTCTGCCTGGTAACCAGCCAGCCCCTGCCAGACAGATCCCAATTAAGTAGTAAACAATTCAGAACATGACTGGAATGACAAAGCTATACCTTTTCACAGCCTTCCTCCATCAACTTGGTGCCCTTCATGCATCACCCTCAGTCAGTTCCTGTTCATGGTAGCTAGGTATGATAGGAGTTGCAGTCCAGCACAACTTGAGGGTGCTAGGACAGGCTAGGGAAACCTGTCTCAATACTATACAAAACAGTGTAGTGCAGCAGAGTATTGGCTTTGAACATCAAAAACCTGAGATCAGATTTCCCTCTTGCTTACTGGTCAGTCACTATCTTTGAGCTTAACCTACTCCACAGGATTGTTGTGACGTTAAATAATGACTCTGAACTCATTCGTGGAATAAAAGGTAGCAGTATAACAAATAAGTAGCAACTAACACTTCTGCTTTCCTCTTGCAGATACAATCTAAGGCCCTGTTTGCACAGGTCAAATAAAACATTCTCCCCGCATTGTACTCTGGTGGGGGAATCCGGACGAGATATGGATCAATCTCCCAAGTCTGGTGTGAATAGTACAGATGATATCTGGCCAGTTCGGCACCAAATCTAGGGTATAAAACCCTTGCAATGGAATTTAAAAACTCACTGTTTGCTCTGGATCTTCACGGAAGATCCAAAGCTCTTTGTTGCAAAATTGTCATGTGATTGATGCTTAGTGCCACATTCTGACCTTAGAGCAAAAACTGCATCATGATGCTGATTGATGCACATGTGAAATGCTGCCCGACCTCAGAATGGAGGACCCCAGGTAACAGGGCAGCTTTAGGGCCATGATACTTTGGGCTACTCCCGGAGTATTCTGACTTGTGCAGACAGCACCAAAGCCTTCTATTGTAGCTGGGACCAGGAGGTAGAAGTCTTTAGGCTCATGTGTTTGTTACACATCTGTTTCTTTTCTAAGGCTTAGGTTCTTTGAATCTTTCTGGCTTAGGCTCTTATTATGTGTGCATTCACAAACATAACTACAAGCTTTAACTACATATGGGAAGAAACCTAAGAAATACAGCTTTTTGAAAAAAGAGTACAGTTGGGCCCCCATGTCGGCAGGCTAGCCATCTGCACATTGGAGCATCTACGGATTGCCCTGTCCCATTATCATCTGATAGGAGCATCCGTGGATTGCCCTGCCCCATTATCTTTAATTGGGGCATGTGCACGCAGCCACGCTTACATCGTCACACGCACCTCAGCATCCACTGACGATGATGGGACTTGAGGTTATTATTTATTATTATTATTACTATTATGCTTATTTGTATAGCACCATAGGCTTTACATAGTGATTTACAGAGCAGAGAAAACAACAATTCAAAATAGAAACAAAAGCCTGCCTACAGTGCACAATGTAAAACCACAAACAGGATTATAAAATTAATAAAATATTACTATAACAAAGTTAAAACAATACTATAAAAGTGTAAATTAATACAAATAATGTGTCATGAAAATATATAGTCATAAAATCAAGACAAAAGTTGGAAGGCTTCCCTGAATCGGGAATATTTGGTTATCATTGGTGAGGTCTGCAACTAAACCCTTGCCAATATGGAGGGCCAACTGTATCCACAATGGCTAAATACCCTGAAGGCACCAGATCCCATTTCCTCTTGGAAGCTAAGTAGGGTCAGTCCTAGTTAGTACTTGGATGGGGAATACCAAGGAACAACAGGTGCTGTCAGTTATATTTCAGAGGAAGGCAATGGCAACAACCTGTAAGTAAGGGGGTGCTTTGATTGTGAGTTTCTGCATGGCAGAGGGTTGGACTGAATGGCCCTTGTGGTCTCTTCCAACTCTACAATTCTGTGATTCTATTCATTGCCTCAGAAAACCCTATTAAATTAATGGGGGTCTCTAGAAGTCAACAGATGATGTGAAGGTATGCATGCATGCACACACATACACAGCATCCATTGACAATAACAGACACATAGCACATAGGAATCTTCCCATGCAGACCTCTGTAATCCAAAACATTAAATATCAAGAGCTCTTTCACACTAAATAACTATAGTGGTATATTTCCATTATAACTGCCATGGCAACATGCTTTGAATTCTAGAGATTTGTTGTTTGGTGAGACACTAGAACTCTCTGGCTTATTTCAGATTTGTTTGGATTTTGGAATCTCTGTTATTTGCATATACAAATATAATGAGATATCTTGGAGATGGGACTCAAGTCTAAACATGAAATTCATTTACATTTCATATACACCTTATATACATGGCCTGGAGGTAATTTTATATAATATTTCAAAATAATTTTGTTACGGTATGCGTAGATTGAAAGTGTCAATATCACAAGAAAACACAAGAAAAAAAATTTGGGTTTTGGAATATTTTGGAATTCTGGATAAGGGAGACTCAACCTGTATTATAAATGGTGTGGTATGAAAGGGCCCAGAGAAGAATTTATTTTTCTTCTGAAGCTACTTACAGAGAGTGCTGTATAGCAGAGAGTGAAGATAGGCATTTAGCTATAGCAAGAAATAGATTCTACTGGACATCAACTTGTATTGGTCAACATTCTCCCCCAAAAAACACATAATGTCATTCCTTGGAAGGGAGAAACTGTGCATTAGAAGCAAGAGAATGCAGAGCAGTTCTGGAGGGGCCAAATACTACCTTGGTTAGGGTAAGGGGTCCCTGTCTCCACACAACCAAGGAGCTGGGAAGGAGCTACTCCACACTTAGACTGAAATGTAAGCAAGAAACTTCATTTTGATTTGGTTCTGCTGTATAATTTGGCCTGTCTATCCAGTTTACCCCATCATTAGGGGTAATGTTATCCTTCTCATGCTTCTTTTTAGACTACTATAATAGGGCAGATTATAAAATGGCATATGAAAAGCAACTATGACAGTTCTGCATCTTCAGATTAGAAATCTCTTTCCTAATTATTCTCAACGCCACAAAAAGATTTTATAACTAATGCAGCCAATTCCCTGTCATACTCAAAGAAAAGCTGGGAAATGGACTTTGAAAACATACAGTGTGCCCTTGGTATCTTTTGGGGTTTGGTTCCAGGACCCTGTGTGGATACCAAAATCTGTGGATGCTCAAGTCCCATTATATACGATGGCATAGTGAAATGGTGTCCCTTATATAAAATAGAAAATCAAAGTTTGCTTCTTAGAATTTATATATTTCTTTGAATATTATCAAGCTACGGATAGCTGAATCCATGGATAAAGGATCCATGGATATGGAGGACAGACTGTACTTCTGATGGACTGCAACTCCCAGAACCTCAAATAAGCAGAGGCAGTTGTCCAAAAATAAAATAAATGTTCCAAGTGTGAATGGGGTCTAGACAGCCTCCTCAAGGACCGCATGATGGCAGTGGTTGGTGTACACTCACAGCTACCATGTCCTCAATGTACATGCCCAGAACAAATTGGAAAGAAGGTTTCTTGCCCTTTGACAAAATGAACAATCGAAAGCAATTTTCTTATTCAACATCCAGTTATACCAGTCAGCGGGTATTCCTGCTTCCTTTTCAGAATTCTTCATTCTGGTTTTGGAGCAACTTTCATTCTTATCTGTATGGTAATTTACTGCATGACTTTTTTTTTAAAAAAAGAAACATATTAGTCATTATACTAACTTTTAATTTCTATTTTTAAAAAATCTTTAGAAATAAAAAATGGCCTCAAATACCAAACATCTCTCCTCAGAGTATGAAGTAAAACTAGTCATTTTCTTATTTTTAAAAAGGAATGTTCATAGGGGAAAAAAAGACCTAAGTTACTTGTAATACACTACTTTCATGTTTCTTGTAGCATATCCTTTTGTCTTCTGAAAATCAAAGAGAGACTTAGGCACACACATGAACTATGCATGGGTTGACTACAACCCTTTCAGATACAGATCTACAGACAGGCACAGAATGATCTGTGTAATCTACTAGCTTCAGTACAGAAGGATCCAAGGATACTAGTCAGTTTTAGATTCTCTAAAAGGCTAGCCCTTTCCTTCTTTCCCTCTTTCCTTTCATCAGCAGGAGACAGCCTGTCGCTTTCACCCAGAGGCACACATCTCTGCCCAACCTTCTTAAGCCTTCCTGTCCCTTTTAGAATTAACTTCATGAAGGTGAAAGACAACCAAGGTTATTTGTACGCACACCCCTAAGGCACCTGAAAGATGAAAAAGAATCTTTTACCTGGAATGCCCAATCTGGAGATTAAGAAGCATAGATCTAATAAAGTGAGTATCTTGAGGGGTTTTTGAGCTATGTGGCCGTGTTCTAGAAGAGTTTATTCCTGACATTTCGCCAGCATCTGTGGCTGGCATCTTCAGAACACGGCCACATAGCCTGAAAACCCCACAAAAAACTAGGGTGAGTATCGCTCAATCCTTATTCAAATTGACTGCACAGTAAACATCAAACCATATTGATATCACCATAACTACGGTCACCAAAAATTAGAGGGATCCATGTGCATACAGAACAATAGTACACAGAGGGCAATCTCCACTGAAACAATAACCCTAGGAGAGAACAGAGTGGACAGCTCCATTCAGTTCCAGCCAATCCATGCATTTATCTATTTAATTACAGTGAGACCTCCACATCTGCGGCTTTCACATTTGCAGATTTGATTATGTGCAGTTTTGATTAACGGGTTCTCTCTATGAATCTTTAGGTCCTCCAGCACAACTCTGCCAGACGTTGACCACAGAGTTGGAGGCATTTGTTGGTCCTCCAGCATGATTCTATGATCACCTTCTGCCAGATGTTGACCATAGAGTTCCACTAGAGGACCTGGAAATTCCTAGAGTGTTCTCTCAGGTTAAAAGAATAGTGTTGTTGTTTTTATTTGTGGTTTTTCCACATTCACAGAAGTCCTTCACTCCTAACCCCAGCGAATGTAATTGTTTATTTAACTGTTACATTTATAATACAACTTTCATCCATTAAGCTCAAAGCTTACACTGCTCTGCTTCTCCCCACTTTATCTTCATAACAACCCTGTGAGGTGGATCAGGCTGAGAAAGAAAGAGACAGCGACTGGCCCAAGGTCATCCAGTAAATTTCATGCCACAGTAAGGACAGGAATCTTGGTCTCCCAAATACCACCTCAGGTCTCTAAAAGTGGCTCTGAATGACTCTGGGGCTGCATCCACACTGCAGAAATAATCCAGTTGGATACTACTTTAACTGTCATGACTCAATGCAATGGAATTTTGGGAACTGTAATTTGTTGTAGCACCAAAACCAGATAATATCTGCAGTGTGGATGAAGCCTGTGTAAAGCTCTGCTCTGTAGTGATTAAGAATAAAAGAAATCCTGGCAACATTTCAGGAGGTGAAGGAGAAGAGTGACAAGATTTGGGGTGGGACTGCAGACTACCTGAAACTGGATTAGCAAGATGAGACTCTTCCTTCTGATGTTTTAGATTCCCTGTAGGATGTCCTGGGCAAAGAAAAGTCAAGTTTCTGTAGTCAACTTTGAGTCTGCTTTGTTACTGATCTCACTGAATCGCTCTGGCAATTCTATGGACTCAACAGGGACACAGTTCTTGGCTTTGAGAATGGTGATTTTCCTAAGTGCCACCTGAGTTATGCTCATGTTGCCTGGCTCTCTTTACCCCAAATATAACTGTAGAATCTCTGACAGGTTTATGAAGAATTTAAACACACTGGGGAAGAGATGCTACAGAAATAGGACTGTGTACCACAGAAGGAAACAAAAGAAAATTATTGCATTTAGAGTTCTAGGTTGCCACTACAAAAGAATGAGACTCCGGATCAAAAAGTCACCCAAAGTACACTGCTCAGGCAACAGCTCTGGACCTTATGCCAATTAAAAGAAGGGAGATGCAAAGATGACAGACTAAGGCGTGCTGGTTGCTGCATCCAGGAACTGCAGCAGTCAAACCACGCAGTTCCCAGACGCACCAAAAAGACGCCACAAAAAGCGGCTTCTTTTTGGGCCCCGCAAGTGGTGCTATAAGTGGCCAATGGCACACTCGCGGCGTCATTTCTGTTGCGGGACGTGCGGTCACTATGCGTCCGCGACGCCAAGATGGTGGTGCCCGTGTAGAACAGGCGCCACCATTTTGTACGTCCCCAGGACGTACTAGGGTTAGGGGCGTGCGTAAAGCACGCCCTTTCCTAACCCTAGTACATCCTGGGGACGTATTTTAAGCCCGTGCGGAACAGGCCTAAGAGAGGGAGAGATGTAGATGTCAAATATCTGTAGTGAATTATACAACCTCAATCCTTTTTTTAAAAAACTTCAAATGGTTTTTAAATTTGCAATTTTATTCCTCTTTTGAAAAAGAAGTTTAAAGATACAGTGTCAATTACTGTGCACATGTCCTACAATAAGTAATCTTATACATATTAACTTAGAAATGCAGCACTCCCTACTAGGTAAGGTGTAATGAACTACAGGCAAACAGTACAGTCCTATGCATTTTTGGGTCTCACTGTGTTCTATAGTGCTTACTTCCAGATAAATGAGCATAAATTTCTGTGGGTTTATTTGCACCACAGACATATCGATTTCATATCACTTGCAAGTCTCCATCCTATAACATTCTGGGATCTGTAAGAATTCTCTTTTGGAAAGCTCTAGTACCTATCTGCAGAGAAGCCTAAGTACCAATAAATCACATTATTCGATCAGATGGAGTCATGACCATTAAAGTGGTCTGGAACAGATGTAATTGTGTAACACAGATATCCCTTAAATACAAGCAGTATCCAGAGAAGACTGATTTACTGGACCTATTTAAGACTGTAAAACTCTCCCTAGAAGTCAAGAAGGCTAAACTATGGCTGTCATGCTTTAGACATATCACAAGAAGACATAACTCACTAGAAGGCAGGAAGAAGGAAAATAGGAAGGCTGCATTACAGATGGATGGACTCAATCAAGGAAGCCACAGCCTCTAGTCTAGATGACCTGAACGCCATGATGATGGAGGAGGACTTGAGAGTTTCTCATTCATAGGGTTTCCATAAGTCAAAATTGACTTGAGGACAGTTATCAACAAAAAAGAATCAAAGGAGTAGTAGGAGGCTAACCATTTTGAATTATTTAAAAGAATCCCAGAGTTAAGCTGTCAACTAATCACTTAGCCTAATTACCATGTATACCAAAGAAACAGTGATTTTAAAGTAAGGAGAGATGAATTAAGGTAGTGCAAGGAAGAGGTTCCTACCTATAAAAGCAGTTAAATGTTTAAATGAACTTTCACATTCTACTGCTGCTTCCAAAGTGGAAAATATGGACAGGGATTCATTAGGAACAATATAAGACAGTGGGAGCTGGTGATCTCCATGTTGGTGGGACGGTGAATCCATTCCAAGTTTTGTCCTGAACCAAGTAGCTAGCCAAGGATCTGACCTCAACCCCCAAAATAAGTTCAGCATTTTGTATAGCTCCTTTAAACAGTGGACTAAATCCCACAGCAAATTCACCATGCCACTGACATGTTTCAGAAGGTAGTGATGGTAGACTATCAGAGTCCAATGATTCTACAAGCCATTGGAAAGATGGGAAATGGCTACAGGGATTCTCTAGTGCCATTTAGAAACCACACACATACATTCACTTAATGATGATTAGTTTCTTCTTAACATCTTTTAACATCCTTGTGGTACATGTAGTCAAGGTAAATTTCAGGTGTGAAAAAATGGTTGATATCTCCACCCATGACTGTGAGAACATAACAAAGGAATGCTATTTATTTCACACAAGGCAGGGAAGATATGTGGTATTACTTTTTAATATTAATCTTTTGTACATTTCAACGTGTAATCTGCCTTCAGTCCCAGTTTTGGGGGAAAGGTGGGGTATAAATACGTTTAACAATGACAACGACAATGACAATGTTCCTTATGTCAGGATGAAAACAACCCATTTTCATCCCTATTCACGTCACAAGCAGAAAGCAAGAAACAAGTGAAGTGCGCCAGAGCTTGTGGCTATCTGACAAAGCCCACCCACTTAGCATGGAACCCCACACAAAATGCAGACAGACAAATGACTCATCTCCTTTCAGTGGCTGTCATCCCTTCCCTGCAAGCCGTAATGAGATTCACTTCCAGGAGGATGGGTGGAGTACACAGTCCCAGGCAAAGCACAAGGTGTGGAAAATACAACCATGCCAGAAAAATCCAGGTGAGGAGGAAAAGGGTAGGTCTGGCTCAGAAGAAGTACTGCACCATGAGGATCTAGAGCAGGGGTAGGCAACCTTTTTGAGCCGGGGGCTGGGTTGCTGTCCCTCAGACAACTGGGGGACCGACGCCAAAAAAATAAATAAATAAATAAAAATTTAAAAAATTAAATATATAAATAAACTGGGACAAATGTAGGACAAAATTTCCAAATGGAGGATACTTTTTTTTTAAAGGGACACGTGAAAAAAATTGCTGGTTTTTAAAAAAGTTCATATAAGCATGTTTTGTGCTTCTATAGACAATTGCCCCCCCCCCAAAGGCCCCAGCGGCAATCAGCGGCAGGACCGGGCTGGGGCCTGTTTCAAGGCCTCGCCAGGCCAGATCCGGCCCGCAGGCCGTAGGTTGCCTACCCCTGATCTAGAGGATTTGGAGATGCAGCTTGTTTTCCCAGCAGTCAGCCTAAACCATTGCTTGTTGTTCCATTAATCCCTTCGTTATGTCTTGTGCATCTTCAGCATCTCCAGTTGTACATCTCTCTTCCTAGTTCCTCTCCCAGTTTACTGTGACTTATGTCGCTCTGTCCACCATTCTTCTCTTAAATTTAATGAGAAGAATTAAATTAAAATTAAATAAAAGTCTTGCCTCAAGAAAAAGAACCCTCCCTCCGTACCAACTGTCATCATCAGACCTGGGAGAGTGTGAAAAAGACAGGCCCAGTTCCATCAGGTCTAGCTGTGAATTATGTGATTTACGTCACTCTCTTTAATTTAATTTTATTGTATTTATTGTATTGTATTCTCTGTATTTTATTGCTGTAACCCGCCCGGATTCCTTGTGATTGGGTGGGCTATAAATAAATTGTTGTTGTTGTTGTTGTTGTTTTTATTATTATTATTATTACAGACAGCTCCTAAACTGCAATGTGGGTGCCTTCTGCACTCTTCCTCATCCCATAGAGACTATTCTGCAACAGTGGATTAGATAATCCTGAGAAACTTTGGTCTTTGGAAAGAGGGTCTCCTGTCCTGACTGGAGGCATAAATTAACCTCCATTTCTTGCAACATGTTTATAAGGCTTCTAGCAGGGCTATCCAGCCAACCCACCTCAGCATAAGGTAATGGCTAGGATCTTATGCCTTACTATTATCTCTCTTGTGAAGACTCCCACAGGCAGGCAATGCAATACCAGACTTGTAAAGACTCTTGCCCTCTTTGCTGCACCACAGTATCCCCAGAGCTGTTTTCCATTTCATTCTGTGCCAAGGCATGGGGGTTGGGGCACATTGGGGAAATGTATTTACTCAAATGTTTCGAAGAATGGAATGATACACAGTTCCTCCAAACTGTATGTAACAAAAACTCAACTGCAAAAGCACTTTCAGGAAGGGGGGATTTGGGAGTGAGGAGAGGGATGGGAGTCTCCTGTCCCTTTCGAATGCAAATCTCCCTTCCCAGCTGCTCCTGTGCAGGGTTTCCAGAACAAACACAGGCCTGGGGGAATGCCCTACTAAAGGTCCCCTCCAAACTGTGGAAGGCAAGCAATTCTGTTCATGGGGGAGCTATGAGTTCAATGTAGTAACATGCTCTTTCAGAAAAATGCATGAGTGATGGCAGGAAGGCTGGCAGAGGGGAATTCCAGTTTCCCTTCTCTCGCTTGCCTATCCCACTAGGAATCTCCTCCTGCCTTCTGCTGCACTCCTCTCTCCAAGACTCTGCCTGTTCTCTAGGCTGATGCATGCCCAGGCGATGCCATGTGTGCCCCCAAGGCCAACAGCATGGGAGGCTCTTTTGTGTTTGTCTCAGAGCTGGTTGGCTGGTGAATTCCCTGGGCAGCCGAGCGGCAGAGCAGAGCTAGATGCTGCAGCGTGGTTGGCAGGGGCTCACATGCATCCAACATGTGACAACTCCCAATTAACTCCCGCTCCAGTTCTGAGTGCACACAGTGAAAGCAGCATGCATGGCCCAGTGTGGCACTGCAGCTCACACATCCCCCCATCAAACACCTCCAGCAGGCATTCCCTATTCCTGTACTCCTCCTTCCACCCATCAAGCTTTTTCCCGATTCTGTCAAATCTCACTGTCTCTCATGAAGCAACAGCCCTGCTGAAGCTAACTTTACCTGGACAACAGCAACTACCAGAATCTATTGGTCCCTTATGGCCTGGCAAACAGGGACTTTCCTTGCCCTCACATCTCCTTCTAGCATCCTCTACTGGGAGAAACTGAAACCCCAGTACCGTAAGTCTTTCAAATCAGGGTTGGGAAACATGGATAACAGAGCCAGTATGTATTGGGGAATCCTGGGATATACAGTTCAACAACATCTCCAGGAGAACTTTTTTCCCATCCTTGTCTTCAGTCTGTCATTACAGTGTTACAGCCCATACAATCTTATCCGGAGATACTACTCTTTTCTTTGTATCAGCTTCAGTCACTGGTTCTCAGCTTCTGGTTCTTCAGATGTTTTGGAGTTCAACTCCCAGACGCCTCAGCCATCACAGTCAATGGCAGGGAATGTGGGAGCTGAAGCCTCAAAGGCGAGAATTCTACCAGAAGTTATTTCACAGCCACACTGAGTAATCCAGTCTCTGATTGCTCTACCACAGCCCTAGCCGCAAAGCTCTGGTCAAGTTCTCTGTGATTCTTGGAGCAGCTGAGCAGTCACAGCCTTAGCAAAACACCTCTAGTTTTCTGTTTTGTGACTGAAGGCTTGCTTCTGAAGTGGTTGCCTTCTCTCCAAGGGGATGCCTCCCACTACCTCCCCTCAGCACAAGCGAGACTAGTGTTTCTACTACAACAACCAGCCATCAGGAGGGAGGCAAGCCAAGTTACCTGCTTGCATAACACTACTAAAATACTCATATTTTGAATGGCAATGTTGCTGCATATTCAGAGCTTGGAAATTTTTGTTTTTTGAACTATAACACCCATAATCCTTTTAAAGTTATGACTGGCCATGCTATCTGAATTATGTGGATTACAATCCAAAAACCAACTTTTTCAAACTGTTTTTCACCCAGACAAAGACCATCACTGAGCCATCTCAAACCTGATTTGCCTAACTAATAAGCCACCATTTGGCATCCCCCCCTTGCCACCCCTCTCCTCAGAAATAACAGTGCCATTTGCCACAATGTATCCGTAGCCCTTGCCTATGAAGGGTTTTAGAGGAAACTCTCCCATATATTCTGACATTAACATTAATCCTGTCTAGGGTGAATTACACAAGGTTCCTCTACTAATCCCTTCCACTACTAATCCTTTGGGAGTCTGGGATAGACAACACCTGCCTAGTGTTCATCACTTTGAACATGCCTTGTGGCACCTTGGGGTTCATGAAAAACATCTGGCAGTAGCCAAAAGTCAGCAAGGGATTTCAAGTGAGACCCTCTAGGGTTGTTAGCTTGGGACTCCAGATCAGAGGCACAGAAAAGCAACAATGAGTTAATTCTCCATTGCCTCAAGCAACACCTCCCTGTGCTCACTTGGATGTGCTAAAACAAAGGACAAGAATATCTAATAGAAGCAATGGAAACTGTCAGAAGGCATTTTCCTTTCTCTTTGACATTATAGGTCCAACTATGAAAGGATGCAATCCCACAACAGAATCATCCCATGAAAAAAGGGAATGCATCCATCTCATTTTTCTTGCCTTTCTCACTGTGTCCAGCAAAAACTATCCCAGCTATTTCAGATTATGACCATTTACATAGTCAGCACTTACAACACTGGAACACATACAATGTGACCAAAATGCATATGAGTATATGAAACATTTTGAATCTGAATTATTGTCCAATCAGCATGGTGTAGTGGTTTGAGTTTTTGACTAGGGACTCCAGGATACCCTACTCAGCCAAGAAAACCCACTGGGTGACCTCTTTCAACCTTAGAGGAAAGCAAAGGCAAACCTCCTTGGATAGCTTACCAAGAAAAATCCCATTATAGGATTGCCTTAGCATCACCATAGGTTAGAAATTATTTGAAGGCATACAACAACAGAACTATTAATTCCTCTAACAGTGGTGAACCTGTTTAGTCATGAAGACAAAGGTGCTATTACACTTCAAGATTTGATTATATTAAGTACTTTCCCTTTAAGACAGAAGTGGGAAACATACAATATGTTGTTGGACTGCAACTCCCAGCCTTTCTTACCCTCATCTTGGTAGCCAAGGTTACCAGGCATTACAGTCAAACAATGTTTGAAGGGCCACACAATTCCCACTCTTGCTTTAAAATTTAAATAAAAGTCCAGTGCCTGACAAAACTTTTTGTCTTTGACTGGAGGAGGGCATTGCCAATTCATGAAATATGACTAACATCCATCTCATCTTTCTAATATGTCTGCTGTTGTTGGGGGTTTTTTTGTTTGTTTTTGAAGTTGCTAGTCCTCAAAGTTGTGGTTAATTATTTCTGAATTTTGCAGAAGAAATGAAGAAGTAAAGAGAGAACTTTTCAATTCTACACAATACCGTAGCTTAGTCTACTCCTAGCTTTTTAAAGACTACAAACTCCAGGAGTCCTGTTGCTGGCTGAGGAGTTCTGGGAGTTACAGTCCCAAAAGCCTATATTTTCCAAGCTCTGAACCAGTCTGTAATGCTCCCCAAGAACTGCATTTCCCTCTCTTCCCAGGCCAAAGCACATTCTCCAAATTCTGAGGCAGTAGAAGAAATGACATTTTCTTATGTGATTGATTTGCTGGATTTCTGTTTCAGTCATATCTCAAGAATGTAGAGTATAATTCATGAGCACAAGTTACCATAATTTGTGTTATTTCCCTGCCAAGTGGTGTAGATGTTTGAGTGCTGGATTAAGAATGAATCCCTGCTCAGCCATGAAAACTCACTGGGTGACCCTGGATAAGTCATATTCTTTGAGTCTAAGAGGAAGGTGATGGCAAACTTCTAAAAAATTGTGCCAAGAAAACCCTATGATGAGGTCCCTGTAAGTTGCTGATGACATGAAGGCACATAACAAATCTCCTTGGCAGAGAATATCTAGTAAACCAGGTGCTCTAAGACATTTGGATCCCATTTTCTATTGCAATGTCTCTTACAAAGACAGAATGTTTGGAAGTTGTAACATTGGTTTGTGAAAGGAGTTAGATCAGGGAGACAATGATTCCATGTCTGACTTTAAGTGTGACCTCTGGCAAATCACTTATAAAAAGAGCTGCATGCCAACAGAGCTTGCACAGATGTCTATGCCACAAGGCAGGAGAGAGCATTAGAAGAAAAGAGCAAATTGTGTACCCCTCCAGAGGCTGTCAAACTCCAACTCCCAACAGCCCCGGCTAGCATAGTCAATGATAAGGAAAGATAGGAGGTGTCATTCAGCAACACCTGGAAGACTACACAATCTATATTCCTGCATTACAATGACTCAGGATCCTTCTGTAGTAAAGACATTGTTCTGCTCCAGTGAGCCTATCACTATACAGTAGTACTATAGGACACTGAAAATTATGTTGTTTTTCTCACTATCCTGTAGTGCTCTGGCCCAAAACAAAGGGAGAGGAGGTTGGCACATTACAGGTGAGTAGCCTCTGCCAAGGAGTCCTGGTGCGTGGTTCCCTCCTCCATTCAGCTTAACAAATTTGGAAAAGATGGAGTTTTAAAATAGAATTTCAAAATGTCTTGTTGCATGTGTGCATTTAAGTGCACAGATAAAATGAGTTTAAAAATTAATGAGTAGCACAAAGCAAAAATTCTAATGAGAACTGTTGAACAGATAAAAGGTAGTGCTGCAAATAGAACAAAGCAGAGCAAGCAACGTAGAAAAGTAGCAGTTTATACAGTCATCAGTTGTATTGTATGCCACTCTTCTGCACCAGGGAAGACAATATTTCTTTGCCAATCTACCCCTGAAAGATTTGTGCTACAACTGCACTGAATGCAAACACACATATGCCCCAAATTGCCACAAACCAGTCAGTCACAGGGGGATGAAAACATGGGTATAGATAAGAACACCGTCTGGATTTTCAGTAATAATTGGCTGAGAGTTCCTTATAACAAAGAAGAAGGCCAATGCAGAAGCACTCCACGAGAACTAAGACAAGCTTGGAAATCTTATGTGTTTGAACTACAACTCTCAGATTTCTTTGACCAACATGCAGTTCAAAAAGCAACTTTTCTAGTGTCATGCAAACAGACTTTTCTTGTCCAGCTCTGGCTGGATATCCTCAGCAGCATCACTCTGTGAAAGGCCAGAATATGCATTCCACAGTTGCCATAAAATAGTCCTGGGGAGGAGGGCGAAGGAAAGCATTATTGTCATATAAATGCCAGAGACAACAGGATCTTACCACTCTGCAGTCCACACTCAGCACTTGGGATAGAACCACCTGCCCTTTATTCTGCTTGAAAGGATTTTTCAGATAAAATTCAAAGCCACAACACAACTTGAATTTAGTGTCAAAACAGACTAAAAATTCATTGAAGCAATCTGGAATTTTGCTGCCTCTACTGAGTGATGAGTTTTAGGACTGAAAACATGCTGAAGGTCTTCTAGTCTAACTCCCTACATCAAAGCAAACCTTCTTATGTCCTTCTTCCAGGATGGGAAAATGGGACCCTCCAGATGCTGTTTGGCTACAATTCCCATTAACTTCACAATTGGTTGTGTTGGTTCAGGCTGTTGAGAATTGCAATCTAGTATCACCTGGGGGGCCCACACTCCCTACTGCTGTCATACTTGCTACTAACAGACTATGTTAGGATATTCAGGATACCGTTAAACAAAAACAGACGTCTCAGCCATGGAAGCCCACTGGGTGACCTTGGGCAAAGCACACTCTCTCAACCTCAGAAAATGGCAATGGAAAACACTCTCTGAAGAAACTTGTGAAGAAAACCATATAATAGGGTTGCCATAAATTGGAAACAACTTAAAGGCACACAATAGTAACAAAGCAAAAGATAGTACACCTCGAGTGTCCATAAGTTAGTGGGTACATTCAGAAAGCAAATCCAGATAGCTTTGGGAAGCAAATTAACTGGGAGCTCAGATTTATCAGCCAAACCTTCTGGACATCTCATTCAGAAACCTAAGCATTTAGCTCTTCCCTCAAGTAAACTTCACTTAGGGACTTAATAGAAGACCACCAAAATTCAGCTGAAAACACACATTCACATTCACTCCTACAAATGATTGTGATACTCAGATTGCATGAGAATCCCCAGCGTCAGCCTCTAAGTTGCATTTCTCTTCTCCATCACCTACTTTTAACAACTGGGTCCATACTACCTTTTAAAATAATAATAATAATAATAATAATAATCAAGAACTAGAACAATTTCTGGTCAGCAGAATTGCATAGGAAAGGCAAAGAAAGGGGTTAGTATAGGGCAGGATGATCAACCAGCACTAACTAGGATATCTCTCCCCCACCCGCCATGAATGCAGAGCACTAGCCTTGGCCTTTCCTCCTTAGGGAATGGAAGAAAGTCAGAGCTACTCCACACATAGAAATGCCCAACAGAGTCAGCTCTTTTGTTGTAACTTACAAATGCCACAGCTTCCTCTTTAAAGGCAAAGGCACCCACAGCTGGAAACTCCTTCAAGTTAATGCCCCCCCTCCATAAAAGCAGCTACAGGAGAGGCTCATTAAATATTTCTAGCTGGCAGGAGGCCAGAATCAGTGCTTGTTTGTTCTGTATTCTGATAAACATGTCATGGGTTCTAGGAGCAAAATCATGGAGGAAAACATCTATAGTTGCAGGTAGCAGGAAGATTTTTAGCTGCTTTCTTCTCCTTTGCTGCTTCCTTCCCTTTTGCAACCTTGAAACTATACTATAGTGAACTCTCCTTCAGGCAGAGGGTCATGGTTTTCCTGGGGGATCTTCTGAATCCCAGAATGGTACGATCTTATTGTAAACACTGTTATCTGCTGTCATAACTTGTAGCAAGGCATGGTTACTACACAGCGTACGGATACACACACACACCTTGGAGAGCTGGGATTTGGTCGCCCTCTTGGCACACCCAGTTTCAACCTGGAATGCAAAACAACCAAAATGGAATGGGTCTGTTGGTGCCAGCACTATCTTCAATTAAGGATGCAACAAGGATCGGTCTCGGGGCCCATGAGTGGCCCCCGGTGCAAGATTCTCTCTGAGCAATGGGGCATTCTGGAGCTGTGTATTTCTGTACAGGCTGACTGCAGGTTCCTTGGGGCATGGGAGCTGTCCACCTGCTTGCCTGCCCCCTCCTGCCCTCCCCATGTGTGCCAGCCAGCAGGCAGGGTGGCCCAAGGAAGGGTGAAGGGAGGAACTGGGAAAGCCTGGAGGGGAAAGTGGGGGAGAAGAAACCCATGCTGTGCCTGGTGCTTTAAATGTTTGGCCTGGCTTTGGAAAGGGAACACGTGACTTTCTGCTTGAGGAAGCAGCAGCCGATCTGGCAGCTTCCAGCGGGAGATGGAGGAGGAGGAGGAGGAGGAGGCAGTGGTGAGGATGATGGGGGAAGGGAAGGAAAGAAGGGTTTATTTAGAAACAGGGATTGCTGCAAGCCAGGGAAGGAGAGCCATACAGACAACAGGTACAGGATAATGGAAGAATCTGAGAGGTTACCCAGTGGTTCAGTACCAGAGCAGCCAAGAGCTTGCTGCATTGTCGAGTGACACTGTAACCTCCTCTGCTCACTGGAGGAATTTGGCCCACGCTAAGTAAACATGGACGCAGCTAGCAGAGCACTGGGAGCAGTTGGACAGTGCCAAGGCCTAGTCACAGCACAAGAGCAGCTAAGTATGGAAGACTTCCTAAGAAGAGGGCATGGACTTTCACAGAATCACACCACTAAATGCATCTGAGGAAGGAGACTGAAGTCTATGAAAGCTCATGCTGCCAGCTTCTTTATTTCAGTTTGTCTCAAAGGTGCTACCAGATCTCTCTACAGACAGAACCAAACCCCATCACCACCAACTGTAGAAGGTCATCAGATAAGGCTCATGTGCAGGTTGGGCCTCTACAGTGGAAAGACTCCCAAACACAGCAGGTTCATCCTACTACACTGCAGGAGTGTGTGCCTTCAGGGCACCTGTTGACTTATGGATTTCATAGGACCTTCTTAGGCAAGGAACACTTTCTCAAGTGATTTCTCATCCCCTTCTTCTGAATATACAATACCTTCCAAGTATTAACCAGGAGGTTACAATACCTTTCAAGATCAGATAGGAACTAGTGCCTTCAGCCTACTAGCAAAGCCCATATGCTCTGTGTCAACAAATTTCTGAAATGGCGATGCCATGAGCAGCAACTTTGTTCCCAAGCTCAATGGTGGTGGTGATGATGATGATAAAAATGGGTGAACCTTGACTACATCTTATGTTCTGCAGTGTTCAGTCAGGTCCTCCCTGCTCCCCAAGTCTTAGCTTCCCTGTTCTCATCTAGGAAGCACATTTTCCTGGCCAGCTCACAGCTATGGCCATTCAAGGGCAAGCACTCTGAAACCTCTGAAGCAAGGATTATAGGGGACGCTAGATTTGGAGGTACATCCAGAATTTCCCAAACTACTGTGCATGAGAAATGATCCAGAGCTCATCTGGAAGCGTTCATTCTCCAGAGGGTGATAATGCTGTGAGACCCATGTGGCACAGGTTTTGCCCCTGGCAGCACAGTCATCTTATATTGTTTATCAACAGGCCAACTAGCCTTGCTCTCTGCCTGGGGCCACCTCAACTCAAGTGCTATGGGGCCAGGAGAAAAGAAAGACACCCACAACCCCAAACCAGTGTCTTCAAAAAGAGAGTGGGGCTGCAGGGGGCCCAAGCCACCTTCCCCCCCTCCTCCTCCTCCACCATCCCTTCCCAGAGCCACCACAAACCAGGCAAAACAACCCTTGCAAAGCCTGCCACTCCCCTTGAGCAAAGCCTGACCTTTCCAAAACCAAAGGAGGCCAAAGCTTAGCCTTGCAAAACTGGAGGCAGCCCCCAAACACCACTTCCTTGAGAAGGAGGATGCTTTTGAGTAACAGGCAGACAGTGCTCTTCCACTGAAGCCATGCTCAGAAGGGCAGGCATGTTGTTTCTCCTCTCAGGCAGCAAAGGCAAGCATCAGCCCCATCCTAAAGGATCCCTGCCTTCCTAGACTGAGGGCCCCCTCCCTGGGTCCTGTCCTCCCCCCCCCTCCAGGGCAGACCAGGGCTGCAGCCTCGGCTCCGCCCCACACAGCCCTCCCACAACTATTTTGGTCTGTTGATCCCGCTCCCCTAGACTGACCCCCACCCCCCGGCCATTCCCAGCATGCCTCCCTCCCGCCAGCCCCAGACTCCCCTTCCCGGCCCAGGAGGCCGCCTCCTCCTCCTCCTCTCCTGCCCACGACCTACGCATCCCTCCAACAGCCATGGGGGCCAGGGCCTCCCCACACTCCCTGGGCCCAGGCACGAGGAGGGCGCACCCCTCCCCACAGCAGCCTCCCTCCCCCTCAAGCCCCACGTTTCCTCCAAGAGTCCTGTGCCACCAGAGCCCCCCCCGTTGCCTCTGCCCCAGATTCTCCAAGGGAGGGGGCAGGGTTTGCAAAGGGCTTGCTTTCACTCCCCCCCCCCCTTTGGAGGAGAGGCCCGATCAGGGGCAGGAAGGGAGGCCATCTCCCCACACTCCTTCTTTCCTTCCTTCCCTCCTTCATCATTTGTCCTTTCCTTCCTTCCTTCTCTCCTTCCCTTGGAGCCAGGTATCCCCCCTCACACTCACCTGGGCATGCACACCCCACTGACATCTTCACATGCCCGGGGGCCTGGCGCAGGGGAGGTGCGCGTGGTGCCCTCTCGGGGGGGCCCTGGCATCCGCCGCCCTGCAGGAAGATCAAGGAAGACCCCGGGGGCCCAGATCCCCCTTGAAGCTCCGGGGGCCTCTCCGCCGCCGCCGCCGCCGCCAAGCGGAGCCACCCGCCAGCCTCCTCCTCCTCCTGCTGCTTGGGCTCCTGGGCTCTGGCTGCTCTCTCTGGCTGCTGTTGCTGCGCGAGGCAGGAGGAGGAGGAGGAGCTGCTCTGCTCTGCTCCGAACCCGATCCCGGGGCTGATTAATATGCTAATTGCGCGGAGCCCAAAAAAAA
>NC_056524.1:212862629-212882903 GCF_019175285.1 Sceloporus undulatus
GCAGCAGCCATGTGACGCAGTCCGAGGGGAGGGACACACCAGGCTCTGCCACCGCAGCTCTGCGCGAGGAACCAGGAGGAGGAGGAGGAGGAGGAGGAAGAAGAAGCACCAGTTGGTGCAGATGCAGACACACACACACACACACACACACTCCAAGGCTCAAACCACTACGCTAACATGCATGCATGCATGGCCACTTGCAAACGTGTCTCGTGTGTGTGTGTGTGTGTGTATGTGTATACACATATGCTGTATGTGTGTGTTCCCTGACAGGGACATGTGCTGACACGTTTGCAGGCGGGCAGACATGCATATATATTTATGATACATTTGCCAATGGGCATACATATATGTGTGTTTATATATGTGTGTGTGTGTGTGTGTGTGTGTGTGTGACACGTTTGCAAGTGGGCATGCATGCAAGCATACACACACACATATATATATATGAGATGTTTGCAAGTGTGCATTCATATATATATATATATAAAACATGTTTGCAAGTGGGCATGCATGCAAGCATACACACACACATATATATTATGACATGTTTGTAAGTGGGAATGTATGCAAGCTATATATATATATATATATGACATGTTTGCAAGTGGGCATGCATATATATGTGTGTGTGTATATATATGTATATATATACACACATACACACACAACACACATTTGCAAAGGCACATTGGTTGGCCCAATAAAAGTATCACTGTTTTGTGAGGTTTTGGACATTATTGTATTGTAGTGCTCTCAGTCACTTCTCTCTAGCATTACAGCCTGTTTCCCAGGACTCAATTCCCCTTAAATAGTGCAAGCAGTGGCATCATTATGGGGGTGCCGGGTGTGTGGACTGCACCAGCTGAGACGCTCATGCAGGGTGACACCACTGCTCCCCAAACATCCGCCTTTGGGCAAAAGCAGGCTGTGGCATTCACCCACTCCCTTTAAAATGCTGAAGAGATGGGGTGAGTCAGGTGAGGCTCAGTGGGAGGAGAAAGGAGAGGCCCCAGAATATATATATATATATACACACACACACACACACATCACATTTAAAAACATCAAATTTTCACTTCAACCACACAGAACTATGTATATGTAAATGCATTTAGGCTGTGCGTACGACATTGTGATTTAAAGGTATAATTTTAATTTTGCTAGTTGTTTATGTCACAACTGTTATCAGTACATGCAGTGATATATGGGAATTGTGATTTATGAGTAACATTAGTACAAAAAACATTACTAAGGCCTCTGTATAGTGTGGTATGGGAAGAGGCCAATGGGAAGTTGACGCCATGAATAACTGCACTGGGGGAGGCCAACCCTAGTGATGCCAATGCTTGCAAGGAGCTTTCCGAACTGAACCCCCCCTTGGAACGGCCACAATTTCAGAACAACCCCCCCCCCCCCAAAAAATCAATGTGCCTCTCAATCCAATATCCCAAAGTACTGGTTCCTGGGTCTCCTTATGTGGCCCCTAGCTCTCTGCAACCTACCTATATTATTAAATAGAAACCACGTTATCCTACTTTGCTAACAGGTATTACAAAGATGATGAAGAAGAAGAAAGATGGCTCCCTTTGTGTTGTTCAGGAAGGGAGTTATGTGGGTTGTATCTTCCATATTTTCCCCCTTTGCTGAATAAATATACGTGAGCCCTGTAAATGTTCTCCATCTGTACTGCTTTCTCTATATGCATGGTGGCCAGATGTCCTAACTGCAAAGGAGGACAAACCGCTGTGAAATGTAAGACAGCCAAGAAAAATGTAGGACAATCCAGAATAAAAGCTGAAAACACTGACATAAATGTAAATTCATGCTTCTTTGTCATGCTCAAAATGGAAGGCATTTTGAAACACCTCCTGGACAGAAGGTTGAAATGGAGGACATGTCCCGGAAAAGGAGGATGACTGATCACCTTGTCTGTATCTTCAGTTATGTTTCTAAATCTTTTGTCTCTTTGCAATCTATTCAAAATGGAGCCAGCATTCCTTCCTTCCTTCCTTCCTTCCTTCTTTTTAAACACATTGTTACAGTCCTAAAATATTAAGTGGAGCAGGGCTAATGCCCTTCCATCTTGTATACAATGTTTCTGATAAAGCAAACTACAAAATGGCTTTCACCTTTTTCTTAAAGGGCAGTGTCAGGCTAGTAATTTCAGTCATGCCATTTGTGAGAGCCAATGTGGCATAGTGGTTTGAAGATTGAACTACAACTCTGGAGACTAGGGCTTGAATCCTTGCTTGGCCATAGAAACCCACTGGATGTCCTTGGGCAAGCTGGGTCCAAAACACACTGAAGAAATAATCCAGTTTGAGACTGCTTTAACTGCCCTGGCTCAGTGCTAGGGAATCCTGAAAATTGTAGTTTATTGTGGCACCAGAGCTCTCTGCCAGAGAAGGCTATACATTTCATAAAACTACAATTCCCAGGATTCCCTAGCACTGAGCCAGGGCAGTTAAAGCAGTCTCACTTAATTATTTATGCAGTGTGCTTTGGACCTCACACACTCTCACCCTCAGAAGGCCCCATGATAAATTCACCTTAAGGCTGGCATAATTGGCTGCCAATTAGTTTCTGGGCACAGTACAAGATATTGGTAATCACCTTTAAAGCCCTATATGGCTTAGGCCCAGATTACTTAAGGGAACATCTCCTTTATACAATCCACCCCGCACTCTCAGGTCCTCTGGGACAAATTTACTACAGCCAAAGAAGACCAGGCTTGCTGTGGTTACCCAGAGGACCTTTTCATCGGCCGCTCCTAAACTTTGGGATGACCTACCAGAGGAGATTCGTAACATAACTTCTCTTGAGGCCTCTTCCCCACTGTCCCACAACTATGCCTCCTTGATTCTCCCTAAAATCACCTCATTGTAACAAGGATTAATTCAATTATATTTTTATTGTGATTTTAATAACTGACTTTTTATGCTGCTGTATTTTAAATTGTGGGTTAGGGATTGTGTTGTTATTTTATTGCGTTTTATTTTTATTGTAACCCATGCCGATCCTCCAGGGAGAGGTGGGCTATAAATAATAATAATAATCCAGAAAGAACTTGAAAGTATACCGCAATAACAGTTTGTGATGGAAGGGGATCTTTTCCAGTAAAATTATAATGCAGCCCACTTTCTCCTATATTCTGTTTGTACTGTATGGTTGCTGAATTTCATAATTCTAGTTTACTTCCACATTTTTACCCCAATCATTTACTCATTATTATTTAGCCCCATCTGATCTCTAAGGAGCTACATAGATCTCCTTCCATTGTGAACTGTCACAGTAGCTCTGAGAGCTAGGACAGGCTCAGACACAGAGGCTGGGACATCAGCCAGTGACCTGACCAGCTGTGTGGAGAGATGAACATAACTTTTTCCAACTCATCTTCAACACTTTAATTGCTACACCATGTTGGCCCTTGTTAAGTCATCAAGAGCAGCTTACATCTCATTTTGTGGCAGTGGCTCAATTTTAGTGCTTCCAGGATTCGGCAGATTATTTAGATCAATTTCACTGGCTTCAGGCCAGGTTACGGATCAGGGACAGTTTGGGCTCCCTTGGTGGATGATCTACATCAGGAAATGGATATCAGGAATCTGTTTCATTGGACCTTATGCCAGCTTTTCATACCCTTGACCAAGTTATTCTTCTCAGTTCCTTGTCTAGGCTGGGACTAACCATGGTTCTGGTCCTTCCTGGAGGGGTAGATTCAGCTGCTGGGTGACTGCTGTCCAATGTCATGGCTGTTGGTCTATGAAAGGAGTTAATTCGTGGAGCCTGTGGACTACATCTGGTCCTATGGGGAAACTTTTCCAATGCACGAATACCAATTTTTAATTGGATGAAAAGCTGATTTTAAAATAGCCACTAGAGGTACATCTTGGTTCCTGAGTACTGTTTCCTCGCACCTCAAAATTAACTTAGCAGAAAATGGCTTTTTGAAGTGACTGCAAGTAACCCTGCAGCGTTGGGAGATGCTAAAAATGTCTCTCTGGTCCTCAGGGCTTGCCCATCCCCATGCTATAATGTTCCTCAGGATTTCATCTTAACCTTCATTTGGGGGGGGGGCATTAACATATACAGTGGACCTTTGCTATCTGCTGGGGTTTAGTTCCAGGAACCTCTGTGAATACCAACATCTGTGGATGCTCAAGTCCCATTAAATACAATGGCATAGTAAAATGCTGCCCCTTACACAGTGTGGCAAAATCAAGACATGCTTATTGGATTTTTTTTTATTTTTATTTTTATTTGAATATTTTTAAGCTGTGGATGCTTAAATCCATGGATAAAAAAATCTGTGGATAAGGAGGGCTGCTGTACTTTAAACCACTGGGTAAAGTTGCCTGGTTGATTCAATGCTATCAGTACATTGATGACATCCAGGGCTCGGTCTCTCTCAGTTTCTTGTACATTCAAGTAATCTGTGGTAGTTCTGAACCAGAGTCTGGTGCTGGTAATGGACTGAATTAATCAAAATTTCATCCAAACAGAATTTAGGTGTTCTTTCAGTCAATATGCAAAGCAGCATTCAGCCTGTAATGGATGGAGTCACATTCCCAGGATTGTAGTTTTGGTGTACTCTTGTGTTCACTCCTCAACCTGGATGCCCAGATTTCAGCAATGCCCCGGAGTATGTTTGCAAAGCTAAGACAGTGTACTAACTGTGCCTGTTCTTGAAGATATTGGAACCAGCCATCTCATTTCTTCCCATTTGGACTGCTGCAAAATTCTCTACATAGGGTTGCCTTTGAAAAGCATTCAGATATGTCAGCTGAACAGAACAGATTATTGACCAATGCTATTTACAGAGAGCATGTGGCTCATTCTTATAGCAATTACACTGGACATAATTTAATTAGGAACAACCAAAAGGTTGGCTATGACCTATAAAAACCTATATGACTTGTGAGCCACCATGGTTTGCGTGTTGGACTAGGGCTCTGAGAGACCAGTAGTCAAATCCCCCCTCAACCACAGAATCCCACTGGGTAACCTCAGGCAAGTTACACTCTGTTAGCCTCAGATAAAAGCAAAGGCAAATCCCCAATGAAAAAAAATCTTTTAAAAAAACTACACACACAGTAGGTTCCCCTTGGATTTGCCATAAGGTGGACCTGACTTGAAGGGACGCAACATGATTTGGGACCAGGTTATCTGAAAGATAATGTTCTACATAAGCCTGTCTTTGTGTTAGATTATTGCAAAGGGACCTTCTTTTGGTCTAGTCCCTGTCAAGGACATGTTTGGACATGAGAGAGGGATATAAAGTACTGTTAGCCCTTGGTATCCACTTGGGTTGGTTCCAGGTCCCCCTCCTGTGGACACCAAAATCAGTGGATGCTTAAGTCCCATTAAATACAATGCCATACTGAAATGGTGTCCCTTATATAAATTGGGAAAAGCAAAGTTTGCTTTTCAGAATGTGTGTGTGTGTGTGTGTGTGTAATATTTTCAAGCTGTGGATGGTTGAATCCAAGGATAAATAATCTCTAGAATCAAGTAAACTGTAGAGTCATAGAATGTTAGACCTGGAAGGCGCCAAAGGGCCACCTAATCCAACCCTCTGCCATGCAACTAAACCATTCCTGAAATACAGTATTCTCATTCAAGCTTTATTTAAAGATCTCTAGAGTTCTTGATGGCTCTCTGAGGCTCTGGAACTCTTGGTGAAAGTTGCCTAGGCAGTCTATCTCTTTATTGTCCTTCTGCTGGCAGGTAAAGATGGCAGGCCTTGGACATTTAACCTATATTGCAGGTGACAGGAATAATCGGCTTGTGTTCAATTATTTATCTTGTTTACTGTTGTAATTCAACTGTATTTTAAGTCTATTGTTATGTTTTAATTGTACAGTATTTGTTTCATTTGCATTTAATTACTATTAGCTGTCTTGTGTATCATTTTTGGGGGAAAAGTTGGATATAAATTTAATGAATAAAATGTTATTTTAATACATTTAAATTTGATTACACCCTTGGTTATTTAGCAAATGATATTTGCAAACTGTGCCTATTATAACTTTTTTTACTATCTACACATCTGATTAGTATTCTATGAATCCTTAAAAACATTGAAGGAAAGAGGATCCGGAAACATCTATTAAAATTCTAGATCTTTAATCTTTTCGTATGCAAGGAGAAAACACTGGAAAATATCTGATCATATGAATGAAGAGAGACTATCTTGCTATATACTTATAATACATATTACTCAAATAATTTTAACTTGCCATTGAATAACCACAGCCATTTTCTCACAAATACAGAACTAAGAGGTAAAACTTTTCATTCATTACATTTTTCATTCATGCATACTTAGGCCTCAGCTGTTTTTCTTTATAAAAACTGAACCCTGTAACATGCTTCTGAAAGTATTGCTATCCATATTCTGGAATTGTATAATCATACCAGTCATTATAGTTCTTTGTCAAATAATTTTGACATCTGGAGTTAAGAGTCATGAATTGCCAGCCTAAGCAATATTAAATGCACTGAGTATCTTTAGCCACAACCCTAAAGTAAGGCCCAGTAATCATTCTGAAATACCCTTCTAAATTATTTTGGCTAAATCATTACCTAGTAGGTAGTTAAAGTTCTATCTTCCGTTAAAATCTTATATTATTTTCTCTTCTTTTTTATCAAATATTATTAGAGCAACTAATAATTATTATTTTCTTCTTTATTATTATTACTTTTTCTTTATTCAACAAAGTAACACTTTAAATTTAATATTACATTTGCAAATAAAAAGCAAAAACAATATAAACAAAAACAATTTATAAAATCCGTTTTTAAACATTAGTTCAAACGACTTTTCTTAACCTCCATTTATTAGTTCTGAGTCTTGTGTTCCTACTCATTTCTAATTTCTACTTCTCTCTTATGTCACAATTAATGATATTCAACATCATCTTATCGAGGCCTAAATTATATTTTACACAATATGGACCATTTTATTTGTATCTTTCTATTTTTCTATTTGTGTGTGTGTGTGTGTGTGTGTGTGTGTGTGTGTGTGTACACAGATGCACATGCATATTTTATACAGATTAAATAATTTTATTCTCTACTTTATTGCCTAGTTTCTTGTGATTCAGCTATTGCCATAATTGCTATATTTCCCCATATGTCTTTAAAGTATTGTAATAAATCTTTCCATTTGTCTTCAAATGTCTTCATTTTATTTTCTTTGATGAATGTTATTAATTTGCCCATTTGCAATATGTCATATAATTTTATTAAACAATATAATTGTTGGTATTTTTTAATCTTCCAAATTTTGGTGTATGTTATTCTGCCGTCTCTTATCATATCATATATAAAATCATTATATACAAAATCATATATATAAAATAATTTTGCTGTTTCTCTTCTATTTTCCTTATCTATCATGTTTAATCTCTGGCCATAGCAGCCAATAATATTAAAATAATGTGAAAACAATTAAGTGACAATCTATAGCATTTCTCATAATTTATTGTGTATTATTAATATAATCAGATTTGCACTGCTTTTCTTTTTCTGTTTTAGATCTTTATTCCTACCATTAAGAGAGACCTTATAAGGATTTGCAAAAGTCCAGTTCAGATTTTCAGCATTATATAAAAATTAATAGTTACTCTTTGATTAATTATTCAGCTGAACTCATGTTGAACCTCTGTACAATTCTTATGAGTATGTAATGCAGTGCACGCACATGTGCACGCACACACACACACTTATATATATGAATGGTGTGGAAGTGAAAATATTGCATATTCATAGTATCTCCTGAAACAGGAAATTGTTATTCCTGTTAACAAATCTACAAATTTGCAATGTATTTTAATAATTGCCTGAACTTCTGGAAAATAGAAGAGATGAGGCCAAGCCAACTTCTAGACTTTGGTGTTCGCAGGGGTGTAGCTATGGAGGGAGGCAATAATTGTGGGCATTGTCCTCCTGCCATAAGAATTCTGTTCTAATTGAAATTTTCCTTCTGTCCCCAAATTTCCAGCATGGCAATAACTGAAAACCTCAAGGGAGAATTTAGAAATGCAGTGGAGGCATCCAAAAACAAAACAAAACAAAACAGTGGGGACAGGCACAGTTGTCAAGGGAATGTGTCCACAGAAAATAGAAGTGTTCTAGAAGTGAACAATTTTTCATGTCTCACTCTCTGCAGTGCTAGAAATTTGGGGACTGAAGGGAAATTTAACTATGGGGATTAAAAATATTATTAGGGGGAAGCATTGCTGCCATTTTGCCCTTCCTGTGGTTACACTGCTGGTGCTTACAGTCTTGGTCTGGGATGTATAAGATCCAGATTCAAGTCCTGCTGAGGTTTGAGATGCGCTGTACCAGTCACCTTGGGGCCATTCTTAGCCTGTCTCATCTCACATGGATGTTTTGAGGATAACATGAGAAGGGAAGGGAAGGGTCATGTAGGCTGCATTGAATTCACTGGACGAAAAGTGGGCAGCAGGATAAGGATGAAAGCAAATTGCTCAGTATCAAAATCTCCTGAGAAACAGCCATCAAATTCTTCAGGCTTTTGTAGAAATAAACGTCAATATAACATAAATGTATGATTCTGGTACATTGTGTGTACAACATAAATCTATATTCATTCTGCTTAGTCTAGAATTCCGACATCTGATAAATATAGGTGCAATCAGTGTGCCATCTTTATTTTTAGAAGTAGAAAAAGCAAGGCTCTACCAACCAACCAGCTCCCCTCCCCAATTTCTTTGGATGCTATGCAGCTGCCTCTTGTGTGTGTCACCATTATTAAAAAATCAAGTGTTGAATCCTTACTGAGCCTTTATACAGTATCACTGTTATCTCAAGACTACCCATCCCCTCACAGCCAATCTCTTGTATGTGGATGGCATAACCTAAGCTTTAAAAACAAACAAACAAACAAAACATTTTGGACTACAACTCCCAAACTCCCTGAACCAGCATGGCCACTGGACGTAAAGATTCTAAACTTTGATTAATATGCAAATAGATCTTATAGCCTCTTTGAGATTAACTTTGTGAAAGAAGTTGTAGCATTGGCTTGGTCTACTTCATCAGATGCATGGAGGGGCCTATTGTCCAGGAAGAACCTTTATAATCAGACTGTGTGAATAGCCATAGAAATGCAAAACTTGTGAATCTGATGATGAAGTGACCAGTTGAGTTTTAACGATGGTCATTGAGGGAGCAAAGATGTTGCCTAAGGCCAGGGTGGGTGGATAACCATATGAATGTTAGAGGCAGTTTCGAAATGTGGTGTCTGCAGGCTGGGAACCTGGAGGTGTGTTGTGTGGAGGAAATGGGAGGGGCCATTCAACACAGTACAACACACAAACTAACTCCACCATTAACATGTAAAAAAAACACTTCTTCCCAAACAAGGGTCCCAAACAGGGATATATACTCCACACACTTGCATATTACCACCCTCTGAAAATGTCAGGAATAAATTCTTCCAGAATGTGGCCACACTGGGGGGGGGGAGGGGGAGGACCCACAGAAAACTAAAAAAGGGGGAGGGGTTGACAAAGTGTACTATGGGTTTTGAAAAAATTGTATTGCTTAATAGTGCAGGGCCTAGAGTCTATTTTTTAAAGTGAATTGAAGGTTTTTAATTCAGTTCATTTCTATTTCAATCTCTTGATGTTTTCCAAGAGTAGCATTTTTTTTTTAATTTTGGATGAAGAAAAAAAGGAGCCGAAGTCAGAAGGAACAGAGCTGCAGAAACAGCTGGGTAGGGCTACCTGCACCACTAACTCTTCTCTGTATGAATGCTTGGCATAGTGCAATTGCACATTACTGACACTGAAAAGGGACGCCATTGGTCAATATGGGACAAATATATCTGCACCAGGAATGGGGAGGTGGAAACTGCAGGCTAGCTACCTAGATGGTTTGAGAAGTACTGGCTATTTTTTTTCCTATTTGCAAAAATTCTTTTCCTATTTGGAAAAAAACCTAGAAAACGGCCAATAGCACCCTCTGAAGCCTGGGCAGATGCTATAGGGCATAGGCTATTTGAGGGTGAAGGAATTTCCACACATGCACCAGAATTTTGGGGGATCATGAGATGCCAGCCACAGATGCTGGAGAAACTTCAGGAATAAACTCTTCTAGAACATGGCCACATAGCCCAAAAAACCCTCATAAAACTATGGATGCCAACCATGAAAGCCTTCGACTTCAGATCATGAGAACCATTGGCGAGAATGCAAAAACAATGATAGTCTACTTGGGGGTTTTAGTTTGACCTCATTTCTGAAGACAGAATTGAAGAGAACATCCCAGACAGATAATTAATAATATGCTCTGTAAACCACTTTCTTTTGACATATTGTGGAGAGACTGGTGTAATTCTTCCAGAGTTGTTCAAGCCATGCCTATCTTGATATCAGTCCCCATTTACTAAGTCCCTCAAATAAAATAAATTGCACTTAAAATTATAAGTTAACTAATGCTGTTTGAGGTAATCATTTTGTTGATCCATTTCCTTGGTGCTGGACACAAGTCTCGTTCTTAGCCATGGAAAATTCACCAGACTGAGCAAAGAGAAGACACTATAAGGAAGGATCATTATTAGTTTTTTGTGGGTTTTTCAGGCTATACGGCCATTTTCTAGAAGAGTTTATTCCTGATGTTTTGCCAACATTTGTGGCTGGCATCATCAGAGAAAGATGCTGATGAAACGTCAGGAATAAACTCTTCTAGAACATGGCCACATAGCCCCATAAAACCCACAGAAAAATATGGATGCTGGTCTTGAAAGCCTTTGACTTCACAAAGGACCATTATGTTTTTAGGCCATGGCTTTTAAACAGGAAAACTAAGTAATATATATGCTTATTTCAGAGTGATTAATTCCTGAAATTATCAAAAGGTCACAGGATCTTGTGTGCATGTGTCATCAGTAGTGAGGCTAGGAACTAGATGACTAAGTGGCTTTCTTTTCTTGTAATTTCAAAAGGAACCACCTCCTCCAAATATTTCAAAGCAATGGTTAACCATTACCCTACTCCCTACAGTGCCCAGAGTTTGGTAAAATTCCTTTTTTAGACTACCAGTTCCCAAAATCCATCAATTCTGGTTTGAGATTATAGGAGTTGTACTCCAAAATGTAACATTTCCAGCCCCTGACAGTAGCTTTATGCCTTGGGGAATCTGCTCATGAAGTTGCAACTTCTCAGCCCTATAGCCCATTCTAGGAGCAGAAAGCACAGATGTGCCACCTACAGACTGAGTCAAGAAAATACATCTGACACGTACTGTTGTAATGTATTCAGGAGTAGCTGTGTTGGCCATATAGGAAAGTACAACAACATCCAAAATCCACAAAACAATACCTTTATTCAGCCAACCAAAATGCACAATGCATGATGCAAGTTTTTAAAATTATTTTCATTGATTTTGAAGTCTTTATAAGGTAGTCAAACATTACAGTGCAACATAAGAGCAAATAGAACAATAACCGTAACATGTGATGTTACATTGAGTTGTAAAGTGTCCTTCCAGAAGTTGTTGTGAGAGTCCGGAGGTTGGAGGTGATATGAAGATTCATTTACAAATTCAGTATAGAGCCTACCATCCTCATAAAATGTGTCCTGTTTTGAATGTCCGTTACAAAGTGTCATTGTTTTTTCCATTAATCATAGGTTCCATACCCTTTCCCACCAACTTTCAAAAGACAGATTTCCATGTTTCCAACAATTGGTCACCTCAAGTCTCGCAGCCATGATAAAAAAGCGATCAGTTTTCTATACTTAAGGATGGCATTTCTATCAATAAACACCAAGAGTAAAATCAGGGCCAGACAGAAGTACAGAGTTTGGCGTGTAATATATGTAGAACTAGGTGGCAAAACCCCTGTATCTTGGGGCATTTAACCCACATATGGATACAGAAGCAAGTGTCCTTGTATTCCTCTCCAGCAGCTCATTGGGAGACTCCTTACCATTTTTGATAGCAGGATGGGAATAAGGTACCACCTATATATAGTTTTGAGGAAGTTTTCCCTCATGGCTCCTTAAATGGGGGTGAAGACCAAATGCGGGTGGGTCCATGTGGATTCCAGTATTGATAGCTTTAATTTTGATTGCCAGAAAGAATGGACAGACTAGCCTCTTTCATATGTGTGTTCCAGCAAATGCCTGTATGTACATGCTGTGATTACTTTACTGTGGACTGTAGTTTCTTTACAAAAAATCTCATATTGAGTGAGTGGCTGTGAGAATTCCCCTATGGGGCCTATTCTTGACACAAAGGAAGTGAGTTGGAACATTTGGAACCACATTAGGTCCTTAGTTTGGAATGATGTTTTTAAAACATCAGGAAATTTAGGTTTTCCATCTACAAATATATCAGCAATGTAATAAATGCCTTCCTGTTTCCAGGTTTGGATGTAAGAAGGGTTTCAAGGGAGAAGGGTCAGGAGCAAGGACATGCCTCCATTTATTCCGAACTGTGAGAGAATTATGATGAAAGTGATTGACAAGTGCTTTAAGTTTGTGTTTTGTGGTCTGATTATGAAGGAAAAAAACTTACCTTGAATTTATTTTGCCAATTTCCAAGTTTACGCATTTAATGGAATTATCATCCTTGACCAGTTGTACAATTTGGCTTAACTGGAAGCCATGAAAGTATAGTTCAATGTCCAGAACCACCAGTCTATCTTAGGAGGAGGCAGTGTGCCTGATGTGTTTGGAGAACCTTGGTCTTTTTTCTAATTAAAAAATAAATAGGTTAATTGCTGACTGCCATTTTGCAAACCTGGAAGTGGATGGGGTCAATGGAATATTTTGAAACAAGAAAAACAGGTGAGGGAGCAAAAACATTTTGACTAGAGCAATTCAGCCCAGGATGGAAAGTTTTAGTGTTTTCCATACTTTCAATTTTTGTGGCATCCACTTGGTAAATTGATTGTAATTCTTGGGTATAAACTTTTGAGTGCCCTTAGTTATGATTATTCCTAGATGGGTAAAACCGGATGGATGGATGGATGGATGGATGGATGGATATGTAAGTTCGTAAGGGATTGCCAGTGTTGCTGCTGTTGGTGGGATGTATTCAGGGTCATCATGGTAGATTTATCAAAGTTAATTTGGAAACCTGAGAATTTTTCAAGCACTTCAAATACCTCTTTCAGTGAGGGAAATTATATTTCTAGATTGGCAAAAAAAAAAGTCAGCATGTCATCCGTGTAAAGAGCAGTCTTATGATATTGGCCATTAATATTGAGACCAGTTATGCTGATTTCAGATCTGATGAGGTTTGCTAGGGGTTCAGTCATTAGGGCAAATAAAAGAGGTGACAGTGGGCACCCTTGTCTAGTTCCCCCAATAAGAGCAAAAGGTGTAGACTCATACCCATTGACTAAAAATTTTGCCTCCAAGCTATCATAGAGATGGTGCAATGCTTTGATAAATCTGTAGCTGAAATTAATTTCTTTTAATATACCAAAAAAGCACAGCCATTCCATTCAGTCAAAGGCTTTTAAGGCATCAAGCAATACAAGAAACAGAGGCATTTAGATTGTTTGACATAATGCAGATGAACTTTCCCAGCAGTTTCATGCAAATGTTAAATAATATTTATTATACATGATGTTTTGTGTATTGATTTACTTCAGTAAATCAATGAGTATTATCCATAATTTCAATTAAATACACATGGTTGGGGCTGAGATTGTGGATAGTGACATATAGGGAGAACAACTGATTATGACAACAAACACTGGCCTTTCACAAAACTGACACTGCTAAAACTGGCATCCTAGCACTAGGTAAACCAATTAGTACATGTGGGTGCATTAAAAAGTCCATTGCTAATGGGAAAAATTTCTAGAAGTTTGAGTCCTAGAAGCCTGTGTGATTCCCCATGCTTGTTCTATATAGGCAAGAGTGTCCTCTTGCCTCATTCACAAATACAGCAGGGCTGTAGCCAAAGGAGGGTCCGAGGGGTCCGCCCCCCTTCCATTAGATACAATAAATGGTATACACTGCTGTGCTGCTGCGCCCAAGCCCTATTATAATGGTGACACTTAGTCTGGACCTTCCCCCTTCTCCAAATCTTGGCTACGTCCCTGAATACAGTGCACCCTCCCCTTACGCGGGGATCCACTCCGGAAGTAATGGGGCTTGTGCCCGTGGCGTGCGGCGATGCAGCAGTGCACATGCGCCACAGGCACACACCCCATTAGTTCTTCTGGTGCAGTTTTCAGCTGTACAAAAACAGAAGTAGTTGTTTCTGTACTTTCTTTCCTGTTACCCTCCAAATGTCTTGATTTGACCAGAGCAGTCCTGAATAATCCTCTGTTGTCCCACTTTTTAAGCTGCTTTAAAATGTCCCAGATTCTCTCTCCTCCCACTTTCCCTTTTTGTCTTCAGCTTACTTCAGTTGCTGTAAATTTCAGAGCTAGCAGCATCCCTCCCCAGCCTCAGCCAATTAGGCCTCTGAGGATTAGCAGAAAGCTGTATTAAGAAGTCAGAAAAGTCCATCTAGTAAGGCATCTTTAGACAGAACTGAAAACCCAGCACACATACATCAAATAAAAGCGGATGAAAAGCCTGGTGGGCTAAACACACTTTGGCCCTGGACAGACCAACAAAAAGCGCCAGCCTGTGGGTGGAGTCATGGCGTAGCGTCCACACGCTCAATGCCGTGACCACACCCCATGGTGTCATTTTGGTACACACCTGTTTACATGGTTTACACAATGCAGAGCCAAAGGGGCATCATAATGCCGCGGCGCAGTGCCTATGAGGCCCTTTCTGGGGCAGAAAAAGAACCTGCCATTTGCAGGGTTTTTTTGCACAGGTTTGGGGGTGTGGCATGCGGTTGCCACGTCCCCAACCCAGCGCTTCCAGGAGCACCATACAGCCGCCCCTTATGGGCTGTCTGTATAGCCCCATAGTCCTCAAAACAAGTGCTTCTCCAAATGTTTTTCCCTTTTCTTTCCCAAAGAATATGAGCCTGGTTGTGCTAACAGCCATCATTGGTGATAAACAGAGCTTCAAATGCCTTGAGAAGCGACGAGAGAAAAAACACTCCTGTACATTCCTTTACCAGGCATTCAGGAGGCCCAATTAATACAAGCTCTCTCCATGAAAATGATTCAGCTTAGACAGTTAACATATTTTAAAACCTTTTAAAACATATTAAAACATATAAAGAGCATACATTTTATATCTATTAATTAAACCCATATACGCATGTTTAATCCATATAACATGTTAAAATATCTCAATTATATATTTTTTCCTATTAATTCTATCACTAATCTAGTTTATAAAACCTTAATCTGTCTCTGGTTTCTTTATCCTTTGAGTAGGCATTGATGGTCTTGGCCTCTTTGGAATATATAGCACAAATCTTTATTATCAACAAGGCATGTATAAAACACCCCAAATATAATATTCATCTATATAAGTAAACATGACAACAAAATTAACAAATCCAAAAGCATATGAATATCCCCTTACATAACTGTCCCCACTATCATCCTATTTTAAACCCAGCACCCATTGTCTATTAATATATAGCACACCACATATCTACAAATCGCACTCTAAATAATCAACCATATAACATAACTCTTGTAAAACATCAAACTTAATCATAACAGTCAAAGAAAAACAATGACAGGATTAACCCAATAATGACAGCAAATTGAATTCCAAGTGTAAAAGTAGTCTGCATTCAATTAGCTCAGTAGCGAGGAGAGAAGGTGGGATCATGCCCTTCCCAGTAGATTTAGGCAAAAGCAAAGTGCTGCAACCTCTCCAGACTTGTGTGCTTTGCTTCATTAGTAATTTCTGCCATTTGACCACACTCTGATGTAGTCCACTACACATGTCCCAGTTTTCATTTGTGAACTGTTGGAGAGTATGCTGTTAAGTTATGCAGTTTGTTTTAGAAACCAGTGCAGAACCTTAAAATCAAAGTCCATGCACATACACATCACTGGGACTTTTTCTCTATCAGGGGAAAGTCTTCTAAAACATATGAAAAAATTTGCTTCCCTTTTTCCTGCCACTAAATGATTAACATCGTAAGACATAAAATTTGGGGGGGGGGGGCATGTTCTGGAAGAGTTTATTCCTGACATTTTGCCAGCATCTGTGGTTGGCATCTTCAGAAAATGCTGACATGGAAATTAGTGGGGTAGATGAAAGGATGAAATTTACATGTTAATCTGTGTGTTGGTCTGTTGTTGAATGCCAAGGCCACAGGGTGTCCATTTAATTAGTGTTCCATTGACTGTTGGGAAGCCCCCCCCCCCCCGACCCTGGGTGGTTTTCATTTGCACATGCTGGGTCTTGATTTTGTTGTTTTTCAGGACTGGTAGCCAAAGTTTGTTTACCTTAAAGGTTTCTTCTTTCTTATTGAAGTTGTCTAGGTGTTTGTGGATTTCAATGGCTTCTCTGTGCATTCTGACCTGATAGTTGTTGGCATGGTCCAGAATTTCAATGTTTTCAAACAGCATTTTATGCCCAGGATGGTTTATAACGTGTTATGCTACTGCTGTTTTTTCTGGCTGACCCATTCTGTAGTGTCTCTCATGTTCCTTGATTTGTGTTTGAACATTGCGTTGGTGGTCCCTATGTAGACTTGTCTGCAGCTGCACGGTATATGGTAAACTCCTGCAGCCGTGAGAGGATCTCTCCTGTCCTTCGCTGAGCACAGCATTTGCTGGATCCCCCACATATGACTTGGCCAGGTTTCTGCCCACACAATTACAAATCCATATAGGAGAAACCCTCCACTAGATCAAGGACTCAGCTCATTTCACAGAAAAAAAAAATCAACAACCTTGAACTCAAACCTGGAGACATACTAATCAGCTTTGATGTGGTCTCCCTGTTCATGAAAGTCCCCAAAATGGACATTATGGCACTCATCTGACAATTTTTTTTCCTGGAGATATGCTTCACCACAAGCTACGTCCAGTGGGACAATGGATTCTATGAGCAGAGAGATGAGGTAGCCATGGAAAGCCCTCTGAGCCCCATGATAGCATACTTTTACATGGAACACTTTGAAAAGCAAACCCTGGAAACAGCACCAACAAAGCCCATTCTTGAAAAGCTGCCGGAGAAGCCCAGGTTGCATATGGGCTGCCTACTGCCCAGGTGCAGGGCAGTGCTATAAGATCCGTCGGAGATGGATACAAACCACATGTAACCCACACCTGTTTTCCCATGTGATAATCTCCATCGCTGTGATGAGAACTCAAAGAGACTTAGGCGGGTTACAGACCGCCCATTTGGGGCGGCCTGCACCCGCCCCTTTCCCCAATGTATCGGGGCCTCAGCTGCCAGACCGGCAGCCTCCGAGGCCCTGATCTGCCGCTTTGCAGGCCGCGGGGAAGCGGCAAAAGGGGTGTCCTTGGGGCTTCAATGCCCCCCAGGAACTGTGGGAAAGCCCTGGCAGTGCTGAGGAGGACCATCCAGAGAAGCCCCCCTTTGCCTTGGCTGGACCCCCGGCCTGCCTTGGGTCTGGGCTTGGGTTTGGGCTGAAGTGTGTGAAAGTGGGGCTCCCCTTGTCTCCCTGTGGCCCCCAGAGACAGAGGGGCCCCAGTCCTTGGGATGCTTTCGAGGGAGGCCAGGGGTCCAGATGGCAAAGAGGGAGGTGAAGGTCCAACTGCCTCTCTAGGGACCCTGCCTGGGATGGAGGCTGAGCCCTTGCCCTACAAAATGGGGAACCTCCTCCTCCTCCTCCTGTGGCTCTTCTTTTGGGAGGAAGTTTGTGGTCAGTGCTTTTGCAAGGATGGGGCCCATGCCATGCCATGCCATGCCACTGGACCTCCTCCTCCTCCTCCTCCTCCTCTTATTTGTGGACCTCTCAGGGCATCTCCAATGCCAACCTGGGAAAGACTCTGGGCTGAGACCCAAAGGTGGCAGTGGGGCTGAGGAATTGCCAGGCTTTCTGCCTTGGCACCAAAGGGGCATTGCTTACCACGCTTAGAGACCACTTTTTGGTTGCCACTGAAATGGCTGGCATCCCTCAGAGCCAAAGGTCCAGGTTTTCCCACTCCTGTTCCTGGAATTGGTTTCTAGTGTTCTCAATGCTCCTTCTGGGGTTTGCGTCGCTGGGCGCAGCCTTTACATGGCTGCGCCCAGCGACGCAGAGGAGAAAGGGGTCAAGCAGCCCCTTTCTCCTCCCCTCCGTTTCGGAGCTCCTTCTTGTGCTGTGGAAAGGGCGCTCTAGGCGCCCTCGTGTGGCGCAAAGATGTCACTTCCACGCCACCTTGTTTGGAGGCGGTGCGGTCGTGACGTCATAATGGCGGCGGCCGTGTTGAACGGCCGCCGCCATTTTGTACGGACTCAGTCCGTGCTAGGGTTAGGGGTGTCTGTAATGGGCCACTGTCATGTTAGACTGGAATATCAGTATGTAAAGGGATCTTGTATAACCCTTGAGACTCACACATACTCCAAGATACCTTATCTATGGTGAAAATAAGAAAAATGTAAGCACTCACAATTAGGGTGCCACTGCACTGTAGAAATATTGCAGTATGACACCACCTAAAGTGCTATGGGATCCTGGGATTTGTAGTTTTACAAGGTCGTTAGCATTATTTGCCTGAGTGTGGTGCTTCACAAAACTACAAATCCCAGGATTCTGTAGGATGGAGTCATGGCAGTTAAAGTGGAGTCAAACTGCATAATGTCCACAGTGTAGATGCCTTCATAGTTAGACATTTCCTGTTCCTTTCCTACTTTCTTTTTCTTCAGCTGCTCCTAGACTGTGGAATGACCTGCCAGAAGATATTCAACAGCTGAATATGCTGTATGAATTTAAAAGAGTGTTAAAGACCAGTCTCTTCTGGTAGACTTATCCAGATTATTTTTAAATTGTGAGTTTTAAATGGGGATTGTTTTAATATGTGTTTATCTTATTTGTTCTTTAAAATTGATGCAGTTTTAACTGATGTCTTTTTAACTGATGTTGTGTGTCTGTTCATTGTTCTTGCCTGCCTTGATCCAAGGGGAGAAGCAGGTAGGAAATAACTGATAGTGATTACTACTACTCACAGCCCCCCCCCAGGTTTCCATGACTGGAAAATGAGAGAGTCACATGGAGATTTGATCTTCAAACCCCTTTCTTTGTCTTTCAGTTTAACATATGGATAAGAAGGGGAACTTCCTCCTAGAATTACAAATGTTAATCACTGATTTACAAGTGTTAATCAAGAAATTCCTTAAGTGACAGACTCTTTGTTATAAACATCCCAAGTTCCTGTTGATTGACTTTCACAGATGAGAACAAACATAGCCAGCTCTGGGACATCCCAAAGGTGTTGATGAATGGCAGACAGAGAAGATGTGATCTGACCTAAGATGTTAATGTTTCCAAGTTGTAAAAGGTTATAAAAGCTGGACTCTGAGAACCATTCAATTGTCTCTCTTTGGACCTTTCCAGGTGGGGCTATTTCTGCTGCAGAAATAAACTCTTTTTCCTGATTCATTCCTTGTGCTTCTTTACTAATTCAGACTGTCTGCTAGACACCTAACCTCAATACTGTGACATATCAATATTTCATTTCAGATTCTTAACCAATATATTATATGTGAATGCAAGCACATTTGGAGGCTGTTCCTAATATAGCAACTGCAGTGCATCATGACAGACCCTGTAGCCAGAGAGATCTCCAAGAAAATTCCAGAGTCATGTCACCAGGCTTTTATGCATTTTTATTTTCTAATACACTGCTTTAAAATCCCACTTTTAAATAGTAATTCAAAACTAATTAAATATCATAATTAAGTTAATGAGGAATGACTACACTCTTAGGCAAAGTTACCTACCAATAAACACCATAGAATTCAGTGGCGCCTATTTATGCAGTATAAGTTCAACTTGTAAAATCCATTTAGTTCTAACAAAAAATCTTCAGACAGCTGAAATACAAATGATCAATGAACTGTTCTGACAGGCAAGGTACAAAATGGTCAGCAATGCCTTTCTGGCATCTTGTCTTTGCTTCACTTTGCCTTCTGAATATTGAATATTTACAGTTATCACAACTTTAATAGAGTTTATAACGTGGATGGCTGCATGGTGTAAATTGGGATTTTGGGTTTTTTTCCTTCCAAGTATCTTGATGCTGTAGTTATGGGTTTCTAAACCCACATGTTATGGTTGCTAAATTTGGACAATTTTCCCATTCCCTTCCTGTTAAGGAAGAAATACTGTAATTGAGATTTCTTCTAGGTCTGCATTCAGGTCTCCACTGCAGAGTATTGTAGGTTTACTTCCATTAGC
>NC_056524.1:212882913-212922373 GCF_019175285.1 Sceloporus undulatus
TGACACATCAACCTCAAAGGGACTTTCAACTTTTATTATTATTATTAAGCTTTATTTATATAGCGCTGTAAATTTGCACAGCACTGTACATACAATCTTTTAAATAGATGGTTCCCTGACTTCAGGCTTACAATCTAAGAAGACACGACACAAAAGGAGGAGGGAATGGTTGTGGGGAAGGGGATGAGATCCTGGAGTTCATCTCTCCCTCTGAGGCCTGGACCAAGGCAGATGGACAGATGGAGGGCTCTGTTTCTTAAGGATAGGCCTGATGGCATTGGGGAGGCCTGATGGCATTGGCCCACCCCTTCTTCCCCTCAGAGGCCAGGATGGAGTTGGATGCCTTCTGGGAAGGGCTCAGTTCCTTTTGAATGACATTACCTAGCCATGGAAAATTGGTGGACTGAACACAGTTCAGACGAAAATATCATATTCTACAGGATGAGAATCCATGTTGATATCACTCTAGATCCCAGTGTATTCACATTTTTTAAAAGTCCTGCCAGTTAAATACCTGCTGTAAAGCTATTTCATATTGTCTCAAGCTGGCCGTTTGAACAAATTAACATTAATGTTGTTGTTAACTGTCCTCAAGTTGACCCTGACTCATGTTGACCCTGTGGATGAGGCATCTCCAAGACCCCCTATTCTCCACTGCTCTGCTTAAGTCCTACAAATTCAGTCCTGTGACTTCCCTGATTGAGTTTATCCTTCTGGCATGCGGGTCTTCCTCTCTTTCTACATTCCTCCACCTTCCCTAGCATCTTGTCCTTTCTAATGAGTCATGCCTTCTCATAATGTGGCCAAAATAAAACAGCCACAATTTAATCATTTTGGCTTCCAAGGAGATTTCAGGCTTGATCTGTTCAAGGACCCATTTGTTTATCTTTTTGGCTTTCCATGTTATTCTCAGCAATCTTCTCTAGCATCATATCTCAAATACGTTGATTTTTTTCTTATCGGCTTTTTTCACTCTCCAGCTCTCAAATTCATACATGGCGATGAGGAATACAATGATTTGGACAATTCTAATTTTAGTGCTCAGTTGTATATCTTTACACTTCAGGATCTGGTCTAATTCTTTCACAACTGCCTTTCCCATTCCTAATCTTCTTATTATTTCATGGTCATTCTGATCAACGTTTGAACTAAGGTATGAGAACTCTTTAACGATTTCCATTTCTTCATTGTCTAGATTGAATTTATGTACTTCTTCTATGGTCGTTTTATCCCCTTTATGTTCAGCATTAAACCTGCCTTTGCGCTTTCATCTTTGACCTTCTTTAGGCATTGTTCCGAGTCTGTGATGTTTTCTGCTAGTAATATGGTGTCGTTAGCATATCAGAGATTGTTGATGTTCTTTCCTCCTATCCTCGCTCCTCCTTCCTCTGAGTCTAAACGTGCTTTTCTTGTGATATTTTCTGCATAAAGTTGAACAAATAGAAATTAACATTAGCTGACAAAAATGTCTCTCACACCCACTCTTTCAAGCAGTCTAACATTACCTCTGTTAGTCTGAACTTCATATAAAAATAGGGGGTAGCCATGTTTGTTCATATTTTTTTCAGAGTTTTAGTTAATGCCATTTTGAAGACTTACTGCATGTATTTTTTAAAAAGACAAAGATTTTCATAAGCCATTGTGTTGCAGAGCAGAAGAATATACGGTGGGCCCTTGTTATCTACTGGGGGTTGGTTCCAGGATCCCCCGTGGATAACAAAATCCATGGATGCTCAAGTCCCATTAAATACAATGGCATAGCAAAATGGTGGCCCTTATATAAAATGGCAAAATCAAGGTTTGCTATTTGGAATTTATACTTTTTAAAAAATATATTTTCAAGCCATGGATGAGTCCGTGGATAAAAAAATCTGTGGAAAAGGAAGGACGACTGTACTTCAAAACAAATTCAAATTGGCACATGATTCTAGTTAGATTAAAAAGAAGAAAAACAATTGCTTATTGTTTCTTTGTTGATATAAAAGGTATCGTTTCAAACTCAATAAAAATGATTTACACACACACTTATGTAAAGGAAATGTGTTCTGCCCTACAAATGCTTCTGTCATACTGGTAATTAAAATTAATTTCGTAACCCGAGGTACCACTGTACTGTTATTAGTGAATCACTCTTTGTTACATGATTCAGTTTTTTAAAACTGCTTTGCATGCAGCCTACTGGAGACAGCTGAGGGCTTGCTATATTGTGATTTAAAAAATGAATGGAGCTAAATGTAAGGGCTAAGCCACAGGCCCTTTCAGGCAAGATTTAAATTCTTAACAGATGCACTAATGACAACATACTTAGAAACAGGATCAAAGCTCTAAAGAACTGTAGAAATTGTACTATGATGCAACAGAGAGATGGGACTGTCCTGCACTGGAACCTATATGAAGTCCTTCATATGAGTCTTTCAGTCCACTTGACACACTGAGAGGTGTGGGACCGAACCTCCATGGAAATGAGTTTCCATGCGTTTCCACACAGCCTCCACCCCAAATTAACATCTCTAATTCCTACTAGTATCCTGCCAGGTCATTTTGTATCATTAAATCCATGCTACTTTTAAAGGCAATTCAATGGACAGTGCATTACAGTAATATTGGACCTGTACAGACAGGCCAAAATAAAGCTGCTTCGGGCCACTTTGGTGGTATGCTGTTTAAATGACACACACATCTTAAGAGGCCAGAAGCTGCACCAAAGCTGCACTCCAGTCCTTAGTCCTGGAGCATGGCTTTGGCGTGGCTTCTGGACTCCTAGGACGCATGCGTCATTTAAATAGCATACCTCCAAAGTGACCTGAAACAGCTTTATTTTGGCCTGTCTGTACAGGCTCATAGTCTGGATGTATGTGTTGATTTGCCTTCAAGTTGTTTCCAGCTTATAGCAACCTTAAGGCATACCTGTTGTTCAGAAGGGGTTTGTCATTGCCTTCCTCCGAGGCTGAGAGACTTGTGACTTGCCGTTTACATCCCTGAGCGGGAATTCAAATCTTGCTCTTCAGAGTCAGCTTTCAAACCACTACACCATGCTCTCTCTCTCTGGTCTGGTTGTAACCAGGGGCTAAATCTATATTCTCATAGACCCGATTCAGGGAAGCAGGAGATGAACTAATACATTCTTATTTACATCTGAGACAATCTTATACTCTTTAACAGGGAAGCATCTTGTACTAAAATCAACCAGATTTACTTGTCAGAGCAGTGTGGTGGCTTGAACGTTGGACTATGGCCCTGGAGAGCAGCGTTCGAATCGCTGCTCAAGTATAAAAACCTACTGGGTGACTTTGGCCAAGTCACACTCTCTCAGCCTCAGAGGGTGGCAAAGGCAAACCTTCCCTGAACAAAGCTTGCCAAGAAAATGCCATGGTAGGTTCGCCTTAGGCTTGGCTAGGAAACTCATTGGGTGACCTTGGCCCAAGTGGTCACACTCTCTCAGCCTCAGAGGATGGCGATGGCAAACCCCTTCAGAGTAAACTTGCCTAAGAAAACCTTAAGGTTGCCCTAAGTAGGAAATGACTTTTAGGCAGACAACAAACAAACAAACAATAAATTTCAGTCTCTGATTAAAACAGTTCACAGACAAAGCAGTTTCTCTGCAAAGACTGAGGCTGCAGCTTGCATGAACTCTGCAGCAGCAGGAGAAGGTGAGCCACGTGGAAGCCAACGAGACACTAAGCAAAGGGCGGAAACATCCGGCCTCCTACCGCGGGAAAATTAGGCCACGAAGGGGCGGGGCCAAGTGACGTCAGCGAGCTAAGATGGACGTGAGGCGGAAGTCTTGGTCAGAGCAGGGGGGAGGGAGAGAAAGAGGTCTTCCTCTTTGCCATGAAGCAGTCTTTGGACTTCAACTCCCAGAATTCCTGGACATTGGCCCTGATGGCTGGGGCTTCTGGGAATTGAAGCCCAAATTTATACGTGGAGGTTGAATCAAAGTTTGGGATTTGTTTGCTTGAAAGCTTTATACAGGCTCCTGTCCTTTGGCTCTTCTGAACCCTTCAAAAACATGCACAAAACACACGTTGCAAGCTTACAATATTTGTGTTGAAGACATGCAGGGCTAGCTGTGTTGGCCATTTAACAAATACTGTACAAACAAGAATCCATCAGTGATGCCTTTGTTGTCCTTGACTGAGAAGCGGGGTATAAATAAAGCTTTTATTATTTATTTACTTATTATTGGCCAACCAAAATGCACAATATGCTTGTTGCAAGCTTTCGAAGCTCCACTGGCTTCTTCCTCAGGCAAGATGTTACAAACCAAATATGTATGTCAAGCAGTTTGGTTGGCTTCATAAAGGTGTCACTGTTTTGTGGATTTTGGGTGGACTTAGTTGTTTCAGTGTTGGACGTGAAACCCACTGAGTGACCCTGGCCAAGTCACACTCTCTCAGCCTCAGGGGAAGGCCATGGCAAACCTCCTCTGAACAAATCTTGCTAAGAAAACTCCATGATAGGGTTGCCATAAGTCAGACGTGATTTGAAGGCACACAACAACAACAACAACTTGAGTAAATACATGGCACGTTTTAGAAAAGGTCAGATGTTATGAAATGAGGTGACAGTGTGAAGCCGAAGGCTTTCGTGGCCGGCATCCATAGTTTTTTGTGGGTTTTTCGGGCTCTGTGGCCATGTTCTGTAAGAGTTCATTCCTGATGTTTCACCAGCATCTGTGGCTGCAACATGTGGCTCTGAAGATGCCAGCCACAGATGCAGGCGAAACGTCAGGAATAAACTTATAGAACATGGGCACAGAGCCCAAAAAACCATGAGGTGATACTGTTTTGCACCGGCATCCTTCCACATGGTGTGTTGGTTTGAGCATTGGACAATGAATCTGTAGACTGGTGTTTGAATCCCAGGTGCGCCATGATGAATCCCACTGGGTGACCATGGGAAAGTCACACTATCTCAGCCTCAGGCAATAGAGAGAGTTTTTAATTTTCCCGGTTTTATTTGTCCCTTCCTATGTAAAGCATTGTGCAAATTTTACAGCGCTCTATAAATAATGTTAATAATAATAATAGCCTTGTAGCCCCTTTGAGACTAACAGAAAGAAAGAAGTTGGCAGCATGGGCTTTGGCAGGCTTCAGTCTACTTCCTCAGACATAGGGGAGTGGAAGCCAGGGGCAGATATATATGTATATGTATATATATACATATATATGCCATTGGTATGCGAGGATGTGAATTCAAATTCAAAATCCTTTGTGTATGTAAATGAAATGCAAATCCAGTCTTAACGATGGTCGTTTATGGACAAAGACTTAGCCATTGGGTATGGAAATGAGGTGGCAAGAACCATTACATTGGCATTTCTAGCAGTGCTTTCAGCTTTTATTTGGTCACGACGACCTCCATTTCCCTCCAGCAGCCTCCTCCATCCTGAGGTGCCTTGAGGTCACTCTGATGATACCCAATCTAAGCGGCCAGGGAACAAAAACTCCAACTCCCATGATGCCTCGGGGGAAAAAGAAAGCACGAGCGAACCCCCCGCCCTGCACGCCCCGCCTCTTCCGGCCCGGGGCCTTCTGGGAGGGATAGTCCCAGAGTGCCGGCCGGGCGAGTTGAGAGGAGGTGCCAAGATGGCGGCGCTGTGGGGCGGCGGCGCGGGATACGCCGGGGCCGGGGGCACTCTCCCGCTGCGAGGCGGCTCCGAGGCCGGAGGGAGCGGCGCAGGAGGAGGCGGCCTCCCTTCCGCGCAGGTAAGGGCCGGGACGGTTCTTCGGGGCGGCCGGGGCGAGCGGGGAGAGAGGCTCAGGGCGGACACGTGGAAGCGGCGTGGCCGGCTGCGGCGGAGCAGCCACATGGGCCCCTCTGTGGCAAAGTGCAGCAAACACCCAGCATCCATGAACAGGGGTGCCTTCCATGGAGCCAAGCCAGATGCATGTTAGGTAGCCACGCTGGCCCTGTGGTAAAGTACAACAACACCCAGCATCCGCTAACAGGGGTGCCCTCTATGGGGCCGGCCCAAATGCTCATTATACATGCTGCAAGCTTTCCAAGCTCCACTGGCTTCTTCCTCAGGCAAAGGCGTTGGAAATAACACAGTGTATGGTTTGTTGTGTGTTGTGTGTCGTGTGTCTTCAGGTTCTGCCCAACATATGGCAATCCTTAGGCGAACCTGTTGCGGGGTTTTCTTGGCAAGGTTTGCCCAGATGAGGCTTCTTGTGAGGCTGAGAGAGTGTGACTTGCCCATGGGCTCCCTCCCAGTGGGTTTCTGTGGTGGAGGGGGATTCAAACCCTGGCCTCTGGAGTTGCATTCCAACACTCAAACCGCTGCTGCAAAACATTATCACCTCATTTCATAAACTCTGGCCTTTTGTGAAACGTGCTGCGTGTTGTTGTTGTTGTTGTTGTTGTTGTTGTTGTGTGCCTTGGCAAGATTTGTTCAGAAGAGACTTGCCATTGACTTTCCCTGAGGCTGAGAGAGTGTGACTTGCTCATCCGGAGGTTTTCGTGGCAGAGTGAGGAATGGAACCCTCTTCTCCAGAGTCGTAATCCACCGCCCAAAGCACTGTGCCATGCTGACTCTGGACAGTGTATGACAGGCCTCAGTGTAGGGGCCCCTGGGGCCATGGGGTATTCCCACCTCCTGGGACTGGGCTAGGAGTTAAAGTATTTTGATATTCTGGTGGGGCATACCCTCATCAATCCACCCTCCCCCCCCCTTGTTAGGGGTTACAGCACTTGGAAGAATGAGGTGCTTCTTTCTGTGTTTAGTCTGGCTGGGGATTGGGAGCCATGGCCAACATTTTTGGGTTTGGGGCAGGCTAGAAAGTATCCTGTGAATGTAAAAAAGGGCCCTGATGCTCCTGGTTCTCCCAACTCCTCCCCCCTCAGTCAAGTCCCATGTCTGGGTGTGTTCATGATGACTTCCCATTTGCTGATCCTGTTCAGTCCCATCTGATGCTGCCGCCTTTCTGTTTGATGCTGCTGCTGCTGTCTTTCGGCAGTTCTGATGCTTCAAAGAAAAAGGGCCCTCTCTGTCTTCTTCTGCCCGGTTTGAACCAACACCCACTTAGCTCTTTTACAAGATTTTGCAGAAGTGTTTTCACTTCCTGAAAGCAATTTAAGAGAGAATTATAGAAATCAAGAATGTATTCTACATAGTAGTTTGAGTGTTCGATTCCTGCTTGGCCATGTAAACACCTTGAGCAAGTTATATGCTCTCAGCCTCAAGAGGAAGGCAATGGGAAACCCGCTCTGAACAAATCTTAGCAAGAAACCCCCCACAAAAGGGTTGCCAATAGGGTTGCCTTTGGTCGTAAATGACTTGAAGGCACACAACAACAAACAGCAAACCTCCTCTGAAGAAATCTTGCCAAGAAAACCCGATGATAGGGTTGCATTAGGGTTGCCATAAGTCAGAAACACACACACACACACAAACCTGGTTAGGAATAATGAATACCAGTAATGTGTTTGCTGGCCATTTTACAGGCTACTCATCAAAAGCTCACTCCAGATGGGCTTTTCCATGTAGGTTCCTCCCTACCATACTCATACTGTGAGATGAATAGACCAAGTGTGTAACTGTAGACAGTGCTCCCAACCATGAGAAAAGAAAATTATTTGTTTTGTGTGTGCTGAGAATGGTAAAGGGAAGGTAGTTGATATAATGTATATTGCTCTATTACCAGTCTGTTATAGTAGGTGGGATGAGAAAGGTGTCTCATCTGTCTTGATAGCTTTTCTGCATTCTGATTGAAGCAGTTTGTCCATGCAAAAACCTATTGCAGTCTGAAGTTTTGCCTATCAAGATGATAGCAATCACATGTCAATGTTTCTGATGCTTCATTCAATATTTATTTACAATAAGTGAATAAGTCTGGGAATGTTTCCTAAGCATGTTCATATCTTCTCCCAGACACCCTTCCATGTTTGTTATGTCTAGCAGAAAAGAGAGTGAAGGAGTAGGTGAAAATGACCACAAGGGACAGACTGCTAAAGTTGAATGCAGTAATGCAGGAGGGAGAAGAGTCTGCCAAAGCTTGTAAAATGTGCTAAAATATTAATGTTTGTGTTTCCAAAAAAAGTGGCCATATTGATGAGGTTTTCTGGATCCTGAACTTTTCTTTAAGTTGCCTTAGATTCAGTGGAAGGGATGGGCAGTGCACTGCAGTGGCACAAATACAGGGTTTTGTGTTACCTTAGACCTTATGTTCAGAAGAAATACCATGCATCACATTAGCTACAACTGTATATATAATTTTAAATAAAATACTATAAAAGCTTTCCTAATATTCTCAGTCAGTATCTATTTTGCATTATATTCCTGGGTTAACTTTACATAATTTCGTGGAGGTAGGGCACTAATACATAAGTACTGCCTTTCAAGAAGTGGGGTGTTTGCGAGGTGGTACTTTCTTTGGGAGGTGAGAGTTGGTGGAAAACTATTTTGCACCCATGAATCACCATGGGGGGAAAAGCAGCAAAGAAAGGTATCCTAGCATTTTTTTAGACTTCAAAATAAAATTAAAAATTCTTATTTGATCCAGATCTCAGCTCAAGTTGTATCCTGAAGTGTAGTGGTTCCCAACAGTTGGTCCTTCAATGTGTTTGGACTTTAGCTCTCAGAATTCCTGACAATTGGTCAAGTTGGTTGGGGCTTCTTGGAGTTGAAGTTCGAAACACCTTGAGGGCCAGTATTTAGGAACCACTGCTACTAAAATACTCTTTGTGCTTCTGGGTGCTTTTCATATCAGTTTTAATTTCTTGAAATGCAGTACACGTTACTTTTGGCCTACATCAGTAATAGGAAACTTGTGGCCCTTTAGAGGCTGAACCCAACCAGCATGGCTAATGATGCAGATGATCTGGAAAGTTATACAGTTCCCATTCCTGGCCTGCAAAGAAGGATAATAGAGAAAGCTACTTTTCTACTTTGGAAAAACAACAACACAGTTCTCCCTCCATTGATAGGTTACTTGGTAATTGAAGTGGAGAAAGTGACTGCTCTGTGGCTGAGATATAAACAGTAACTAGTTAATGTTATGAAATGATGACCACAGGAGAGGTACAAAATCTAGAACTCTACAGTATGTAACATATTTTTGTCTTGAGTTTGTGCATATTATATTGAAACTCAGACCAACGTGGAATCTCTTAACATCTGAGAACCTGTTTATGGCAACTACTTTATCGGGGGTGGTGATGGTGGAATAGAGCAGGACTGCAGTTGTGCTCATGCTGTCATGTATTTTTAAAAAACTGAGAAGCTGTCCTGGAGAAATTTGGTGACAGGGAGAAAACCAAAGCATGCTACCAGGTACTCATGGAGAACTGCCAAGTCTTTGTAATTAGAGCCTCTTGTATCAAGCTTATCCATAGTGTCTGGGGAAGGAAGCTGTTAAACATGCTTTGGGTGGAGACTTTTCTCTGCCTGCTTTCTACCCAGTCTGGCATAGTCACTCATAGGAGCTGCCTGCTGTAGGTGTCCCAAATGAGATCCTAGAAATAATTATTTAAAAATAATTCATTACCTTAAATCAGTAAGATTTTCAACAACAGCTGTAGATTTCATCATTTTAATCATTAAATGCTAACAGCTTTCTAAGCAACAGTGTTTCAGGTTTTAATTTATTATTTTGGGGGATGTTGTGCAGGTTGTACCCTATTTTGAAAGGTTTTTTTTTTAAAATCAATATTTTTATCAACAATTAATAAAAGACATTTATTTCACACATCAGTTTTAATGTTGGTTATTTCAATTTTTAAAAACAGTCTAGAGGCAATACATTATTACTTAACTCCCATCTTTCTAATTTGTTCTGAATTCTTTCTTGCTTAATTAGAAGATAAGCATGGACATAATGAAAACTCTTTATGGCTGCCTTAGTGGATGTAATGGTATGGCCAGCAATGGCAACAGGAACTCCCAGGTTAAAGCATTGAAATGGCCAAAAGACAATCTTATATAGTACTTTCATGTACAGAAGGTTCATCCTTTTAGTGGGATGTTTACAGTGGTTTCAGCTCAGAGGAATTAGCTGAGTAAAGTTTCCTATATACTGAAAAAACAAATAAAATAGCAGACTGGTAAGGGGCAAGAAAAGTCAGATGTCCAAGATGGAAAACATGCAGGGGTAGCTGGATTGGCCATTTAACAAATACAAACAAAAATCCATCAGTGATACCTTTATTGGCCAACCAAAATGCACAATATACTTGTTGCTAGCTTTCAAACTTCTTGCCTGATGAAGAAGCACATGGAGCTTTGAAAGCTTGCAACAAGTATATTGTGCCTATCTTTGGCCAATAAAGGTATCACTGATGGATTTTTGTTTGTATATGTCCAAGATGGGTTCAGAAAAGGAAGAAGCACTAGTGCTCATATTGCAAACTTATGTTGGATAATGGAATGTGACAAAAAGTTTTAAAAGAATGTTAGCCTGTTCTTTATAAATTACAGTAAAGCCTTTGATGATGTAGATAATGAGAAATTATGGTTCGCTCAAAAAGAAAAAGGTGTGCCATAACATTTGATTGTCTTGCTGTATAACCTGTACTCTGGATAAGAGGTCACTGTCTAGACAGAATCTGGAGAAACCGAACTGTTTTTCATTGGCAAGGGGTTCAAGGAAAGCTACATTTTATCACACTATCTCTTTAATTTATATGCAGAACATATATGCAGGATAAGATTCAGAGGAAGGAAGTATGAAAACTGAGGGAAGGAACATAAACAACTTAAGATATGCAGATGGAACTATATTGACTATTGGAGAAAAGGAGTGAACAAATCAGTCAGATATTTAAGGAAGAAAGTGCAAAAACAAGGTTTCAGCTAAACATTAAGAAAACAAAAAATAACAACCACAGATTATTTACATAAGGAAGACATGGAAATAGTAAATGATTTTGTGTACTTAGGTTCAGTCATAAATCAAAATCGAGACTGTAATCATGAAATCAGAAGAAGATCTGGAAGACTTGGAAGGGCATCCATGAAAGAACTAGATAAGATTATTGATTGTAAAGATAAATCAGTAGATACTAAAGGCAGAATAATTCATGCTGTAGTATTTCGGATTTCTGGGTATAGACACAAAAATGCAGTGGAAAAAAGTGATAGGAAAAAAAAATCAATGCATTTGAAATGGACGATAATTCTACAGACACTACAGATTGCTAAAAAGTCAAATGAATGGATCCTGGAGCAAATCAGGCAAAGCTTACTAGAAGCCAATATGACTAAAGTGAGGTTTTTGTACTTTGGACATATCATGAGACAACATGAGTCAATGGAAAAGACAATAATGCTTGACAAAAGTGGAAGTCAGTAGGAAAAGACGAGGACCACATTACAGATGGATTGATTAAATCAAGCAATGTGCAGCTCTGAGTTGGTAAGCCCTGTATAGGGCAGTTGATGACCAGAGATCTTGACGGTCTCTCATTCATAGAGTCATCATAAGTTGAAGTCAGCCTGATAACAGTGAATGAGTGACAAGCAATAATGCAAGTGTGGAAACTTGAGCCATATTAGAATTGATTTTTTTTAAACGTAACTCATTGCAACTTCCTACACTGCTTCGGTGAAATGACAAGATGGAATTGTTTGCTGCACTTTTGTACAATTTAGGGACTAAATAGGTATAACACATTTTAAGACATGTTATTGAAAACTGGTAGTTGTAAACAAATAGTTTACTTGTGTTTTCCACATGACCAACAGTAGTCTAGCAGGATGGTCACTCAGCTGAAGGTAACAAGTTTGAAGCACAGAGGTTAGCATTCTTTGAAGTTGAAGTAGAAATAATACAGAATTTGAAGTGATGCTCCATTTTTGTCTTCTCCCACACTGCTACGTCCCAACACATGGCATAAAAGGGTATTGTGTGTACTGGGCTTCCTAAACTTTGGGGTCAATGAGAGCTTATTTGGAAGCTTGTGGAAGTGGTGTGTACAGCACCATAAAATGAGTCTGGTAGAGGTGGTTTGCCAGCCACAAAATAGGTATTGTGAGTTATGGCTAGTCATAAAATATTCAGAAGATAAATGTTGAATTTAGTTTATAAAAAATTGATTTTCATTAATTTGTATAATTTGTACGTGGGCTGTTCCCCCAGTCTAACTTAGAATGCTGATGCATATGGCACCTTACACAACTCAGAAGCAGAAAGACAGAATCTAGTCTCATCTCCGCCCCCCTGCCCCCAAAACATTTCATTTATTATTATTATTATTATTATTATTATTATTATTATTATTATTATTACACATAAGCTGCTATACCAATTATGGCCATACCTGGATAAAAAAAGTTACTGACCACTTTTATCCATGGACTGATAACTTTCTATTTGGATTATTGCAATGTATTTGAATGTGGGGCTACCAGTGGAAGCTTCAGTTCATAGAGAGTAAATAGAGAGTGTGGGGCTTATTACCTTGGGAATGTATCAACCCAGTATTGCATCAACCTTACCAATTATCAGTCTGTTTTTGGTATTGGTGCTAACTTTTAAAACCCTAAAAGACTTAGCACCAGTCTCCCTAAAGAGGCAGCTTTCCCTTTATGTTCCTGTCCAGTTATTAAAGTCATCTTCACATTTTTCAGAACCTTCAGTAAAAGCAAGGTTTGTCAGTAGGCAGAATTCTTAGCCAAATATGTCCAGGAAGACAGGATGCCTGTGTATACCAGTAGTGGTTTGCAGGACAATGGGTTACAGCAGTACCTCTGAAACAAACATACCTGGGAGTGACTACTCCTTGGTTGGTATTACACTGCAGTAAGCAATACAAAATGTGGGGCATTTCTTCATGAATAAGGCAGCATTAATTGAATCCTAGTGGTTGCTCATGTGGGGAACACGGTTGATGTCAGTTGTCCTTCTATGGTTGCATTCCCTTCATATAATTTTAACCTTAAAGTTATTTTGCAGTTACAGTGGGACCTTGGTATCTGCTGGGGTTTGGTATCAGGACGCCCCATGATAAGCAAAATCTGTGGATGCTCAAGTCCCATTAAATACAATGGCATAGTAAAATGGTGTCTCTTATATAAAATAGCAAAATCAAGGTTTGCTATTTGGAATGTATATATTTTAAATATATTTTCAAGCAGTGGATGCTTGAATCCATGGATAAAAAAAATCAGTGGATATGAAGGGCTGACTATCTCTTTGAAGCAGTTAAAGCTCAGGGTCAGGTAGATAACGTTGGAACCTGGAATTCCCCTTGCATAGTTGAGGTCCATCAGCACCTTCAGTAAAAGCATGCTTTGCCAATCAGCCAAATTCCCACTCAAATGTGTCAGTTCAGAAGCCAAAGAATGTCTGCCAGGACAGCATGAGGACTCCTCCCAGAGATCATGTGCGTGTGCTTGCTGCTGACTCAGTCAGTACTGAATTAGGGAGTGCTTCCTACTTGTTTATCCTGTTTCTTTAGACGCTGCAGTGTTGAGATGGAATGCACTTATTAATGACCATGTAACTACATTTTCTGAGTTTTGATTTATTTCTAAATAATTTTCCTTATGTAAGATAAGCATTTTGCAATGCCCGTACCTCTGCAGCATCTTGAGATCTCTCCTCCCATCTCATTTCCCATCAGAACCTATATTTCTACATACTTATTCTGCACATGTCTCCTCTCCAAGACTACAGTGCTCAGCTGGAGATCCTGTAATTGATAGTAGTTGGAATATTTGAAGGCTTATTCTTCAAAAGCTGGAGTTTGCAGGATGAATAGTAGACCACTGCCTACAACTGAACTAACACAGAGAGCCTTGTTCATAGCTTGAAAACTCTATGAAGTTCTGGCTTGAAAGCCTCTCATGTGACTGACTGAGGGATGTCCCATGCTTTAGGCTAATCAACAGAAGGTCATGAGAATAGACAACTTAATAGAAAGAAATTAGCCATAATGGCATCCTAGTGGTGGGTAGGAAGGCAAGACTACTGCTAGGCATTCTGTGCCTCTGATAAAATGGCTTCCATGTAATAGCATGTTCAACATCATGTTTGTTTCCCTGGATATTGACTGCTGGCTGTTCTTGGGGGGGAGGGGAGGGCTAAGACACTTGTGATTCTGATGATTTAGAACATCAGCAAGCAAGCTAGTGTCCTCCACATGTTCTTAACTGGAATTTAGGATGGCAAATAATGAGGGGTTATGAGGATTGTAGTCCAAAACACTTGGTTGTCTATCCCTGAACTAGAATGAAGCTGACCTTCACTTTTCATAAGTTTTTCATGATGCCCAATGCTAGGTCATTGTAAGCTGACAAGTGCAGTATTGCTTATTTTGAAGCTCTACCCCTAAATATAAACCATCCTAGTATTGCAACTTTTCTTTATTATTCACTTGTTTATTTAAAGTATAAATATAGGTGGTCACTGCTGCTAACAAAAAAAAATGTTAAAATTCAGTGTCACAAACCAATAGATATCTCTGGAGAAGGGAAAACAATACCAAAGTATCCAGCTTCATTAAGGAAAGAACCCACTGTGGATTAAAATTCATTGTCTTAAGAACAAAATTTCTTATAAGTAATTGATCTGAACAGTTCCTACATTAGAAACAGCAACATGTAGACCACAAATACCTGATTGCTGCAGAGCTTGCCTTCCTTTTCCCTATTTTTGACATTGTGCAAGCACTTCAGTAGCCAGCCTAAGCTCCCTGGGGTCACTTAAGCTTATACAGTACTGGGAGAATGTCATAGCTCAAGGCTTAGACCTGACTTTTTGAGTGGAATAAAGAGGGGAGCAATGTTGGTTTACAGTCAATATTAGGAAGGATCTTACTAATTACCCTAATCAATTATGTTTATATTGTTCACTTTCTGTAACCCTTTCACATGCTGTTCTTCCTTTCTCTCTCCCCCCTCCCCCACCCTCTCAGTACTTACTGGCAGAGGATTTACACTTGGCATCTTTGGAGGCAGAAACCATTCTTGAAGCAGGAGAGTTTCTGGAAACAATGCAGGACTACTTGGACTCTTCTGTTATCTCTATCGTCGAAGATATCAGTAGTATGAATGAGGTATGGTACACTTTATGTGTTCAGGAGTGAGCATCTCTGTATCACTGTGCAGGTTCCCTGACGTGACAGCCCATTTGAGGCAGTGCTGTGTCAAAGTATCAAAAGGAAAAAAGAAGGATGTTTACTTTTGCTTAAAACACAAATATTATAAATCACACACATTTGATGTAATACTCTGTTTTTATAAAATTGTATGACTTAGGTCCAAAACACACTGTAGAAATAATCTAGTTTGAGACTGCTTTAACTGCTCTAGCTCAGTGCTAGAGAATCCTGGGAATTGTAGTTTATTGTGACACCAGAGCTCTCTGACTGAGAAGGCTAAATGTCTCAAAATTCCCTATCCAGGGCAGTTAAAGTGGTCTCAAACCGGATTATTTCTGCAGTGTGTTTTGGACCTTAGTGATTACGTATTATTTGGGCTAAGTTGAGAAGGAATGGGGCATTTCCCAGCAGAGAGGGTCCTGTCCTCCTGTAATCTGGGTTTAGCTCCTCCTATTTGCTCCTGTAGGCAGGGACAATAAACAAAAAACCGGCCCCTATATAGGGAGGAGCTAGCCCCCCTGAGCCCCAGTCTTGTTCCTGCCTATGCTCCTAGCAGGATGTTCTCTTCGAGCCAGCGAAGTTTTTCCTTTCTACGAAAGCGGTTAGAGAGTTTTCTTGGCCATCCCTTCTTCTCCTCTCTCCTGCCTTTCCCCCCCTTCCTTGGTGGTGGCTATGGCAGAGGACCCTGAGAGCATGGGTGAAGGGCCATCCTTAACCCAGGCTTCCCTAGCTCAGGGTCTGCCAGCTCAACAGAGGGAGCTGGCTTCAGAGGGAGACCCATTGGGATGTGTTTGCTGTTGCACTGCAGCTTCTGCACTACAGCCTTGGAAGCATGAAGAAGACTTAAAATGGCAAGGGCTCCCAGGATTGGAGAAAGGTCTTGGCTTTGCCAATGACTCTCCCTCTCCTCCAAAGCTGCCCCCTTTCATGGTGGGAGCACAGGAGATTTCTGCAAACAGCATTGCAGCACATGGGAGCCGTGGGAAGAGATGGTGAGGGGTATCCCCTCCATGTCTCTGTTTTTCCACATCACCTCTGCCCAGCCTGTTTAAGGCCAGGGATCAGTGAGGAAACTGGCCAGAAGTCATGGAAACTTCCCTCCTCAGCATCTCTGCCCAGCCAGAGTTCAGAGGACAGGCCAGGCAAAAGTCATTGCAAAGGATTTCTCTGCATCACCTCTGCCCAGCCTGAAATGGCCAAGGTCAGAGAGGCAAGCCAGCCAGAAGTCACAGGAGAACGGTGAGTACCAGGGGCCCTCTCTCTCTAGCCGCCAAAGAACCTTTGCCAGATCTAATGCCTTCGCTCAGGGCAGGCATTGCCATGAGGCCTCTGCCATGGCCATTGCAGGCACTATGCCTAGCATAAGGTTTGGGACTCTGCCAGGAGGGCAGATGGGGGCATTAACCCTTGGTCTCCTCCTTCCTTCCCATCTCTGGCCCCAATGGCACCCAGGACCCTAACAGGTGTGGGGGATCCTTTTGCAGACTGGGAAACACATGGTGGTGTTGCCAGGGCTCCTGCACATTCCTTTTGAATTCTTATAATGAGATGGTGTGTAAGGAGGCAGAGGATTCCTCCTCTGTGTTGCACAGACACATGGCTGTAAAGGAAGCTGGACTTGGTCCAGCAGGAGCTGAAGCTTCCAACTCTAAAATGGCCTTTTTTGGCTGCCACAGAGCATCCCACAAAAAAGCACAAAATGGCTTCATGTCCTCCCCAGAGAGAGCATGGCCTTTGCCACCCACTTCTAAACAGAGGCTGGAGGGCCATCTATCGGGAATGCTTTGATTGAGAGTTCCTGCATGGCAGAATGGGGTTGGACTGGATGGCCCTTGGGATCTCTTCCAACCCAAGGATTCTTTGAGAGACCACATGGATACAAATCCTCCTGTGTTCCCTCCCCAAAAATTACAACAACAAAAAGGGGTAAACCATTTGTGGATATCATGGGTGGAGAGTTCCCTTCACCCCCAATTGTGTTTGGCTGCCCCAAACCGTGGCACTCTTGAGAGAAAAGCTTGAGCGCTTGGCCTCTCCTTTCCATCAGAGATTATCCTTTCTCAGGACACAGACTTACCTCAGGTAAATGTAGAGCCATGTCCCACAGCAGTCCCTCTGCCCTTCCCAGCTACCTATGCAAGTGAGAGGGAGTTGAGGACCAAGCTAGCTTCTATCATGCAGCCAGGTTACTATCAAGCCTGCCTGAAATTAAAAGGGCTAAGCTATAAACCCCAGCTTGAAGTTGGGGCTGTTTTAAACATAAATAAAACAAAGTGCCCTGTGAGCATCAGGGCTACACTACAGGCCATATGCAGCTATCTACCCATGATTAGCAATGGTCTTCAGTCACTGCTAACTTAAGAGCAGTTTCCTCAGTGCTTGGAATAAGCCACTGCCCAGGCAGCCTCCCTTGAAGGGGCAAATAAAGGAGGAGAGAGCCCCCACATCAACAGGGCTGTGGGCTCAGATTTACAAGAGATACTGGTTAACCTTTCTGGTGTTCATTTTATTAATGTTAGCACATGAGGTTTGAGTTGTGCTGTTTCTGCTCACCCCCCTTCTCCTTTTTCCAGGCCAGAGAAGATGCCTGGAAACTAATTCTTCAAGGGAGGGGCTAGCCATAAAAGCCACATGGTGACTTTTCTTGCCTCCTCATGGGCCTCCATCACTGTCTCCATTAGGTCCAGAGCCTTTTTTGCCTTAGGTGGAACAGCCAAAGACATAGGATGAGCACATGGTTCTACCTCCTTTGTGCAAACTGTTATCAGCCATAGCACTTCTCATTAAGAACATAAGCTTTAGCAATACAGATTCATTTAAATGCTAATAAACAGGGTGACTCAAGCAAGGAGAAGGTCTCTGGTCACTCAGCAGACCTCTAGTGCTTACATGCATTGAGGATCTTTGGTAACATCTCATATGAGGTGATAGATATATTGGATTAAGGTGACCAAACTCCATTTTAGTGGCAAAAGGATTATGTTCCTGTTATAAAACACAGTGAACCTCAGTCATCTAGCCTCAAAAGATGTGGCTCCCCTTGCCTTCCCTTCTTTCTTGGAGAGATGTCTGTTAAAGGGAAGAAACTTAAAAAAATAATAATACAGTTTCTTCCATGAGATGGTTCTCACTAATACAGGGGGTTAAGAAGAATTCTTATCAAAAACAAACAGACAGACTCCTCTCCATGGGGGGAGAAACTCCCCTTCCTCCATGAGTGTTTTAAAACAATACAATCAGGTTTCTCTACTAAGGGGTTGCTTCAAATCCCATTCAGACATCCTACAGAGCCCTGAGGGGTCTGCCACAAAAATCACAGTTGCCTCTTACCTTGTCTAGATTGTTAAATTTTAAATAAGAATGCCTGCTGATGGGCCTGCCATTCAACTGCTGCCTGGCTTGGAATGCCTATTGTAACAGGATCTATCATGCATATGATGGATTGGGCTCAAGGCCATGAAGGTTCATGCTGCTAATCTCTTTTCTTTAGTGGTCATAGGGTGCTACAAGATTCCTTTGCATATTGTTGGGCATGCTTTGATTGTGATTTCCTGCATGGCAGGGGGTTGGACTTGATGGCCCTTGTGGTCTCATCCAACTCCATGATTCTATGATTTTATGGTTATAAGGTTAGCTGCTGTGTGGGTGAGTGTCTTATCCCTGATTGGGTTTTTCATGGCATGGTCTGGTCCAAACAACACCATTGTTACTACCTTTTGGGGCTGGAAAAACGGACTTCCTAATGCCTATGCCTTGTTTTCTGCTAGCAAAATGCTCAGATTTAATATACCATACAGCTCCATATAGAGACTTACACCAGCCACCTATATGCCCACAGCTTCTATATATATACTGTATATATATTCCAAAAACAAACAAAACAACGATACAACACATCAAACTATGATTTTACTATTTTATATAGGAGACTCCTCCAACAGATTGTGTCGGGGGCCACAGTCTCCTAGCAGCACCTCCCTCCCAGTTCGAGAGGGCTTTTGTAAATCCCAGATTACAGGAGGACAGGACCCTCTCTGCTGGGAAAAGGAACGTTGGGTACTTACCGTGACACGTTCATTTCCTGCAGAGAAGGGTCCTGGCATCCTGCCCACCCGGGTGCTGCCTGCGGCCTCCGACCCTGCTTGCCTGTTGGTGGACCTGCTTTGTTCTTCTTCTTGTTGCTGGATTGGTTTTTCTGAGTTCTTGTTTGTTCTTGGACTAGTTTTTTCTAAGGTGTTCTAGTTAACCCTTAGCTGATGTTACTAAAGTTCAGTTCCTTGATTACCTTACTAGTCGCTTGGCTTGTTATTGACTGAGGCTCAGGGGGGCTAGCTCCTCCCTATATAGGGGCTGGTCTTTTGTTTATTGTCCCTGCCTACAGGAGCAAATAGGAGGAGCTAAACCCAGATTACAGGATGCCAGGACCCTTCTCTGCAGGAAATGAACGTGTCACGGTAAGTACCCAACGTTCCTTTCTGTGGGATATAGAAGTCTAGCTGCTTGGCCATTAGATGGCCTTCTTAAATTTCTTATACTCTAGTTTCATAGTGATGATTGCTCTTCCCCTCCTCAGATTTTCTTAGCAATCAGGGCCAGTACTGTTTAAAGGTAATTCAAAAGTGGTCTATGGTTATAGGAAATGGAGCTGTCTTTGCCATTTCAACTTACAGTGATAAAAGTACATAAAATTGTATGTGGCTGGTTGTTCATGTGCTTTCAATTGGTTCTTTGTAAATCATCATCATACAACTGAAGGCTAGAGGAAGCAAATGATAGCAGTCTTTTAAGATCTGAAGTCTTATGCCAGTCTCCAGTTTCCATAGTAGCTGAATAAGTTAGAACAGCTGTAAACGCTGAAGAATTTGGCTGCATCAGCTTTTCCCATGCTGTCATCCTCTAGATGTGTTAGATCATGGTAGGAACTGTTGCCCATCACATCGGGGGGGGGGGGGTGTCATGAACTAAAAGGCAGTTTAGGGTTTTATGTTATGTTTTGAGTTTTCTGGGAGATTAAGAGTGTTGTGGTACTATTCTTTCATCTTGCAGTTCCGATTTGACTGCACTGATCAGTAATCTCCCTTCATCATTCCATTCCTGGACATCTAAAGCTGAATTACTTGATTATTTTATCATGTGAAATTAAGGGAATTAAGTGCATTTGGTAAATTATTTTATCATGTGAAATTAAGGGAATTAAGTGCCATTTGCTTAATCCTGATACGTTGTCAGGTAAAACTAAATTGGACATCTTTTTTATTTTGTGTATTTACTGAATAGGTTTTCTGTATCTGGTTTGTTTTTCTCCTTCTTGACAACAAAGGGCCACATGGATGCTGAGAATGAACTTTCCCTGTTGACTGCAATCACTGAGATACTGGACAGCACAGATGATGAGTCACTTTCTCCTTTTGACACTATTCCTGACGCTGAATTACTCACATCTACCAGGGAGCGTGAAAATTCTTCGGTAGGATGTCATTTCTGGCATTGGAGGAGAAGCCTTTTTTGCTCTCTCTTGAGCAGTCAGTTACATGTTAGTTCTTCTAGCTGGGGAATATGAGTTACCCTAGCATCCTCCGCCACCACCTTGAAACTTATCCTGTAAGCTTTACAGGCCTACTGTTTGGTATTGTGGATTCAGCTCTATTCCTTCTCAGTTTTGTGTGATCATCACACTCCTTTTTGGTTTTCCTAGGCAAGGTCACAGTTCCATGGTAATAGTCATACTTATTATTCTCCTCAGAAGTGGAATATATTGAGGCATCTTTACTCACTCAGTCTGCATGGTCTTTTGACAGTCACATCTTTGCTGCATGTTGATAGTAGTGGCACCATTTTCTCCTAGCTAAAACAAAACAGATTATTTTTGTTGAACTTGTATATGTACACTCATTCACAAAATCTTGGCAAGAGTCACTCTTCAGAGGTGATGAGAATAAGGCTAAGCACACTAAATTTCAGAGGATCAGAGTGCCCTCTGCTGGGCATGTTCAGCCATTTTACTGAGAATTATGTTGTTAAGACATGTGTAGATGGTGTGATGGATAACCTCCTTACATCTGGCTTAAGATAAATGAAGAGGCTAGGTGTGCATTCAAGATCCTGAGGTACCACTTGTGAGATTTTCCAGTGTCTGTATCCTTGGCAAGAATGGGTTGGCTGGTGTCTTGAGAAGCTCTTGTGGTGCTTTTTGAAGGAAATTGTGGTATTTTAATTGACTGCATTGCCTGTTTCCAAACAATTCTCCTTTTTTCAGTTTCAGAGGTTTCTGAGCTTGTCTATAACACCTCCAAAAAGAGACTTAAACACCAAAGAGGATTTCCAAGAACCTAGGCTTGGTAGCATGACAGAAAAGGTGAGATGGTAGGGTAAACTGAATAGTAGTTGATCCAGTTTAATATTTCTAGTTTATATTTTTGTACAGAAATCTGCCTTGTTCTTTTCTCAGTGTTTTTTGATTGCTTGTGAACACTGACTTGTAGTTGTTCTGCTAGGTTGGGGATAAAACAAAGGGAAACAATTCCAGTACAGCAGGGAAAGGTCATAGTAGCAAAGAAATGAGTAACACTTTAATTTCTTTAAATCCCTTCCTACCATTAAAGGAACAAATTGATCCATTGGCTGACATGACAACTGTAAAAAAAACCCAATGAAATTCCAGCAGTGGGTATGCTTTGTACTCTAGATTTTATGGGCAATGCAAATCTGTAGCTATGATTTATGTGTCTCCTGGTAAGCAGGTGTCAGATGTTCTTCTTTGTTCACTGCATAAGGATTTATTGCACAGTCTGCTCCAAAAACTTTTCTTCTTCTTCTACAGGTTGAAGCCAGCACTGCTAGCCTACCCTTGGCAATAACTCCATCTTATCCAAAGGATTTGCCAGCTTCCAAGAAACCTATTAGTAAAGCACTTTGGGGGGAACGGAGGATGTTCAGGCATAGGGAGCGAGAACCACCTCGGCTGCAACGTAGTGATGGGGAAGAGGAGGAGGACGAGTCTGCAGCAACTAGCTGCCACCAAGGTTTTGTAGCAGATGTGAAGGAGACTCCCATAGCAAAGGAAGTTGAAAGAGACCTTGGTGAAAGTGATGGCCCTTATGTCATTGCCCCAGAGAGTATCTCCCTCAGTGAGCTGGTGAGGTCAATGCATCCTTACTGTCTGCCCAATATTACTGTATGCTTGAGCCCTGATAGCCAGCCTCTTGCTGAAGAATTCCTTGCTGGCCCAGTTGTCTTGGAAATAGTACCTGAAGATGGAGAGAGCATGGAAATACCAGTAGTCCTGCAAAATTTTGAGACATTGGAGCTCGGACAAAAAACCAGTAGTGACAGCACTGCTGACATTATGATCCCTGACCTGGAAAACATATTACCCAAAGGCAACACCAAAACTAAAGGCCTGGGCAGAGAGCTTGACTTGGGCAAACAGCCAGAGGAAGCAAGCAGGCCTGCCATGCAAAAAGGAGAAGATACTAATACAGAAGAAGAGGAGAATGTTCAGAAATCATCAGATGACCAGAAGAGCGTGTCTGCATCTAAACGTGTAAAGCTCTGCAGCTCAGAGAAGGGTCAGATATGTGGGCATTCCAAGAAGAGGAAAAAATATAGTGAGGAAACAAGGTGGTGCAAAGAAGCTGTAAATTGCAAGGAGATTTCTGTATCGTCTGAAGAGCAGGACAGGACTGATCCAAGCAACTCTGTATGCAATATTGAGTTTTTAGAAAAAGAGCTGGAGAGAGCTGGAGAGCAAGGCCTGGGTGAGTTGCTCCCAAACCAAGCATCCAAGGCACTTGAAAGCCTGGATATTCAAGTGGAGGACCTGCTAAACAGCAAGACAGGCAAAGATCCCCCAAGTTCACTTGAGTCCAGTTTGGAAAATACAGAAGCCTCACCACACATAGAAGAGGAGCTGTCTGGTAGAGACCAAGAGAATGCAAATTTAGTGCCTACATATCAAGGGGAAGTACAAAGTGAACCTGGAGAAGGAAATCCACTCATCTTGCAAGTGAATGAGATGGAAAGCCCAAATGCTTCCCAGTTGCCACCCAGCAGCACTGTAGACCTTGTGAGGCAGTCTCTTAGGAATCCCTTATGCCCCAGAAATGATGAAGCTAAGGAAGCATCAACAAAAGAAGCTAGGCCTAAGCCTCTTAGCTTGAGTGAATATAGGCAGCGCCGACAGCAGCGCCAATCTAATGATAGGGCAACCAAGAGCATGATGGAGAACCAGAGTGCCAGCAAATGGCCCACCCTCCCTGAACTTCCAACAGAGTTGGCTGATCTTCCTTGTCTAATTGTCCCTCCACCACCCACCAAAGTGGCTAAGCCTGAACTAGTGAAGGAGTGTGAAAAGCCCACTAGTTCATCCACAACTCTCCCTCCAGTTAGTAAAGACAGTGCCAATTCCCTTTCTTTGCCACTCTCTGTGGCAACAACTACAATGAATCCTCCTTCCCAGCTTGGCTGTTTGACCACTGCTGCCTCTGTCTCACCCCTCCACATTGTATCCTCACTGCCCAGTCAAGCAGGTGCCTTTCCCACTGTGGGAGTGCAGGTGCCTCCAATACCACCCCCAACTTTCCTCCCTACAGCCCCTGGGGCTTTCTTTCCAGTCCCTCCTGATCCCTTCACCTTGGGCTCGCAACCACCACCACTACCAGTGCCTTCTTGGTCTCACTTTCCCCCTCTGCCAGCTGGTTACCAAAGTTTCCCACCTCCACCTCTTGTTGCTGAGGCTTGCCCTCCTGTCTTTCATACTCTTCCTCCTGTTTTGTCACCAAACTGGCCTCCCCCACCTGTTTCTTTGCCGCCTTTTCCCCCAGGCCCGCCTTATAGCTCTGTAGAGTGGGGTGTGGGACCACAGCCTCCCTACTGGACTGGTATCCCAATGCCACCACCAGTATTGCCCATCTCCTATGGGGATCAAGGAGCTCCTATGCAGAACCGCCCAATTGCCACTCTGCCTGCTCCATCTCCTACTGAAGGGACACTTGCCCAGCATAGTACACTTTTGACACAAGAATCCTCTCCCTTCAGAGGGCAGAACTTGGCAGTGAGTGAAAAACCCAGCCTGCCCACCCAGGGGCTTGGAGTGCAAATTCCTGCTGCACTCAAGTCTGTTCCCAGAAGAGTATTTGATCCAAGGAAACAAGCACAATCCTTGGCTGTTGATCCCAAAGCAATGGAGACTTCAAGCAGTTTTCAGCCATTGGGGAAGCTGCCTTCTCCCCTCTCAGTTGTGGAACCTTTAGGGCATGTTAAAAATATCTCTAGCTCTCAGGCCTTGGGAAAAGTTCATTCTATGCCATCTTCCCAGCAAGTCACAGAACTCACTGGTACAGTGAAGTCATCTGAAGAGCCGTCATTTGCGCCCAGTCTCCAACAGAATGTCAAAGAAGCTTTGCCTGCTTCCCAACTAGAAGAAGATCAAGAAAAACAAACAACGCCAACTGAAGCAACTGTCAAGGAATCTGCTCCCACAAATCCCCCTGCATCAGCAGTGCCCCAGAAGATGGATGAGTTTGGTCAGCTTTTGAAGAAACCAGCCCATACATGGAACCACCAGCCTTTTGTCAGCATAGCACAGTGCAGCCGCAATAAGGATATTGTTAAAGCATTTATTAATGAAATTGGTGAGTGACCATCCTGCTCAGAGTAACCATTACCAGGGATAGCTGGCACCTGATGCTTGACACTGCAGGTGGTGGTGGGGCAAGCCTTAATTACACTTTATGGGAGGCAGTCTCTGTGAAACAGCTTTAACTTAATGGGATACATTTTCCCTAATCAGGAGTAGAAAATATATCAGAATCTAATGATTGATCTGGGTAATCAGAAGTAGACAAGTAAGGAATTCTAATTCCAAATTGTCTAACAGTAACCTCATGAACATGATTTCCATGTCCTAAATTAAACTACTGGAGGAAGGAGGTTTGTAGGGAATATTGACAAGATAAAACGAAGGCCCAGACTCAGAGTTCTTTAATTCTCAGTGGGATTCTTTTGCATCAGGCTCCAGTTGATGGATCTTGGGGTTTCAAAATAAAACGTTCTACAAGCCTAAACTTTCCATAGTATTGCTCTAAAACATAGAAGCAATCCCTTTCTATCCCCTCGTGTGTTTAGAATTTGTACCTTTAAAAAAATCTGTAGTTTTAAAAATTACTTCAAAAAGCTGCTAGCAGAGACAGTGCCTTCTGCTTAGGTAGATGTACTTGCATATTTGTATGTGCATGCTTTCTCTTCGGTGTGGGCTCAGTCTGCATCTCCAGAACAGTGGAATATTTCCTCTCAAGCCGATCTCGAAATCCAGTAGGATTAGATGTAGAAAAGAAGGCCAGAGGGTAATTGGAGTTAACCTCTTCTCTGAGCAAAACATGAGCCAGCAAGGTTTCTCATAGAAAACCATGAAGCCTCAATAAGCACATGTACTTGATTAGTATTATCCTTTTTATCCTTTTTCTTCCCTCAGGAATTGAAGCCTCTGACCTGTCCAGTCTGCTAGAACAATTTGAAAAGAGAGAAAATGAAGACTTAAATGAAAACAAGTCATTGGGTACTGCGACTTCTACCTTGCTTACTATCTCTCTTGATTTGTCTTACATTGTGAACTTGGGTCCCATACTGGAGGAAATGCCATATATAAATAAAATAAGTAAATAAAATGGTAATGAATTGAGATTCCCAGATTTTCAAGATGGTACTTCACAGTTCCAAAGCACTTTTGATTGCATTATGGCTCATGGTAGTTGTCTAGGTCATATTTCTGTTTTGCCTGTTTCTCCATATCACAGCTGCTTAGAAAAATTAAGTAAGACAGGCTGAGCTCAATGTTAACTGGCCTGGGTGAAATATTCTTCATCAAAAACATCCTAGGTCAACAGAAAATATACAAACCAAAATTTCCAAATGATATCTATTGTCACAATTTTGCCTAACCTATGGATTAAGTTGGTCATTTTAATAGTTTCAGAACAGAATAAATAGTTTCTTGAGGTAAAGAATACTGTATATACTGCATTTTCCGGCGTATAAGGCGACTCTTTAAGTCTGCCTTATGTGCCGGATATTTTCCCCAGAGACAGGTGAATGGCATAGCCACATCCCTGTCTCTGGGGACCTTGCTGGGTCCTCTCCCAGCCAGCCAGCACTTGCGCCGGCTGGAGGGGGCCTCTCTGGAGGCCTGAGAGAGGATCCTCAGTGGCTGGGCTCTTGCTGCCATTTTTTTCTCAAAGGCGGCGGGCCAAGGAAAAGAGCTGGCCCCTTACTTCTCGGTGGTGCCGCCGGCGGGGATCCTTTGATCCTCCAGCGGCTTCAGAAGTCCTCTGCGGAAGCCACCGCCACCACCCGGGATCCTCCGCTCCTCCAGCCGCTTCCACGGAGGACTTCTGAAGCTGTTGGAGGATCCCCAGCAGCGGCACCACCGCCAAGGAAAAGGGGCCGGCTCTTTTCCTCTGGCCGGCTCTGGAGCTGCTTCCCCACCGCCTTTGGGGAAAAAAATGGCGGCGACAGCCCAGCCGCCGCAGATCCTCTCTCATGCCTCCAGAGAGGCCCCCTCCAGCCGGCGCAAGATCCCCTCAGGGTAGGCCAGGGATGCTGCCGGTGGGCAACTTGGGGGGGTCGTCTTATACTCCCCGTCGCCTTATACGCCGGAAGATACAGTAGTCATGTATAAGTCTAAAAATTTAGGTCAAAATCCCCCCCCCCCAAAAAAAATCTGAGTTGACTTATCCACGGGTCAATGTAGGTGTACTGTACTTTAACTCTTATTTTTTTTAAAAAAGAACCATCCCCTGGTGAAGGACAAGAGTGTCATCTGCCCTGGAAGCACTGAACCTCCTCTATATTCTCATCCATCCAGTCTTTAGTATGACACTTATGCCTGGTGGAATTTTGCAGTTTGACTAAGGCTAAAAATAAAATAGAAAGGAGCAAAGAAGGAAGAGAAATACCTGTCTGAAACAGTAATACATGAGAGACTGAAAGCTATGAAAGAGGCAAAAGGTGTACTCCTAGGCCTCTCTCATTCACACTCTCCCCTTTTTGCAATAGAATCTGAATCAACTTGAAAGTACAATGTAAATTGGGATTTCTGAAGAACACTTTTTGTTTTAAGATAATCAAAACTGTGATTTTTAATTAATTACATCCTGTATCCGGGTCAGATTGGGCCATAATACCTCTTGGCTGACCAGTTTTACTCATAATGACTAACAGCTTTGGCTCTCTGTTTTATGTTTCTTCAGATAAAAAGGAAGCGTCTAGTGTGACAAAGGCCAGAGAAAGTTTGGCTGCAGGGAATGATGGGTGAGTATAAAGCTCAGCCCTAACCAGTTTTGTTTTTATTTCCGGCTGGTTGGCAAATAATAGCACTGAATAAATAATAAATAATAAATAAATAGCTCTAAATAAATAGCACTGAATTTCTGGAAACAGGTAACAAACTTGGTGCAAGAATCTTGCTAGCATTTGCTTTATTTTAGTGCTTTTTAGGCATGGATAGAAATGTGTGTAATGTTCTGTAATAAAGCCCCTTTCCTTCCTTCTTCAGGTCTGAGTTACAGCGGGAAAAGAAAATGGTAGACCGGCTTCAAGCACCAGAACTCACCAATGTTGCAGGTGAAGTTTTTGTATTTCTTTTCTTTTCTTTCTTACTTTCTTCCTTTTTTTAAAACAGAAGTGACTCAATACGCCCTGAAACTGAAAATGGCAAAATATTTCTGACTAGGAGTTAGTGGTGTTGCGGGGAGGAAGGCAGGGGCAGAGTGGAATAGGAAATAAGGGAGAGGAAGGACTCTACAGTTCCTTTGACTTATACATTTCTCTCTCTCTTGAGCAACCATCATTTTAAAATTACCTGTTGAGCCCTTGTTTATTGAGGGATCTATTTTAAGTACATGCAGAGGAAATGACGTATATTTTTGTGGGGATTGGAGGCAAGGCAAAGGGAAAGAGGCTGGATTTGAGAATACTGCTCAAGTTTAGGACAAAATTTATTTAAAGACTTTATACCATTTCCTCACAAATTTAAAGCAATTTAAACTAAATATAACCTTCCAGGATTGCAGTTTGCAGCATTTGCTACTGTTGACCATGATGGATAGACTAATGGCACCTCTAATTTACAGCTTGCAGACTTGGTGAAACAGAAAGGTAGAAGAAAGTAATGTTGGAGCCTTCCTAACATCTTCTGGCACGAGGCTACAAAACTTTGAGCTTTTTCCTAAAGAAGAAACAAAAACAAACCCCTGCCCCTTTCCCCTGCTGTCTGGATCTGCCAAATAAAAGGGACAACAAGGTTCACATATCACTCATGGGAAGGGGGAATATATTCCAGGTTGCCTTACCAGGAAAAGAGTGTTCTGCTTGTTCTGCAGTGCATGAGTTATTTGTACTGGCTGTTCCTTCATACCCTGAGGACTCTTTTCTATTTCTTTTGCAGGCCTGACTCCTCCAGCCACCCCACCCCACCAGTTATGGAAACCTTTGGCAGCTGTTTCACTTTTGGGAAAACCTGGATCTCAGAAAGGTGCGAGGCTTTTGAAATCTCTGAGCAAACCTCACAGAAAATCTCTAATCCCAGTTCATGTAGGCTCTGGTGAGCATGACTACTGTCAGCTCAGTACTGCCCACTCAAAGGGAGGTGCCCGATGGAATGTCAAACACAACTTGGATATCACTATAAAGCCTATCAGAACCATTCCAAAACAAGCATCGGATTCATCTGCTGCCGATAAGGTTCATGCTTCTGCTGGACTGAACCCTGCAGGCACCTGCAGCATAGCTACTGGCTACCAGAATCCCAAAGAAGCTCCCAGCCCTGTTGATGTTGGTCAGGACCAGATCAGAGGGTCTACTCCTGGGGAAGCTAGCTCAGGTCCAGTGGTATCAGAGTCACTACAGTTAAACAGTGCCCACCTAAGCCTGCACAAAGTGCCATTGGACCACCGGACTAGTACACTAACATCTAAGACTAGAGACAGTGATAAGTCATGTTCTGTATTGCTATCGCCAGCTGCATCTCCATGCTGGGATGCAGAAGAGCCAACGTTACAGAAGCCTCAGGAAGTTCAACAGAAGCACTTGGCTTCTAAACGCTCTTTACGATGTTACCGGGGAAGGCAAAAGTCAGTTAGTCCCCAAAAGGACAGTCGCAAAGGCCAACGAAATCGTGCCAGTCAGTCTTTCAGCTCCAGCTCTGATGGAGAAAGTGAGTCTTCCTCATCTTCCTCCTCCTCCTCCTCTTCTTCCTCATCATGGTCTCGGTCTCTGCCATCCAAGCGCTGGCGAAGGTGAGTAGTTTTTTTTCTTGCACTCCTCCTGCTAAGACTTGGCACTCTGAATATTCTCTAAATCTGAACCTGGCATTTGTGCTGAAAAGTTGGAAGTGGTGTGGCTGCCATATAGAGTATATGTAATCACTTGTGTTGGGGTTGGAGACATAGTATATCCTCTGTAAACCTACTAATTTATTTGGGGTGGCCAAGCTCTCCTACCTCCAAATTGGCTATTTCTGGGCCATATGATTTTTCCCCACCTGACCTCTGATTCTCTTCCATCACTTCTGTGTTTATTATCATCTTGAGCTGTTTGACAGCACTGCCTGTGCACCATCTAGTTATTCACTGATGTTATTGGCCAAATACATAATTGTACTATATAGAGTCTAACCAGTTGTTAAAACTACATTCCTCAGACCACTGATCATCCTTAGACTGGATGAAAGAGAATGGGCTAGTTCATCTCCATGTGGTGTATAGCTATGGGACTTAGAATCATAGAGTTGGAAGAGACCACAAGGGCCATCCAGTCCAACCCCCTGCCATGCAGGAAATCCAAATCAAAGCGTCCCCAACAGATGGCCATCTAGCCTCTGCTTAAAGACCTCCAAGGAAGGTGACTCCACTACACTCCGGTGGAGTTTGTTCCACTGTCGAACAGCCCTTACTGTCAGGAAGTTCTTCCTAATGTTGAGGTGGAATCTCTTTTCCTGTAGCTTGCATCCATTATTCCGGGTCCTGTTCTCTGGAGCAGCAAAAAACAAGCTTGCTCCCTCCTCAATGTGACATCCTTTCAAATATTTAAACAGGGCTGTCATATCACCTCTTAAGGGACTTAGCAACTGTCCATAGCTAAATGATGATCAAGGCATTATTTCATTCATACCTGGTCCATGTGAAGAAACTCAAAATGTGAATGGTAAAAGCTTATTAATAGAAATTATTTAGCTGATTAGTTACCTATCTACTAACTGAGGTGAACAGTTCATCTTTATGAGAGGGTTGGGCCTCCCATTTAGCTCAGAATTACCTGCTCTGACTGGCAGACAAGCTGTGTTGATTCATGAGTGCAACTTTGTGTTTTCATGTACATCTGTGGATACATATTTATGCAGTTGTTGGTTATTAAACACGCTTGTGTTATCATTCACCCCTAGACGTCGCTCACGAAGTTCCAGCTCCTCTTCTCGTTCCCCTTCTCTGGACAGGAGAAGGAGCTACAGAAGAAGGTGAGACAACCATTGACACATTTCCTTTTGCTGCTTTGCACTTTCTCTTGGGTATTAGAATAGGCATCCTGTTGTTTTTATTTCTTCTTAGCAAAATATTTGACATTAGATTAATTTCTAGTCCCAAGTATAATACACCCATTGAATCAGCCCATTTACATAAATGCTGGCTTGCTTCTCAGTGAATTAGCTTTAGTTGCAGGCTAGTGGTTGAATTTAGCCTGGAATGTCCTTTTCACTTTACCCCAACCTAAATTTAAACTAATTGTTATGACAGACTCTGTGGCTAATATTCTATGCTTTAAACATGAATTTTGAGGGGCACATTGACATGGTCAAGTAAGAGGAAAAAAGTATGTTTGAACTTACATTGATGAACAGCCTATTTCAGTGGTTTCCAAACATTGGTCCTCCAGAACTTCAGCTCCTAGAATTTCTTTTCTTTTTTTAAAAAAATCTTTATTCAGTTTTCCATATAAAAACAAACACAATCAAATTGTAAGACAGTTATAACTGTATGTCATCTACAAGTAAAATTAAAACATTCCATAATTAAATTTGCCGTTGCATCCAAGTCTTCTTATCTTCAAAACCCTTCTTCTGGATCCCTTCCTTCCTTCCCGGATTGGAGAGGAATACTGCTTAAACATAATCTAGGTCTACGTTGTTCTCACGTTCAATAGATAAATTAAATTCTAGTTTCATCTAACTTCCGTATGTGTATCCAGTAGCTATTATAACAACTTAAGCAAATAGTTACAAATTTTCCACACCATTTATGTAATACAATGCCTAGTTTCTGTCACATACGAGCCCCAAATTATATATCACTCTTAAAATTTTTGTGGTATTTTCCTTGGTTGCGTCTTTTAGTCTTCTCATAAACCCTTTTACATGTTCCTCTACTCCAGGTAGTCTCAGAGCCTGCTCTTGGCGTAGAAATATGACTAACAAAATCGGGGAAATATAAAAAAAAAGGGGCAGTTAAAGTCTTATTTCCCTCTCGAAGGCATCTCAAAATCATTTGTGATGAGGGAAAACCTTAAATTACCAATTAGTACACTCATCTACATTTCAATAAGTCCCCCCCTTTATGTTCCATTCCTTTTCCCAAAAGCTTATCACTTTCTTCCAATCTTCCTTCACTCTTTTTTTACTAAAGTTCTTTACATTACAAGAGATTACATCAAGCACTCCATACTCATTGACTTTCATCATCCAATTATCCCAACTGGGGGCTTTACTAGATTTCCACAACTTAGCTATCTCTACTCTTGCTGCCGTTACCATATAGAGCACTATCCTCCAATATGTCTTCTCATCCTCAGTTTTTAATACAGTTGTCATATTTAGGAGGTAAAGTTTGGGATCTAATGGAAAGTTTATTTCTAATATATTTTGTATCGATTTATGTATTACTTTCCAAAAATCTTGAATCACCCTGCATTTCCACCAAATATGTATTAAATTGCCTTTATCACAATTGCACCGCCAACATTTTCCGTGGTCTAATTTAAACATTCTTTTAATCTTCCAAGGGGTATAGTACCATCTATTTATGATTTTAAGTGAATTCTCTTTAGGTTCTTGTGCAATAGTAAATTCCTGAGTCTTTTTCCAGGTGTTTTGCCATTCCCTCAAATCAATTGTTTTCCCCAAATCTTGAGCCCATTTCGGCATATATTCCTTAATCGTATCCTGCTCTAGTAAGCGACTACACAATAGCTCCTAGAATTTCTGACAGCTAGCCAAGGTGGCTACTAGGGCTTCTGGAATAGGAAGTCCAAAACATCTAGAGAGGATCAAAGTTTGGGAATCACCCTATTTTCTTTTCATAGATCTATATGTTAACAACCTGATAACTGTTTCTAATAAACCCCTAGTACTAAAGTCAGGTTAATTCCTTTTTGGGGGGGGGGGGGGGGAGGGGAGTATATTTTAAAAAATCTGTAACAACAACAACAATTTCAGTATTTGGTGCAATATGGCTTCATTGCCATTTTATTGTAAAAAAAAGCCTGCCTGCTTTAAAGTAGCATTTAAACAAATCTTTAGTTGTTATGGCTTGTCTTGTAACTGCAACCTGTATCAGAGCACTACCATTAATTTTTCTCTGAGAAACTGATTTTTTAAAAATTCTTTCGGCATCTATTTTCACCTGGATTGGCTGTAACTTCCCCAAGGTGGTACAATGAGCTTTCAAGCAGAATTTCATCTGGGTTTCCAGACCTAGGTTATATTCTTTCCATTGTATGAATTCTTATGGCAGCAAGCTGGCCATTTTGTAAACCCAGCTTGTCTTTTTCTGGAGATGGAGGCAAGCTAAGTCTCAAATTTTTATTTATGTTTGAAACTTCATACTATTCATCTAAGGCAGTGTATTATTTATCCTTTACATTTTTATCCCCAGCTTTCGCTGGAAAATAGCACTCAAGGCAATAAACAAACATCACTTGGTTCATTTTCCCATGTTTAATTTCTCCTCCAATTAGTTTCACAGGATCACAGGTGTTCAGAGGTCTTCTTTAGAAGCTGCTTGTAGACTAGAATGCCTTCTTCCTTTGTGGAGGCCAAATGGGTGCATCTAAATCAGGCATGGGAATCAAGGAGTTTTCCAGCTATTCGTTGATTGCAGTTCCTAGAAGTCTTAAGCCATATATTATTATTATTATTATTATTATTATTATTATTATTATTATTACAGTATAAAACATTAAAAATACAAAGTTTAAAAAACAATTAAACAATTAAAACCATTACATTATTAAAAATTTTAAAGTCTTTAAAATAAAAACAAAACAGCACTCGTATCAATATGTGAAGGCCTGGTGGCATAAAAATGTTTTATCTGCCGTCAAAACGAAAGCACAGATCAAGCCATCCTGGCCTTTCTAGGAAAGGAGTTCCAGAGCTTGGGAGCAGCTACTGAGAAGGCCCTCTCTGTTGTTCCCACCAAACACGCTGGAGAGGGTAGTGGGACAGAGAGACGGGGCTCTCCAGATGATCTCAATACTCTGGGAAATTTTGCAGTTTGTTTTCAAAGTGAACTTTTGTTTTCTTTTCTCCCCACCACCATGCAACTGAAATTCAATTGTGTAATGGCATTAGGGGTTTGGGTGGATGGGGGAGGAGTGAAAGTAGCTCCCTACCCTGGGAAATTGACAATTCCTGACCTAAACAAAGTTGTTCTTTTCCATTTGATGATATTTCCTGATTTTCCTCAAGATAATGATGTATTATCAGGCAAAAAACATAGAACAAGCCTTTAATCCTAACTCTGATGCTCTGTCTTCTTTAAAAAAAAACCAACAATACAGATATGCTTCCAGCAGATCCCGTGAGCGTTACGAAAGGGAGAAAAACAGATACAAAGAGCGTGCAATAGTGAGTATTGCTGGAGCATAGTAGCATTATTGGGTAATAACAGGCCTGTTACAGACTGCCAAAATAAAGCTGCTTCGGGTCTCTTTGGAGGTATGCTATTTAAATGATGCATGGGTCCTAAGAGTCCGGAGGTTGCGCCAAAACCACACTCCATTCCTAAGCACTGGAGTGCAGCTTTGCAGCTTCTGGATTCTTAGGATGCGTGCATCATTTAAACAGCATACCTCCAAAGAGACCCGAAGCAGCTTTATTTTGGCAGTCTGTAACAGGCCACAGTATCTCTATAGTGGCCATATTTTGACCTTTTAGGACTACTTGGGCAACTTTTCCTGTTTTGAAACTGAAATACATCCATTTCTGGGACCTAAAGCCATTAAGTTATTTGCCAGACACAGATCACTCTGCCTTGAGTCTTGACTCAGATAAAGAGAAGTCAGCTGGCCTAGATGAAATTCAGCCATGGCTACAACTGTGGATGTACCATAGCTTTGCAGAAGTACAGAAAGTGTTAATGGTTACAGAATTCTAGTTTTCAGAAAATCTCTACTAGTTTTTCTTTAAAACGAAAATGCAAATTTCTGCTACTTTACAAGTGCTATTGATTCTCCAGTAAAATCTCAGGAATCAAATGGTGGCTGAATTAGATGTTTAACCTAAATGAATCATAAAGTTTCATTATCCTTGTCCCTCCAGAGAGTGACAAAACCAGACTAATGTAGGCAAAACAGAAAAGCAAACAAACAAAATTTTCCCAACTTGTCAAATATGTACAGGTTGCACATTTGGATTTGTTAGGTGTAGCATTTTTATTTAATGTGAAGTTCTAATAGCACTTGTTTTGTCTCTATGCCACATAGCATTGATTTTCCAGGGGAATATACATTTGTGTGTTTGCTTCTTCCTTTAAAGAACTCTGAAGGCTATCTCAGTCTTTCAGGCAGGCTTGCAGGCAAGGTCTCAAACTCACACAATTTCTGTTAGAAGTTGAGGCTGAATTTGTATGACGGAAAGAGAACAGTAATTAGATGAATCACTCCTCTAATGGTTAAAAATGAAGTTATATTTCACTACAGGAGGTTATGTTTGATGTGTAGCAGTATCATACCCAGTGGGGTGATGTCCAGTGAGATCCCATAATACTTCTTGGCTTCACTTTGTAGCAAAGAGATAATAGTTTTGTCTGTGGTTCAGAAACGCATATCATTTTGTAGTGGGGGAGCAGGAAGGGAATGAGTATGTGCTCTACATTCTTGGAGGATCAGTTGGCAAGAGGAAGGTGGCTATCTGATAAGCCTGTGCCTGAGTTCTGTTTATTTCTTAATTGTGTACATAGGAAGAACGCCGTGTTGTCTTCATTGGAAAAATCCCTAGCAGGATGACACGTTCAGAGCTGCGACACCGCTTCTCCATTTTTGGAGACATTGAGGATTGCACACTGCACTTCCGGGAGCAGGGGTAAGAGGTGGATCCAGCTTTGGCTGGCGTAGCAAAAGGTGGTGGGAAGATGCTCTTTTTCTTTTCTTATAACACTAGAAGCTGTGGGTCAGCCAATAAAAATGAATGCTGAGATGCCGTGCCTATGAAAAAACTTATGGAATTTGCTACCACCAACTTATGGCAACACTGAGATGACCCTATTCTGTGGTTTTCTTGGCAAGTTTAATCAGAGGGTGTTTGCCATTGCTGTCCTCTGATGCTGAGAGAGAGTGATTTGCCCAAGGTCATCCAATGGGTTTCCATACCTGAATTCAAACTCTGGTCTCCAGAGTCATAGTCCCATACTCAGACCGTGACACCATGCTGTCTCTCATTAAATGACTACCATGATGGATATGTATTAATTCTTCATGTCATAGCATTAATCAAAAAAGTACTGTGGTGATGCAGTGGTCACAATAATAAAAAGAAAACCCAAGATTTGCATTTAAAACATGGCATGTGTAGCAGACAGTTTTGGAGCTCATAGGAAGAGGGGAGAATGATAAAGAGGTAGAGGTTAGAGCATTGGTCCTGTTTTTGTCGTCCCCCCCCCCCCCCCCAGCCTTATATTTTTGTATTTCACTGGGTATGTTCTGGGTGCAAAATTTTTACATCTTGTCCTTCCTGCTTGGCAGAGATAACTATGGCTTTGTGACATACCGTTATGCTGAAGAGGCCTTTGCTGCCATAGAGGGTGGACATGCACTGTGTCGTCCTGATGAGCAGCCCTTTGACCTTTGCTTTGGTGGACGCCGGCAGTTCTGTAAAAGGAATTATGCTGACTTGGGTAAGTTCGTGGAGATGACTGGATGGTCAATATGACTTAACTATGTATAACATTTATCATATGTAGACTTTTTTTTTCTCTTATGTTTTTGCTCTCTATTATATCATTCTAATTAAAAAAAAATTTTTTTTAAATTGTCACTTAACAATGAGTTTTTTCTGGAGTGACAATCTGATAGGCATATCCAAGCCATTAGTAGCACTTTTGCAAGAGGCCAGCACCCTGCTTTTGTATAAGCACATAGCTTAATTAATTCCATGATTCCTCCCATGAGTTAGGACATAAAAGTGGTTCCCAGCAGAGAATGTAGAAAGTTTGGCCTGTTCTGCATCCTCTCTTTTGTGTGCTTATGTCAAGTTTTGCTTTGCAATGTGCACGTCTGGTTGCTAATTCTAATTAATGAATGGCTGTCTACTTTGTTTTTCAGACTCTAACCAAGATGACTTTCAGCCTATCACTGGCAAGAACAAATTTGATTCCCTTGACTTTGACACCTTGTTGAAGCAGGCTCAGCGGAGTCTCCGGAGGTAACGCTGGCTCTTCCGGGCTCATTTTGCCCGGTAGGTATCTGCCTACACCAGCCTTTACCTCAGATTGGCTGCAGGGGTAGGTGCCCCCCAGGCCTAGCTGCTATGTCCAGCATGGTTTTGTAATGAAATATGACAAAAATCCAATAAACAATTTCTATCCTGTTTTTTCTAAGGACTATTTAAGAGAAAAGACACTTTGTTTAACAGTGAGGACAAGAATGGAAAAATGCCACCTTCAGTTTGCTTAATCACTATGCAGACAATAAACTCTAACCATAAACCTACCAAATCTGCTACAGTCTGTCCATTTGTATCTCTTGTTCCAGGCATGGGAAGTTAGAAACAAAGACTAGCAGTAACCATTCCTCACCTATCTTCAAAGTACAAGATCCACAAGATAAAGGTCTCTAGAGGAGAGTCATGTTGGATACCAACAAATTAGGATTTGCTGCATCTAAGGTGCTGTGGCACTTACAGTAGTGATTATCTTTTTATGCCAGGTCATAAACCTACAGCCTATGCACTTAATCTAGGGTGTGAACAGCTAGCATATAGAGGGGCCAAAGGAGAATCGTATCTACCTCCAAGCCTCCAGAATCCATCCCAGACTTGTTCTTTCTATTGGGAAGGTGAACTGACACAGTGGGAGAGAGTGATACCTGTATATTCAAATGCTTTGCTCTTCCCAGTTAGGAAAATAAGGGGAGCGTCTCTTTTCTTCACCAGTGAAGGTTGGGCCCCTGCCAAAGTGCTTCAAGGAAAAGGTCCACCTGGAGCTTTGGCCAAGGATGTGATGTGTATTCCAATGGCACATTCATGTCCCCTTATCAGGAATGTCGTCATACTGCCTGACCATCTTGCCTGCATAGGGCTTGGTATGGGTGAATAATACCTTTTCCCAGCAGAGAGGGTCCTGTCCTCCTGTAATCTGGGTTTAGCTCCTCGCCCTTTGTTTATTTATGTTTAAAACAGCCCCAACTTCAAGCTGGGGTTTATAGCTTAGCCCTTTAATTTCAGGCAGGCTTGATAGTAACCTGGCTGCATGGAAGAGCGCTTGGTCTCAACTCCTCTCACTTGCATAGGTAGCTGGGAAGGGCAGAGGGACTGCTGTGGGACATGGCTCTACATTTACTGAGGTAAGTCTGTGTCCTGAGAAAGGATAATCTCTGATGGAAAGGAGAGGCCAAGCGCTCAAGCTTTTCTCTCAAGGTGCCACGGTTTGGGGAGCCAAACACCAATTGGGGTGAGGGAACTCTCCACCCATGATTCCACAAATGGTTTACCCCTTTTTGTTGTTGTAAATTTTGGGGGGGAACACAGGAGGATTTGTATCATGTGGTCTCTCAAGAATCCTTGGGTTGGAAGAGATCCCAAGGGCCATCCAGTCCAACCCATTCTGCCATGCAGGAACTCTCAATCAAAGCATTCCCGATAGATGGCCCTCCAGCCTCTGTTAGAAGTGGGTGGCAAGGCCATGCTCTCTCTGGGGAGGACATGAAGCCATTTGTGCTTTTTGTGGGATTGCTCGGTGGCGCCAAAAAAGGCCATTTAGAGTTGGAAGCTTCAGCTCCTGCTGGACCAAGTCCAGCTTCCTTTACAGCCATGTGTCTGTGCAACAAAGGAGGAATCCTCTGCCTCCTTACACACCATCTCATTATAAGAATTCAAAAGGAATGTGCAGGGCCCTGGCAACACACCATGTGTTTCCCAGTCTGCAAAAGGATCCCCCACACCTGTTTGGGCTGGGCCATTGGGGGCCAGAGATGGGAAGGAAGGAGGGACCAAGGGTTAATGCCCCATCTGCCCTCTGGCAGGAGTCCCAACCTTATGCTAGGCATAGTGCCTGCAATGGCCATGGCAGAGGCCTCATGGCAATGCTGCCCTGAGCGAAGGCATTAGATCTGGCAAAGGTTCTTTGGTGGCTAGGAGAGGGGCCCCTGGTACTCACCGTTCTCCTGTGACTCGGCTGGCTTGCCTCTCTGACCTTGGCCATTGTGGGCAGGCTGGGCAGGGTGATGCAGAGAGAAACCTTTGCATGACTTTTGCCTGGCCTGTCCTCTGAACTCTGGCTGGGCAGGATGCTGAGGAGGGGAAGTTTCCATGACTTCTGGCCGTTTCCTCACTGATCCCTGGCCTTAAAACGGCTGGGCAGAGGTGATGTGGAGAAAACAGGACATGGAGGGATACCCTCACCATCTCTTCCCACGGCTCCCTGTGCTGCCTGCTGTTTGCGAATCTCCTGTGTCTCCACCCGAAAAGGGGGCGCTTGGAGGAGAGGGGGTCATTGGCAAGCCAAGACCTTTCTCCCATCCTGGGGAGCCCTTGCCATTTTAAGTCTTCTTCATGCTTCCAAGGCTGTAGTGCAGAGCTGCAGTGCAACGCAACACCAACACATCCAATGGGTCTCCCTCTGAAGCCAGCTCCCTCTTGTTGAGCTGGCAGACCCTGAGCGTCGGGAAGCCTGGGTTAGGTGGCCCTTCACCCCTGCTCTCAGGGTCTCTGCCCATCGCCACACCACCGGAAGGGGGGAAGGCAGGCAGAGGGGGAGAAGGGTGGCCAAGAAACCTCTCTAACCACCGCTTTCGTCGTAGAAGGAAACTTCGCTGGCTCGAAGAGCACTCCTGCTAGGAGCATAGGCAGGAACAAGACTGGGGCTCAGGGGGGCTAGCTCCTCCCTATATAGGGGCCGGGTTTTTTGTTTATTTCCTGCCTACAGGAGCAAATCGGAGG
>NC_056524.1:212922398-212927261 GCF_019175285.1 Sceloporus undulatus
GAGAAATAACCTACAGTCAGCCCTTCTTATACACAGATTTTTTATACGTACACGGATTCAAGCATCTACGGTTTGAAAATGTTCCAAAAAAGTATAAATTTCAAATATCAAACCTTGATTTTCCATTTTTTATAAGAGACACCATTTTGCTATGTCATTATACTTAATGGGACTTGAGCATCCACGGATTTTGTTATCTACGGGGGATCTTGGAACCAAACCCCAGCGTATAAGAAGGATCCACTGTATTTCTGGGGAAGGGGGTTGTTTCTCTGGTTTGTTAGGAAAGAAATATGCCGGTGCACAAGCTCCTGCCATGTTAAAACAAACAGAATGGAGGCCTGTGATTTGTTTTGCTGTTCTCATTGCAAGATGGAGTGATGAGACCAGCACATTGTCTGGGGCTGGAACACTTCAGAATACTAGCTTGTTCTGATGTCCACATGTGCCCACTGCTAGCTGATTAGATAATGAAAACATTGAAATAGTCAAAGAGTTCCCATACCTTAGATTAAATATTGATCAGAATGGCAACTGCAGTCAAGTTATAAAAGGAAGGCGGGGGTTGGGAAGAGCAGCTATGAAAGAAATGGACAAGATCATAAAATATAAAGACATAACTCTGAACACTAAAGTGAGGATAGTTTGAGCTACTGTGTTCCCCACCATCATGTATGGATGAGAGCTGGATAGTGAGGGGGAAAAAAGCAGCTGGTAGAAAGAAAATCAGCTCATTTGGGATGTGGTGCTGGAGAAGAGTCCTGAGACTATCGTAGACAACCAAGATGAATAAATGGGTTCTAGAGCAGATCAAGCCAGGGAGGCTAAACTGAGGCTGTCATGCTTCGGACACATTATGGCAAAAAATGAATACAGTCGACCCTCCGTTTTCATGGGGGATCTGTTCCGGACCCCCAAGCGAAAACAGAGACTCGCACTTACTCAAACCTCATAGGCTTGAATGGGGTGTGCCCCATTGAGGAATGGTTTGTTTCTCCAGTAAAGTAATGTAGTTCCTGTTCATCATGTTACTATTGAAATATGATACCATTACATGCTTGCTACAAAAAACGGAAAAAGCCCTAGTCATTTCCAAGCTTCAAGATTGCCATACCCTTTTGTATGACTTGGAGACTATGGCCTGTTACAGACAGGCCAAAATAAAGCTGCTTCGAGTCACTTTGGAGGTATGGTATTTCAATGATGGCATTCTGGTTGGGCCTAAGGGTATCCGACGCGTGGTGGGTTTTGTTTGGAATTGCTCAATGGCCAACGCAGCTACACTATGCGTTATGCCTGGGTTGTCCGAATATGCATGTTAAAACAAAATTCTAAAAACACTTAAAAATACATTATATTTCTACGCCACACCGTGTGTGTGTGTTATAGATATATATATTATAATGTTATTTTTATGTAATTTTATATACAGGGATGTTTGATTGTTTGAATTTTATAAACATATTTTAAGGGTTTTATTGTGAGTGTCACCTCATGTTCTCTGGGGAGCAAGGGCAGGGATATAAACTGAAATAACTAAAACACATCATAAATATACATTTACATTAGCTAGATAGATAGCTAGCTCGATAGATAAGATAGATAGATACGATAGATAGATAGCTAGATAGCTAGATGATAGATAGATAGAATAGCCAGATAGATAGATAGGTGTTATGTGTTAACATATATATACACACACGTGTAAAAAGAAACTTAAAAAACTACAAACTCATAAACTACATTCCCCACATCCTTAGGCGCCCCTATAGTTCCCTTCCTCTCTTTATCCATTGGCTCGGAGAGCCCGCGCGGGTGGTAGTTAAAGCGGTTGTGTCCCTCTTCTGAACGGTCCGCAACTGTCTGCTTTCGGCGGCCCGGTCGGATGAGTCGGGCGGGACTGAGTCGATCACCAGCAAGACCAATGGGAGGGGCTGGCGGCAGGATATGAAAATGGCGGCGGAATCAACGGTTGCTGGGAAGAGGCGGATAGGAGGGAAGTGCTCCGCAGGTATAGGACCCGAAGGGCGACGGGAAGACTGTGCGGGTTGGGGATCCCTGTTGCGAGATGAGAGAGAGGGAGGGTGGCTTACTGGTCCTGGGGTATAGAGATGGAGGGGGCTAATGGGAACCTAGGGGCTTCCGTTATGGAGGAACCGACTCATGGACTCGTAGAGTTGGAAGAGACGCAAGGGCCATCCAGTCCACCACAGTCTGCCATGCAGGAACTCCCAATCAACGCATCCCCATTGACAGATGTCATCTCAGCTCTGGATTTAAAAAGGACCTCCAACGAAGGAGACTCCAATACACTCAGCGGAGGGAGTGGGTGTCTACGGTCGAACAAGCCCCCCTTACTCTCAGGACGTTCCTCCTAATGTTGAGCTGGAATCTCTTCCTGGGAGCTTGCATCCATTGTTCAGGGTCCTGTTCTCTGGAGCAGCAGAAACAAGCTTGCTTCCCTCCTCAATATGACACCCTTCTTCAAGATTTAACCCAGGGGCATTTCATAATCCCTTCTTAACCTTTCCTTCTCCAGTCTAAAAATCCCCATCTGCAAATTTTGATACGTATGCCCCCACATTTTGTTCCTCCAAGTCATTGATAACGATGCTTTGACTAGCACTGGAACCGGACCGAGCCCTGTGGATGACCCTTGTGGGCATTTCATCAACTATCAAATTTGCCTATGACCCAAATTAGGCGGAATAGTTTAATACTCCAGCGGCCAGGATCCAAATTCAAAACGCCCTGCCTGAATCGACTATAAGCTGGGCCCAAGCTAACAAAATGAAAATTCACCACGGAGCAAGGTAAGGAAGTGATTTGGTGGCAACATTAAAAAGCCCAGCAGATATCGGATGGGTGCCACCTGGCTGAATGACACTCGTGTGGGAACGACGGATTGCGGAGTCCGACGTAGAACCACAAAGGTTGAACACATGAGTCAATAGTGTCGATGCAGCAGTCGAATAAAGTGCACCAATGCAATTTTAAGGCTACATCAATAGAAGTATAGTGTCCACATATCAAAGGGAAAGTAAAAGTGCCACTCTATTGATGATTTGGTCAGGCCCCCACCTGGAATATTGTGTCCATTTCTGGAACCACACTAAAAAGGAGTTGAGCAACTGGCGCGTGTCCAAGAGGGGCGACTAAAAAAATGGTGATGAATGATGAATGAAAGGTCTGGAAACACATTGCCCTAGAGGAAAATGACTCAGGAGCTGGGGATGTTTAGCCCTGGAATACGAGGAGGTTTAAGATTGGTGAATATGACAGCCCTGTTTAAGTATTTTGACGTGAATGTCTTACTGGATGAGGGAGGCAAGAATTGTGTTTCGTGCTGCCTCCAGAGAACAGGGATCAGGCGTCAATGGATGCAAGCTCAGGAAACGAGATTCCACACCTCAACATTGAATGGATGAATTTCCCTGAGAGTACGGCTGTTCAACCGTGGAACCACACACTCCTTCCTCGGAGAGTGTGGTGGCGTCTCCTTCCATAGAGGATCTTTTAAACAGATGGCTGGAAGCATCGGTCGGGATGCATGGCAGTGGGGTTGGAACCTGGATGGCCTCTTGCCTGGTGCTCTTCCAACACTCTACATATCTCATGTTTTTATGGACTAGAACAAAACATGTATCACAGTCATGCATTTCTCATTTCAAGTAACATCACATTGTTCAATAGGCTTTACTCCCGCCGTAATTTGCAAAGAGTAATACAATCTTGTAATAAGCTTTCCCCTATGCCTAAGGCACAAAACCTGCCACCATCTTTTCATAGTTTTTCGACTCATTGTGCAAGGGAATGCTTGGCTGAGCGGACACAGGTCATAAAAGCAATTCTATATATGAATAGAATTGACATTTTTGGACGGAGGGCCTGGTTTGATGTTTTTCCAGACAAACCACATGTTGCATACACAATTCGCTATGTTGTAATATTACCCAGAAGGCAAAAGACTACCAGTCTTTGAACCTTCTATCAACACTGTAGCTCTCTCATTATAATTTTCGTAAGGCACGGAAAAAAATTAGAGGCTGCCCGTGCTTACTTTCAATTCAAGTGAAAAATTAATGCGGTGTGCCCTCTTGGCGGCTTGATCACATATTTGGTTCAGGATCATTCTGAAATGCACTCAGAAACTGCCCAGTTGATAAGTCTTCAGACCGAGGCGTCTCTGTCTGTCTATTTCTCATTGCAGATTTGCTTTCCCAAATGACGGCTTGCCGTCTGGCTGCCCCAGATTTTGCCCTGAAGTTTGGGACTTTGTACCTTTCCTATTCGTGCCAGGGTTGCCCCCCTGCTTCCAAACTAGCAGCTTCACGACATTGGGAAGCATGGAAGTAATACAGCATATCCAGAAGAAATCGCTTTGGATGGCAAGGGCTGTGGGCACCTGGACAAACTACAGGATTGTATTGCAGCATCCCTTTATACTGAAAGCTGTGACACAAAGAACAGCTGATATTGGAGGAAGGATGCGAAAAAACAATAGCTGTCGTGGCCAACAAGAAAATTTAGAATCCACTTGTAGTAACATCTTTAATAGGCTACACTAAAAGGCATAAAAAGCTGCAAAACATTCAAGGTTATCATAGCAGGCTGTTTTCGAGATGTGGGCATGGGACTGCTATGTGTGAATAAATATCATAGCATTGGCCTGAGGCAAATAAATTGTATAGGCCTGTTCCCAGAGAGGCCAAATAAAGCGGCTTCGAACGGTCACTTTGGAGGTATTGGTATTTCACAATGATGTTATGGTCCTAAGAGTCCAAAAGCCAACAACCATAAAGCCACGCTAACTGTCCTAAGGACTTGGAGTGCAGGCTTTGGTGTGGCTTTTGGACCCTTATG
>NC_056524.1:212927286-212929374 GCF_019175285.1 Sceloporus undulatus
GGGAAAAATTGCTTTAATAAAGATGAATATCTTACCTAAATTAATGTGAGGGCGATCTGGCTGAGACATCTGTCACCCCATTGATCGCCAGGGTTGATACTATTGTTTTAATGTCTTTCTGGTTTAATCTCTTTTTAATACTACTATGTTTTTATACTGGGGGATAGTGGTTTTTAGAATGTTTAAATGTATCTCATTTTATTGTTGTAATCTGCTTGGATTCCAAGTGATTAAGCAGAACGTTAATAATAATAATAATAATAATAATTATTATTATTATTATTATTATTATTATTATTATGTTAGTCGGTAGAATCAGTCTGTTGTAGAGAGATCTTGCAGCCCCTTTGGGTCTGACTGAAAGAAAGAAAGAAGTTGGCAGCATGAGCTTTCATAGACTTCAGCCTACTTCCTCAAATGCATTAGGGTCTAGGAACACTCATACTGCAAAATTCTTTCAGTATGCTTTAAGATCTCTCTATATACAGAAAGCTGGAACGTAGGGCATGGCCAAAGAAAAACAAAGAACACTCCTACAGAAATTCAGTTGCATGACTTCTTACTGATGCTGGTAATGGAGGAGATTGTGGGATTCCTCCTGGAGAGAAGGCTGGAAAGAAATGGAGGACATGTCTTGGCAACTTATCACAGGAAGGAGATCGGGAGTTTATCCTGTGAACATCCTGGAAAAAACACGTAATTACGTGAAACGATTTCACAGGATGTCGCACAAAACAATCTGCCATTAAAGCGATCACAAAGAAGCATTAACGCACATCTTTTTACTTTTGGGATTTCAGCGACAATGCATTTCCGATATCACTTTATTTGCACAATTGCGTGTGATCATCATTTGCACACTTACCTGACATTTTTGCTTTATCTGTGGGATGCTTTAAATATATTTTAATCTCTCTTTAATGCCGAAATTAGCCCCAGTGTGCTGGAAAAGGAGGAGGACCTCTGGTCACCCTAGACCTGCTCCAGTTGCATCACTGGGGAGTGTGAGGTGCAGACCAGGTGACACCCTAAAGGGGATGACACCACTGCTTCTCAAGCACCCACATTTTGGCAGAAACAGGCTGTGGCATTAATCTAAAGGTAAAATGTAAAGGTAGTCCCTTGACATGAATGTCTAGTCATAATTGACTGTAGAGGGGCAGTGCTCATTTCCGTTTCTAAGCTGAAGAGCCAGTGTTGTCTGAGTGGTCAGCATGACTGCACTGAACAGTTATCTTCCCACTGAGAAGTGGTACCTATCTGTCTACTTGCATTTGCATGCTTTTGAACTGCTAGGTGGCAGAAGCTGGGACTAGTGACATCATGCAGCACTCAGACCTCGAAATGCCAACCTTCTGATCTTCAGAACTTATGTCTTAACCACTAAGCTACCATATCCATCTACTTCCCTGTAAAATGTTTTAAGAGATGGTAGGAGTGTGTGTGTATGGGGGGGGGGGGGGGGCTCAGTGGGGGGGGAAAGGAGTGGCCCCATCATTTTTTAAAAAAAATTCAAGTTTCAAAATTTTCATATTTTAATAAAAAATTTTGACATTTATAAATTTTCTTCAACAACATAGCATTTTAACGAAATCTTCTCTGTCTATATGTAAATATATTTTAGGTTGTGATATTGTAATTTGAAGCTACATTTGTCCCTCCATATTGCTAGGGTTAGGGGCACAAGACCCCCGTGAATATGGAAAAACTGAAAATAACAAAAACACCCTGTTTTTACCTGAGAGGACACCTCTCTAGGAATCTCTAAGTCCTCCAGTGCAACTCTGTGGTCAACCTCTGAAAGACACTGACCATAGAATTGAGTTGGAGGAGCTATAAAGGCCCAGTGGAGTGTTCTCTCTAGGAATCCCTGGGTCTTTCAGTGCAACTTTTAGTTAAAGTTGATCATAGAGTTGCACCGGAGGTCCTAGATATTCCTAGAGAGAACGTATTAATCAAATCGGTGAATAATCAAATCTGCAAATATCAATTCTGGAAATATGGAGGAATGAGTGTATAATTTTAATTTGGGTAGTGGTTTATGTCAGAACTATTTAGCCTGAGATTTGGTGGTATATGGGAAGGAGG
>NC_056524.1:212929399-212938010 GCF_019175285.1 Sceloporus undulatus
GAAGGAGGATTAGGAGTAAGATTAGTAACCCAAAAAAGAATTGCTAAGGATTCTCTATGGTGGGCAATGGAGGGTGACACCACCCCTAGGGACGCATGCACTGACCTCTCCCTTGCTGGGAGCCACCAGCCAGCCCCCCCCCCCCACCAGGCGGTCAAGACCAGCCCTTGAGTGACGCCAGGGCTGGGGCGGAGGATCGTCAGTTGCCAAGGGGATAAGGCAAGGCAACCTGTAGGCAGAAAATATCATTAAAAGAGCAGGTGTAGACTCAGGAGGAAGGAACATCAACAACCTAAGCTATGCAGAAGACACCATACTAGTAGCGGTAAACATCATAGACTTGGGAGAGTTACAAGGGAAGGTCAAGGAAGAAAGTGCAAAGGCAGGATTACTGCTGAACATAAAGAAAAACTTAAAAAGGACCATGGAGGATCTACATAAACTCAACCTAGATAATGAAGAAATCAAATTAGTTAAAGTCTTGCCATACTTTGGATCAGAAAATAGAACAGAAACTGCAATGAAGAAATAACAAGAAGGCTAGGAATGGGAAGGGCAGCCATTAAAGAAATAGACAAGATCCTAAAGTGCAAAGGCATACAACTGAGCACTAAGTTAGAATTATCCAAGCCATGATATTTCCCATCACCATATAGGGGTGTGAGAGCTGGACAGTGAAGAAAGCCAGCAGAAAGAAAATCAACTCATTTGAGAGAGGTGGTGGTGGAGAAGAGTGCAGAAAATACTACAGACAGCCAAAAAGACAAATGGGTTCTGGAACAGATCAACCTGAATTCTCCCTGGAAGCCAAGCTGATGAAACTGAGGCGATCATACTTTGGTCACATCATGAGAAGGTCACATTTGGTCACATTCATTAGAAAAGGCAATGCCAGGAAAGGTAGAGGGTTGCAGAAAGAAGGGAAGACCACACATCAGATGGTTAGACTCAATCGGAGAGGTCTTGGGCCTGAATCTGCAGAACCTAAGCCAAGAAGTGGAGGATAGGAGGTCTTTGAGTTGTCTCATCCACAGGGTCACTATGAGTTGAGAGATCCACTTGAGGGCAATTAACTGCAACAATGATATAATGTACTGTATATTATCCTCTGGCTTCTTGCCTGAATTGTCCCCTAAGGATTCATGTTCAGATGGAAGTAGGCATTCAGGGGCCAATGGTCTTTTGTTCCCTCTGACAGCTTCATTTTCAGTTGTAGTTGTATTTTCAATCTGACCTAAGTGAAGAGCTCAGCCTGTGAAATCTTATGCCGAAAGCAAAAGTATTTTCTCTCAGCCAGTACTCAATAGGAATGGTACGTAGAATCATAGAATCATAGAATCGAAGTTGGAGAGACCACTAGGAGCATCCAGTCCAACCCCCTGTCCATGCAGGAATCCCAATCAGAGCATCCGCTACAGAGGGCGCAGCCATATCCCCCTCTGTTTAAAAGAGCAGCCAAGAAGGAACTCTATCACCTATTACTCCAAGGGTTAGGCTTCCACTGTCGAAGCAGCCCTAACTGTCGAGGAAGTTCGCTCCTAATGTTCAGATTGAATCGCTTTTGCCTGTAAGGCTTGCAAATCCATGGCTCCCGGGTCCTGTTCTGGAGCACAGAAAAAGATCAGGCTTTGTGGTCGTCAGAGTAAAGCATCGGATTTTCTCTGTTGGCAGGGGGGCGGATATTCGCAATAATAAAAAAATAAAGAGTGGGACGGGGTGATACAACACTTAATATTAATGGTATCGATTTGATATTAACAGAGAGTATCCAAAGGTGCTGAAATCAAATTGTTTGCGTGGGCTTTAGCCGCTTCCTTTTGACCCCCATCCGTGCCTCCCTTCATAAAGTGATAAAGTTGGAAGAGACCTCGCAGGGCCATCCAGTCCAAATCCCTGCGCTGGCAGGAACTCAGCAACCACTCTACTTCGACGGCAACGATGGCCAGCGCATCTCGGTTTAAGAATCTCGAAAGAGACTCCAGCTACACTACGCCTAGGAAGCATACTTTCAAGAGCTCTTAGCCATCAGATCCCACCGCAAACTGTCATGTTTAGGTGGAATCTCTTTGCCGATAAGTTTTGAATCAAAGCTCTATGTCGCTAGTATCTGGAGAAACAGAAACCAATTTGCAGTTTGCTCCATCCTGAATATGACATCCCTTCAAAGGATAGTTTAACAAAGCTGGTCATGTTGCCCTCTTACGCTTCTTCTTCTTCAGGGCTAAACATAAACAATCTCGAAGGCTGCTGTTAACTAGTCAGTGTTAGACAGAAACAACTAGAGCCATCACCGATGATGTTCACCTCGTATGTTTTGTTCACTTCATTCTAACTGACGTGCAAGCTCTGACTATTTGTCGTTGCCAACTTCTTGCACCTTGGAAGCTCTTGTACCATTTCAGGAGTCCTAGCGGAAAGAAGCATTTCAATTTGAGGTGTGGCTTTTCCTAAAAATCGTAATGAGGAAGAATGCTTTTTATGTAAGGTATATTTTGTAACTATGGAGAAGTTAAATCGTATTCGCACGCCCGCCAACCAGTATCAGGCTCACTACCCACATTTCCATCTCCTACTCCTCTTGTCGGGGCCACCCTACTCCAGCTTCCAAAGGCATTTTTTTTGCTTCACTCGCCTTCCTTTGCCTGGCTCCTGGTCTAACTGATTTGTATCCTAGTGTCCTGTGTGGGTATGGGTTATATGCTTCCATTTTTGACCTCTATTAGTCACTATTTTAGACATTCCCATCCGCGCTCCTTTTCAAGGGACATCTCTATCTATTGCTTTCGCATGGGTTCTGCAAGACACTGCCAGGCTCTCGCTCTCCCTCCCGTCCTCTGTTGGCTGGCCCCATATTCTTGCTGTGCCTATGTAGCTCAGCTATAAACTGTGCGCTTAGTCTAGCTGTACAAGGCCTAGGGTGACCAGATGTCCTCTGTTTCGCAGGAACATGTCGCTATATTTCAGCCATTCGGTCCGAGAATGCGCAAATCCGCCTCCATTTTGAGGCAGGGACTCAAGAGCCCATGAAAACACTACATTGGGCTGTTCCGCCCTTGAGAAATGGTGTCTCCTTGCAGGCCTTTCCTTGCGGGCAAATAGGGGGATAAGTTAGATCCTGCTATAGTTCTTTTTTCGCTAAAAGAACACAAGTCAGCCGACAAGACAGGGCTTTCAGAGTAAGGTGCAGCTTTGTTTCTCAAGGGAAAGAAGACCGAAAAGGTGTTAGGCAATGTCTGGTTGAAGGCACACAGTGAAATGTTGAAGGGTTTTATCGTTTCCCCGCCCTTAATTTCAGCACAATAGACAAATCAAAGGATACTTTAAATGTAAAAAAAGCTTTAGTTTGCTGGCTAGTATAGTAGGCAATTTTAAATATCTGTCATGCTTAGAGGTCTGTAGATGTATTGGGCAAGGCCCATGGGCAGTTTTACAAATTTAAGTTCAATATCAAAAAAAGATGGCTGAGTAGATAATAGAAATACAGTACTAGGGAAGGTGGGCCGCTATAGCTGTAAATAAACGCATTGACAAGGGGGGGGGGGGGGGGGGGGGGGGGGGGGGGGGGGGGGGGGGGGAAAAAAAAGAAGAGGGGGGGGGGGGGGGGGGGGGGGGGGGGGGGGGGGGGGGGGGAGGGGGGGGGGGGGGGGGGGGGGGGGGGGGGGGGGGGGGGGGGGGGGGGGGAAAGGGAGGGGGGGGGGAGGGGAGGGGAGGATGAATGTATACTGTATCTCGCATTAGTGTTTTCGCTTTTATGTTGATGTCCTACATTTCCCTTAACCTTCCCACATTCCATGGTGGGCCATTGTCCTCCTGTGTCGTCCTATTCAGGCGGAGGCCCTCGCACACATATCTTTGATTGTGTTATTATTAACTGCGGTGTGAGTGTTTTCTGGCATCGCTCGTTAACTTGTGAACATAAACACCTCCACCACGGAAGTCCAAATCCTTGACTAAAAAAAGGCTGAAGTTTTGCAGTCTACATGAATGTCGCACAAAGAAGGTAATGTTTCTGTCTTTGGGGGGCCTTATTGGCATTATTTAGATCTGGCAAACATGGGATACTAGCAATGAGGGACTACTAATAAAATAATAATAATGTGTTGTAAGCAGGGGCTGAAGAGTCATCCGAAGGGCCTCACTGCACCTCACCAAATTTTTTGAACTTTCATCGCATAGATTTTTTGTAGTCCATCAGGGGCACAGCTATGTGGGTGAGGGCTAAATGCGGAACTCAATCGTCATCAGAATGCTGCGCCAACTAATAGAAGTCTGTAAGAATTCTTGCCCACCCAAAGAACATTTTCCTCACTCGAATAATTATCATAGCAGTGTAAGTTTTTTTTTGTTTTTTATCTATACACAGTGATAGCAGATTTCTCTGGCCTATGTGGTGTTTTTGCTCAACCAACACACATGATTTTTCAGTTCCAGTTCAGAAACATACTGTTTATTACCCTTACCAATTGTAAGTAATTATGTCCTGAAAATTTGGGGCTTGAGCATTAGGGAGCTGCATGTAGTGACCGATAGTTGTAGGCAATTCTGAGAGTGAGAGAGAGAATGAAAGAAGAAAAAGAGGAGTTGTATGTTCTGTGTTAAAGTAGAGGAAGAAAAGAACCAAACGAAATTCTAACCTCTGAAACTGTTCCCATACACTCTAAATATGTGTGCATACTTATTCGCAGATATAATAAATAATGCTGAGTTGCATCATGCCTTATTCATCGCAATATACACTCTGTAAATAACTGCAGTCATGTGCCAGCGCAGGAACATATCTCCTCTGGCCTCAATCTGAAAAACAACCTGCCTCGAGACGGCTTGCTTTCCTTTTCCCTGCTCCACACCCCTTCCCATTTACCAGCAGTCGCAGGTGCATGGGGCAGGATAGACACAACTGTGCAAAGGTGTATAAGTATAATAATTTCCTGAAGGGTTCTGTAATTCAGGCCAATATGGGAACGATATGGGATTGTCTGAAAAGCGTGTCACTCTTGAAAGAGCTGCTTCATCATCTCGGCACAGGGGCGGAGTAGATGATTGAGAGCCAATGGTAATGCCAAGCTGGTTCAGATGACATAAACGGGAGTGCTGCATTTTCCTCGAGAGAATGCTGGATGTATGTTTTGGCTCAAAATCAGAAAGTATATAATAACCCGTTGGCAGTAGCAAACCTGCAATGGTCCTCAAGAGCACTTTTGCATTGTGAGCATTACCAACACTGATTGATTTGATTTTTTGCAATGCGCTGCAACATGCATTATAGATCTTCAAATAACTATGTCCCTCTCCGGCCTGGAGAATTCACAAGACAAATTCCAGGGTGTGGGCTAGCGTTTGGGAGCACTGGTGGCATCCTGTTGGTTTCAACAAGAATATTGCTCAAAGTTTCTGATTAGGGCTTCACTCATGGCCGGCTCATGAAAGGCAGCAAAAATTCCAAAAGCTGGACTCATAAAATCTCTTCAGGCATTTGACAGTAACTGCAGGTTTGGAAAGCAAGGGGGGTTAACATAGTTCTGGCAATGACATAGGATGGTTGTCAATCAGAGGAAAGCATCACATTTGAGGAAGGAAAACAGGGATTTGGGAACTGCCGGCTAAGAAACATAAAGCAACCAAACATAATCACAAGGCAATAATTAAGGCTACTGGATGAGACAGGTCATGTGCATCAATTTTCCTTCATGGCGAGAATGAAGTGAGTCAATCTGATAGAATGAATGAAAGGATTCCCTGACATTCCTTATTATAAACTAGCCATAGCGTAAAAGACTTCACTCTCTAGCAGTTGAGATCAGACCACATTATTCTTGTGCAGGGCTATACTGTAGATGAGCATCTTGAGGACGGAAAGGGCTTGCATGCGGAAATTGGAGGTAAAATACAAACGCGTGAAATTAGCAGAAACTAACGACATTTTGGCTTTGTAACTGTACGGTAATATACATTGATGGGCAGATACACAATACATAGGTAGACAGAGAAGAAAAGAATAGATCTCTCAGTGTATCTATAAAGCATCTTTACAGAGATAGCATAGTAATGTGTGGTGTCGGGGTTATGAATTTGGACTGTGCTCGGAGACCAAGAGGATTCACGTCGCCGCTCAGTCCATAAAACCCACGGGTGACCTTTGGCAAGTCACATGCTTTTCTGGGTCTCAGGGGAAAGCTATGGGCAACCTCCTCTGAACAAATCTTGCCAAGAAAACCCCATGATACATTTGCCTTAGTTGCCATAAGTCAGAACATTGAAGGCACACAACAACAATAAGCAAGGTTTTTGGGTGTCTGCCCAAGTTTAAACTGCCAAATGCCATGTGGAACAATCTACAGCAGGGCTTGAAAACTGTGGGCAGGGTTGGGGGGCTAATTTCTCCTGGCTCGCACAGCTGGAGGCAGCATGCCTCGCGCGCATAGAGCTTTTTGGCTGTATAATGGCCAACATTACAACCATAAGTGATGTGATGCCACGTCTGGTCACACAGGATTGGGGCCGCCTGTGGCCAGTAGCAAAGAGGTGTTGGAATTCTGGGGTGAAGGATGGGATTGATTGCATTTTCATGGGCTTACTCAGCCAGTGGCATCAATGCTGGCAGGACGAATGTGTCTTGAAAAATCACAGCAGTCCTTTTAGATTGGGAGCGTTGTCGACTTTCGTCGGTGAGCGGCTGTTTATGTTCGTGTCACGTCCACGCACAAACAAAAAAAAACCGCAAAAAAAAAACGCAAAAAAAAAAAAAAAAAAAAAAAAAAACCCCCATGTCATCCCGTGCCCTTTGGGCGCGTCGCAGCACTGTACTTTGTCCGTGGCAACCCCTGATCTACATATCTGGCTAAGAGATGGGGGTCGGGGTCGCTAATAAAGTGGAATCACTCTATTATTTCTTAGTGGCTGGAACTCGTGGTTACCGTGGTCCTATTCTAGTCACTGGGTGGGCAGGATGAGGCCGCCCACCCCTCACAATCTTGGACTATCTAAGGTCTTTAAATCTTCTTGCAATTCAGTTTATGAACGGTTTGAAGATAAAGGAACTTTTCTTGGCTGGGCTGTCATTTCTCAAAGATTTTGTTTGCTGACGATCTGAAAACAAATTTCCGATGCAGGACGCAGGGTGTCCTTGGAAGGGAAAATGGCCTCAGCAAAATCACTTTGGTGCAGCTCAATGGAGAGAGGAATCTGCCAAGCATCACAGTGCTTTTATGGGCAAGCAATTTATGCCTGCCACCTAATGGGACTCAAGGCCAACCTCTTTTAGGTCAAGATTGCTCCTCGCTGCCAGGCAACAAGTGTGGCTTGGCCAGACAAGAGGCCTGACTGACTGACAAACATTCATACATTTCGAGAAGAATCTTGGCATTAGTCTTGGGGGGAGGTTGTGGGGCAGGTAAGATGGGGCTATCATATGCAACTGGAGCAAAAAAGAAAGGGCAAGGAGCAGGCAAGGGCGACATTCTCTGTCGGGCTGAAGTTTGCGTCTCAAAAATAGCACACATGGCAAAGGTATTACTCATATTAGGGTTAACAAAAAATGGAATAAATTTAATATAGCTTATCAGGATCCCCCCCATGGAACGTTAGATTTAGAGCAACTATTCAGGCAAGTGGTTTCATCGGATCACTTTGTGTTTTTTTGTGGGCTGCATAAAAGCACAAAAAAGAGGCTGGTTTGAGTCATGTAGTGGAAGAATATAGTCTACTTGCGACAAACGTGGAGGGGGGAGAATTCTATATGTTGTCTATATGTTAAGTTCCCGAAGATAAGGCCTGAGTTGACAGTGTCTGGTTCCCTCTGGCCCCTTTGTGTTCATCTTGTCATCTTCTCTCTTATTATTAATCCGCCGGGGGTCAGTATTTCAAGTAGCAACAAAGTGCTTTAGAAGTTGATTAAGCTAGCTAACGTCTACCAGAAAATTGATTAGTGGCTCATAGGCTCCGAGCTGACATTAATACAGAACCAGAGCACTATCATCTATTTAGTTTGGGGGCAGGTCATGGGCATAGAGTGGCCTGGCTTTCATCATCAAAAGAAAAATGTCAATGGGAGTAGGAGGCAAGTTGACCCAGGGCGCTTCTCTGTGGCAGTCAATGTTTTAAAAATGTAGTTATGAACAAACAAAGCAGGAAACTGGGGAAGGTGGGTGTAAAGATTTTAGAGAGCACATGGCAATTGCTTGGGAGAGACTGCGTTTCCTGATCATTCTCATCGCGTATTATTTTTTCATTAGTTCCTGGACGAGGCTGTGGACCCTGTGACCAAATGGGTGTTTTGACTAACAAGTCCCAATCATCAGCTCCGCCCTCACTGGCCTTGCCAGTGGTATGTTGGTGTTCCTATCGGGAGGAGCTGGCAAGAATCTGGCTGAAAAGAACTAAGGCTCCCCACCGCAGTGCGAAAGGGCACAAAGTCCAGTTAGAAAACCTACACTGACGAATTATCAACGGGAAGTTATTTCAGATGCAGATTAGAGCATAAGCATAAATAATGGGCTCCATGGACATATTTGTACTGTTTAGGCCAAAGCATTCTCGAGATGCATCATCAAGAATTCAAGATAAATGGCAAGAACTATAATTTTAACCTGGCCTCTTCAAAGGTAGCAGTGGA
>NC_056524.1:212938035-212941455 GCF_019175285.1 Sceloporus undulatus
AATTAAGATGGCAAGACAGAAGGCAGCAGAAAAAGAGGAAAACCACATTCCAGATGGATAGGTGAAGCCGTGACAGCAACACTAGAGCAGAGCAGTAGATGATCGTGGGATTTGGCAGACTCTCGTTCATAGGTTTGTCATAAAACAAGTTGACTTGATGGCAGTTAAGAACAAACAATATGTCGATAGACTGCAGCTCCCAACATGTCTCACAATTGCCTATGCTGCGTATGGCTGCTCTGACTTTAGCCCAAATGCATCTAGAGGGCAACATATTCCCACTCCTCCTCTAAAATTTGTGTGATAGGGAGAAAGCCACCTTTTTTTCCTTTTTTTTTTCTCTTGTAAAAGGTACAGACATTCTGCGAAGAAATAAAAGCAGGAACACTGTGAAGAGTTCTTAAAGGTGGATCAAATTTGCTTCAAAATGTCTTCCTTTTTAAGGCTGACATCTCTTACTAATGCCCAGCTCCATCACACAACAGGTTTGAGGAGACTGCTCTAAAGCAATAATTGTTTCTGATGGAGGGAACTGGAAAGATGGGGTATTTCCCCCCAGTGTGCCAGAGACCAGTCCCCTTATTTGTGCCCATTGACTACAACTCTTTGCTTAGGCTAATGGAGACTGTGTCATCCTAATGGGCTGGCCATGGAATGGTCTTTTGGGCAGAAATGGTACCTTTGTTTCCCCCCCCCCCCCATTATATATTAACCTTTGAGGCTGCTGTGCTTTCAAAGCATAGAGATGGTCTCTCTTATCCTGAACAATCAATTTCTGCTGAAATGGCTTCCATCTTTCCCCACCCATCCCATTTCTCAGAGAAAGAGCATGCAGGCAGAGGAATGTAAACATGCTGGAGCTTTGCCCTCTCTGGATTTCTGGTTCTTGTCCTGGGATAGGTGTGTACAAATGTGGAATCCTGCATAATAGATACTTCTTTCTTCCTTCTCTGTTTAAAGAATGGCCACCAGTTTGGACCACTGGTTCTGACAAAAGACAGCTGTAGGAACTGGCCTAGTGTGCTAAGGGTATGGTCCTGCAAATGTTTGTTCCCCAGGCCAATTCACCCAATGACAACTTAACTATTCATTCCATACATTGAACACAATAACCTTTGACAATAAGGAACAATCTAATTTTTTTCAAAAGGGGCTCAGGGTTTATGGTGATCACTGGGAACAGATCATATTCCAGACTGTTTCCAAAACTGTGTACAAGCATCTATTGGCACATGCAATGAAGATCTCTTTGAGGCATTGTAGAATAATCAGCCTTTGGCAAGCAAGGATTTTATTCTGTTGCAGTCAGAGTAAGAAGGAAATGGTACTATGGGTCACAAATTGAGCAGCGACTGTGAGCAACTGGCAGATATCTTCTTGAAATGGCCAAAGTGGTTGGATCTTTTTAGGATCCCCTGGTCTTGAGATAAATCTGAAGGACAGGTTATTAGCACCAACCTGATGTCTTCCAGAAACCCTGGACTACAACTTCCATCATGTCCCTTGGAGAGTGATTTCCCCATTTATATGAAGCACAGAAAAAAATAGTGCAAAATCACCTACTCAAAAGGTCACCTGCTCAGAAGATGAATTTAACCTCAGTCATTATAACATGATATCCAGGATATGGATCTTTTTTGTGAGATTCCCAAACAAAGCTGCCAAAATCTGAATGGCCAGCTCTAATAATTTTCTACATTTCAAACTGAGAGCTAAAATTGTGAGATGCAGAGGCAAAAAAATGGGAATTCTTATGCATGTCACTGAGAAAAGACACTTCTGGTCTTAAATTAATTCTTCCTCTTCTATAATCTAACCAGCCAATATAGTATGTCTGAGTGTCTTCTTTATCAACAAACAATGTATAATTTGAAATGGAGAAATAAGTTTTATTCTACTTCATCGCACCTTCACATTTCTTCATAACTTGCTCTATTTTATTCCATTTCCACATTAATGTGCAGATTTTTAAAAACAAAATCAACATTAAAATTCCTGCAAAAATACATATACTCTTACAAATGGTCTAAGATCTACCTTAAAAAGCACAACTATTCATGCTTTCCAGGGAATGGTTGCTACAAGTGGTCATAAAGCTCTGTTGCTGCTGTTGGTTTTTAAAATGTGGGCAAAAATGCCAGTGCCATGGTACAGTTACCTTTTCCCTGCCCCATCATATCCTCCTCAGAGGAACAGCATGCCAGCACTTCACACCATTCCTCGGGGATTTTTGGCCACAGTTTGAATATCTGTGTACTACTTAGGAAAGCATTTTTAGTCAATTGGAGCAGCTATTACTTGGAAAGCAAGAAGAAGAAACTTTAGCCACCCTGGTTGTGTTCCACAAAGAGGCGGGTTAATAATAATAATAATAATAATAATAATAATAATAATAATAATAATTTTGAAAGGCAGATCACAGATCACTCAGCACCATTTGCATGAATGTCTAATTTGAAATTTAGATATTCTCCAACTTGCACATTAGTCCAACAAATGCAGATAGGGCAACTCGTATCAGAACAGGAGCTGACCAATTTTTTTTTAGCATCCTTAAATACAGCCTATAACCTATTGTATCTTTCTGTTTATATCTGCACACCTATCCACCCACTCACATATAGATTCCCATACTATAGTGGTTACAGTATAATCTAACAATCCTATTTAACCACACCTTGGCGGGATACACACCGCCATATAGTACGTATAGGATACGTACTAGGGTTAGGAAGGGGCGGTGCTTCCGCACCCCCCTAACCCTAGTACGTATCCTATACGTACAAGATGGCGGCGCACCTTCTACATGGGCGCCGCCATCTTTACGTACTGGACGCATAGCGTCCAGACATGTCGTGGCGCCTATGACGTCGCGAGTCCGCACCAGGCGCCTCGCGACGTCATAGAGGCGCCGCAAGAAGAAGCTCCGAAATGGAGCTTCTTTTTTGCTCCGCGTGGGAGTCGTGTGGTTTGGCTGCTGTGGCTCCCGCACGGAGTAAATGGCGGCCGCGGGGAAGCACCGCAAAGCGGCGGTTTGTACCCCGCCCATGAAATTACATCAAGATTATATAGCTTGGCTAATGTCCTAATTCTTGGCCGCTGGTAGCTCAGAACTGAAGCAAGTGACTTTCAGAGGTGGCATAGCAAAGAAGATCTGTCCACATGTTTTGTTGTTATGGTGGCAATAGCCAAACAACAAAGCAGTTCCAGCACACCTTGAAATTGACCCAAGTCCCTGCTTCTTTTAAGATGTAATGTGCACTACTTATAGATCTCAGGACCATCCTGAGCTCTAGATCCACCACAGAAGCACATCCTCAAAAGCAGGGGTAGACAACCTTTTTGAGCTGGGGGCCGGGTTGCTGTCCCTCAGACAACTGGGGGGCCGCATGCCAGGGTGGAGCTTCCACTATCCAGGGG
>NC_056524.1:212941555-212951783 GCF_019175285.1 Sceloporus undulatus
TTTTTTTTATCAAAGCTGCAAACCAGGAAATAAGAAAATATGGAAAATCCATAAGATGTCTCTTTGCATCCTGTCTGCCAGGAAGTTCTGAACTGATTAAAATCACGATCAAAGGGCTGTGTGGGTGTCTTATGAATGTTAGAATATGGCAGTAGAAATGTATGGTAGAAATTTGAGAGCAACTATTGCCTTTCTCAGCCTGAATTATTCAACTTTGCTTCTAAGCAGGCTTGGGGGCTACAAAACATGCCTGTCCCTTGGTCAAGAGAAAAACCCAATTAATACATAAAACATCATATGGTTATTTTCTCTGTTGTTCAGCTGCTATCTGAAACACAGGTTCAGAATACCAAGATGAAAGGGGCACCTTTTGCACCCGCCCTCCTAGCACAAGCCAGGGAATTTCCTCTTGTTAACACTAAGCTCATTCTCTTAAAACTGTCTTCTACTACACGTGGCTCTTTTAGGAAAGCTCCTGGTTTCGCTGTAGAGTCTAGAATTGATGGCAAATGCAGTTCTTCCCTGGGCAGCTTATTCCTGTCCTTAATCCAATTCATAGCCATTGTTGTTTCCCAAGTGGGCTGTGTCATGCTTCACCTCCCATCTGTCAGTTCTTGTTGTGCCTCCTTTGCTTTTTTAGTGCTCAGTTTCTTCTCCGGGGAAGATCTCTGCCAATGCACTAATTCCATTGGCCTCCTCTTTTAAAGACATTAAACAGATTGGAGTCCTTGTCTCAGACAGCTCCCATCTACTTTCTATTGGGGACAGGAAGGGGCAGCCTGGAATATATACAGATGAGAATCTTAGGCACCTCTCCTAATATTCTACCCCACAGTGATTGAATTGGCCAGAGCATCTCATTTACATGCAGGGGGCTAAATACATTTCAGATTCTCAGTCACAGCAGGAGAGGCAAGAGGCAACTGCTGCTGCAGTAAATTGCATTTGAATTTACAAGTACCTGCCTGCTGTTTGGGCATTTTTGAATGTGTGTGTGTGTGTGTGTGTGTGTGTGTGTGTGTTGAGGGGGCAGGGTGGGGAGTGGGGAGCAGGGACAGATGCATTGCTAGAAAGCCAGCCAGAACACTGTGGTGCTTAAAATCCTAAGGGCTTTTGTCTATTGATATGTGTTGCCAAGTCACCTCCAGAGTCTGTCTGTTGCCAGTCCAGTACAATTAGTATTGCCAGGCTTTCAAATCAGCAATAAGAGACAATTGATCATGACATGTGGGATTGAGAACCAGGCAGTAGCTATTACTTTCTAATATCTAACATGTTCTACCTATATATCAAACAAAAGTATTCACTTCAGCCAACTTAGACCTGCATTCCTCTGTAAAATTAACACATTGCCTACAATTGTAAGTAACATTTCAGTCTTTATGAAATCCCCCAAATACAAGATTTTTTGGCATCTTGCTCAGTCTATGAAAAGGAAAAGCTTTCCAACCCTTAAATAGGGGAATCTTTTACAATAATTTACACTCACCAATCTTATAAGGGACAAGCTTTCTGACTCTCAAATAAGAGACATCTTTTTAATAAGGGACACTTGACGTCCCTGGGTACAGTGGAAGGTACCTTTGTCCTTATTTGAAAGAGGCCTCTGTCCAAAGGCATCCAAGGACAAAATCACTGATATTGATTTTTATGATGTGCATTATGTTTTATGTGCTCTCCTAGATCACAAAACAGTTTGGGACAACCTTAACACAAAGCATTCATTTTCTGCAATTTAAAAAACAAACGCGTCCTTGGCCCAGAATGGAAAGCTTTGTTAAGCAGAGCCACAGAAGGGCTTCCTTTTGGGATAACTGCAAAATATTCCATGGGGAGATATGATCCTTCTCCCTGGTCCTGTGAGTTGGCTTTTGTCTGCATGCCTCCAGCAGATAACAGCAAGTCAAGCAGCTGTGGAAGCATCAGTCCCTGGGGCTGAATCCTAGGCCACCCCTGTGCTAATTACCACCCACATGCAGCAGGGAGGAAAGTGGTGGGAAGTTCCAAGGCAGCAGGCTGGTTTGGTGGGGCTAGTGACCAGCTGGCTGGGCGGGGTTGCAAAGCCTGTTCAAATTGAGTGGGTCCATAGAGGTTTCATCTGCTACTGTCCTTGGCAGAGGCAGCAGAAGCCCCATACAACATAGGACATTACATGTTATCAGGACAGAGTATCTACAGGACAGAGCAAATAGAGGTAGACAATGGTGCTTTCTGCACCGCCATTTGGGACGTCCGGAGGACGTCCCATTTTAAAAAAGGGGCGTCTCTTTTAGACGCCCCATGGCCTAGTACGGACTCTGTCCGTACAAGATGGCGCCGGCCCTTCTACATGGCCGGCGCCATCTTTGCGTATCGGACGCTTAGCGTCCGTACGCGTCGCGCCGCTGCTGACGTAGCGAGCGCGCCCCTGGCGCCTCGCTACGTCGCAAACGCGACGAAAAAAGAAGCTCCATTTTGGAGCTTCTTTTTTCGGTCCGCGCGGGAGTCGGGCCGTGTGAAGGCTCCGGCTCTCTCGCGGACCTACTGGCGGTGGCAGCAGACCGCCGCAAAGCGGCGGTCTGTACCCCGCCATAGAGGACTAAGAAGGAGTGGGAGCAGGTGTTACAGCAGCTTTCAAGGCAGACCTGAGATCCCATAAGAGTGGAAACCTGTCCCAGAGTGCTCCTGCTTGCTTGGAGAAGCTTTGGCCAGAGGTCAAAGTGAGGGTGGGGGAGCTGCACCTCACCACACATTTTGGGCTGACATGCCTCCTCTCCTTGTACCTTAAGGCTGCCTATGGACTAATAGTGCAAGAGACTCTTATGCCTGAAATGAAAGAATTAATGTAGGGCTTGTGAAAGGGCTTGGTCCTCCAGGTGCTTTGGTCTACAACTCCCATCACCCCTACATAACTTGGACAGTGCTAAGGGAATGTGGCACTTGTAGTCTAAAACATTTGAAGGTCCAAAGGCTTCTCACCCTTGAGTTAAAGCAATGGCACACTACTGCAAACAGAAAGGAAAGAACTGATAACATTTTGTCTGCCAGGCTGAATGGTTAATGTCTTTAATATGTAGTACAGTGATATAAGAGCCTAGCCCAGGTTAAAATGTCCTCATTGTGATGAAGAGAAATGTGGCAGACAGTAGGCACTAATTAAAGAATCAGAATTCCATTTGTTTCTATCTGCCTGGAGCAGAAATCTGCCAAGGGCAAAGGCAATGGCTAGAGGGAGAGAAAGAGATGTCAAAGTGCAGGTGGAGTGATAACCAACCACAGTGGGAGTCTGAATGTTTAAGCGGCTGAACATCAGGAATGTGAACACAAGCAACTCGCATCTTAGCAAGGGCTGTGGTGGGCTGTCCAGAAAGGATGGTATAAGTGCAGGGGAGTGGAGTGGAGAGGGAAAGTTCATATTTATGTCTGGGCTTCTGCAGCCTCCTGAAATCCAGCATTTTCTAAAGACACGAACTAGTCATGCAGTAGTGAATTGTAATACCATCTAAAATGTCCAAATGATGGTTCCCGGTGCAAAATGTATGGTCTTTGTACTTCCTAGTTTCCAAACTGGTAGTTGCTGTGTTTGCCTGTTATTGCAAAATTAGTAAAGAGCCTTAAAGACTGACAGGTTTATTACATTACAAGTTTCCATGGATTAGAATCCTCTATATCAGCTGTGATCTGATAAGGAGAACTCCAGCCCATGAGAATGTATGCCATAATAAATGTGATAGCTTTGTGCCACAGGGCTTTTTGTTGTTTATATTTCCCGGAAATATGGATGGAGGGAGAGAGGCACTGAACCACAGGTCCAATGTCTTCCTCCTGGTGGCTGGATAATGGTGATGGATTTTTCATGGTATAACTGTAGGCTGGGGGAACTGGTCTGGAGCAATAGGAAGCAATTACTGCCCTGCTGAGCCCAACCCTAATCCCCTCAAATAGCACAAGGAACAGGCACGCCAAACATGCCTCAATCAGGTTAAAGTGTGAAGTTGGGATTAGCCAAGAGAATGAGAGTCTAATAAATACCATTGCACCCCCTCCCCTGCTTCCACCAGCCTCAGCTTGGCCCATAGGGCAGGAGATTAAGCGCCTGGCTTGTCTGCCTGAGTGGGCTCCCCACTGGGAGGGCAGCATCCTAGAGATGTCAGATGGTTTGGCGTCACTCCCTTGCTGAGGGCTGGCCAGGATCTCACACTGGGAAGCCTTGCTTTTTGTTGAAATCAAGGCACCCATCCTAACCAGAGCTCTCAGAATGGCTCCTGTCCAAAGTACACAGGGAGTAGTGTTAGGAGAATAGACAAAGCGGGGTAGGATATTAAAGAAGGCCCTGGTTGCTTGGGAAAGTATTCCCTGAGGAAAACCATTGACTGATTTTAGCCAGTCATGAGGATTAATCCCAATATGGATGTGATATTCCATATAAATGCCTTTTGTCCCTGAATTTGATTTCCAGATGTGTTTGATGCTTTATTGTGAAAGTATGAACAGCTGCACTGGTGAGGGCACACAGCCATGGAAATGTCAGGAGCTATGTATTCTAAGGTCTTGTATGCCTGACCTCAAATTTCTGAGGACTTACTATGTAATCACAGCAGTCACTGAGAGTCAGTGAGCCCACAAAGCATCTGGTTGAATTCCCTACACCTAACTCAGCTATACACACTAGGTCAGCCAGTGGCATCTGGCACAGCCAGGTATGTAGAGAACACAGATGGAGGAGGATGGAGGACAAGGAAGCAGTACAGTATTATTAGCACAACTGTACTGACAGAGTCTTCATATTTTGCCATTGCTATGTGCCTTAAAGTCATTTCCAACTTATGACGACCCTAGGATGTCTCTATCACAGAGGTTCTTGGGACTCAATCACATCAGCATTTTTGTGCCGAGTTGACCAGGGGAGATTCGATTATGCAATACTGAATCAAATTTACTCCGATCGAATCTCTCTGTTAAACCCCAACTTGGGAGAAGAGTCTGTTGTGGTTTTATTTCTAGGTAAAGAGGAAAAAATGATCCTTAACCCCCAGTCCCACTGACTGGGTTTTTAAAACAAATTTCAAGCAAATTCGGTGCACCTTTGTCATAGTGATGATTTCAGTATTTAAAGGTGCTGTCTAATGATGTTCCCAGGAGAACCCCCTCCCTGCCTTTGGCTTTGGCTGGCAGGGAGAGAGCAAAGGGGTGGGCATGATCTGGCCCCTGCACATTAACCCCTCCCTTCTGGTGCTCCAAATTGAATCGACAGCAAGTTTCCATTGGCGACTGGTAAAAAAGACTGGTTCTTTTGGAAAGATGGGCAGAAATTCATGGCTCCAAAATAATGGTTTAAGGGGGATTTGCACACACACACACACACGGAATTTGGTTTGGGAAAAATTGCCACAAGTGTGAACAATCCCCTTTTAAACAAGTTTGCAAACTGGTTTATAATTTAGTGTGAACAACCCCTTGGAAAGATTTCTTCAGAGGAGGTTTGTCACTGCCTTCCTCTGAAGATGAGAGAGTGGGACTTGCCCAAAGTTACCCAGTGGGTTTGAATGCCTGAGCAGGGATTTGACCCCTGGTCATCTGGGTCTTAGTCCAACACTCAAATCACTACACCACACACCTTTCATATTACAGTAGCCATTGCCTAATTAATACTGAGCAGGAAAGTTATAGAAGAGTTCAATATTGCAAAACATACTTTATTTATGATCAGTTACAGGACATGTAAAGGGGAAAAAAGAGGATCCCAACAATTATTGTCCAGTTAGTCTGACATCAGTACTAGGAAAGATTCTGGAGCAGATCATTAAACAGAGAGTCTGTGAACATCTAGAAGGCAATGCCATAATCACAAATAGTCAACATGGGTTTCAGAGAAACAAGTCATGCCAGACAAACCTAATCTCTTTCTTTGATAAAATTACCAGCTTGGTAGATGAAGGGAATGCTGTGGATATAGTATATCTTGATTTCAGTAAGGCCTTTGACAAGGTTTCCCATGACATACTTGCAAACAAGCTGGTAAAATATGGGCTAGACAAAGGAACTGTTACATGGATCTGTAATTGGTTGACCGGCCGAACCCAAAGGGTGCTCAACAATGGCTCCTTTTCATCCTGGAGAGAAGTGACCAGTGGGGTCCCACAGGGCTCTGTCCTGGGCCCGGTGCTATTCAACATCTTTATCAATGACCTGGATGACAGAATTGGGAGCATACTTATCAAATTTGCAGATGACACCAAATTAGGGGGAATAGCTAATACCCCAGAGGACAGGATCAAGATTCAAAATGACCTGAATAGACTAGAAAGCTGGGCCAAAGCTAACAAAATGAAATTCAACACAGAGAAATGTAAGGTATTGCACTTAGGGCGGAAAAATAAAATGCACAGATATAGGATGGGTGACACCTGGCTGAATGAAACTACGTGTGAAAGGGATCTAGGAGTCCAAGTAGACCACAAGTTGAACATGAGTGAACAGTGTGATGCGGCAGCTAAAAAGGCCAATGCTATTTTAGGCTGCATCAATAGAAGTATAGTGTCTAGATCAAGAGAAGTAATAGTGCCACTGTATTCTGCTCTGGTCAGGCCCCACCTAGAATATTGTGTCCAGTTCTGGGCACCACAATTCAGAAAGGACATTGAGAAACTGGAGCGTGTCCAAAGGAGGGCGACAAAAATGGTGAAGGGTCTGGAAACCATGCCCTATCAGGAATGACTTAGGGAGCTGGGGATGTTTAGCCTGGAGAAAAGAAGGTTAAGAGGTGATATGATCGCCCTGTTTAAATATTTGAAGGGATGTCATATTGAAGAGGGAGCAAGCTTGTTTTCTGCTGCTCCAGAGAACAGGACCCGGAACAATGGATGCAAGCTACAGGAAAAGAGATTCCACCTGAACATTAGGAGGAACTTCCTGACAGTAAGGGCTGTTCGACAGTGGAATGCACTCCCTCGGAGGGTGATAGAGTCTCCTTCCTTGGAGGTCTTTAAACAGAGGCTGGATGGCCATCTGTCAGGGATGCTTTGATTTGGATTTCCTGCATGGCAGGGGGTTGGACTGGATGGCCCTTGCGGTCTCTTCCAACTCTATGATTCTATGATTCTATGATTCTATGATTTAGTATAAAAGTCAGACAGTGAAAATGGCAAAATCATGGAAATAAAAAGTGAAAGTGTCTTAGAAACCTTTGAGCTATGTGTTACCAGAATTTACGTTCCTCACTACATCCTTGGCTGTCTCCATATACCTGGCTGTGTGACTTTCTAATGTTTCACTTGCTACTGGGTGGTGATTTTTCATTCTATAAGAAACTGGCTTGTCTTCGGATCTCAATTTATCTGACGCAGCATGAATAGATGGCTGGATGAAGGAAGCAATGGTCAAGCCATTGCTCTCTAAAGCCAGACAGAGCTGTTGCTGCAAGCTGTTATTCATCAAGACTGGAGCTATTCATGTCTGGGAAGCTGGCAGCTTAATGTTGCTTAGAGTTGCTGTGATACTGAATGGAAACTGGGCTGTGCAAGTGGGAAGAGCAGAGGATGGTTTTCTGCATCCTTTCCACTCACCTCTAGAGAAGCTGACACCCTGGGAGACAGAGGAGCCATGAAATCTCCAAAGACAAGGACACTGGATCCTTACTTTATTCCAAACACTGCTCTGTCTCAATTTCTATAAAGCGATTTTCCAGTAGTCCTTGCTCCAGGTGATGGGGAAGGAACTAAAAGTTAGTAAATATGATCAAGAGAATGAGTGAAATAAGAAGAGCTGGTCAACACTAGCCTTGTCATCTTCAGCAAAAACTCTCATAGAAAGATCAGAAGTTCCTAACGATACCTTCTTCTATACCATCTTCTGAAATTCTGATTTTGGAGATGAACCAACAGGAATTTGAAACATTCTAGAGTATTTAAGAAAAGCATTCTCAAAAAGTCCCAAAATGTTTCAAAGCCCTGTATTAGCTAGAAAGTTGGTTGTGCTTTGTACTTCTGAAGGTGCATAGTTGTACAGTCTGATAAAATATTGCAAACAAAGCAATCACATTTTCTGTCCATTTGCATCTTGGCACTGGATTATTTAATGTCTTCTGGGACATGCCATACAAGTTTTAAAAAATTATTTAAAAAATTTATTAACATTATCGAGAATAAATCCCTCATAACTAATAATACATTATTCCAAAGGGGGGGAGGAGTGTTAATAAATTAGGGGAAATATATAAGTACAAATATTAAGCTCCATAGTATTAAAGTTATATACTATATTATAATTATGAACACCCAGATTCTACCATAAGTAAGAAATATGTATAAGCTTGTTAAAAACTGATTAATAAGTAAGAATTAATTTAAGAATGCCTATAAGATGATAACACATTCTTTGGAAGGAAAAAGAAGAATAAAAGATTGTGAGATAAGGGTAGGAAACAAGACGAGAAGGAGGAAAAACTAAGAAGGCTGTTTAATTTCTTATGAAGTATACATAGGGGATAGACGGGGAGGGCAAGAAGAAGATGAATTTCAAGATAATCAAGATTTTTTTAAAAAATTAAAATAATGTTTACTGTGAATAGCCCAATTTAAGGTAGGTAAGATGTTTTGTATTATAGGAAATAATTGAATTTCTTACATCTTTACTATAAAGTATTTCTTGAAACATGTGAACAATGCGGTTCGAATTAACAAGTCCTTATCAAAAGCTGGTTGTCAAAAATTGTCAGTAAAAGGATGGCAATAATAGGAGTTTGAGGAAATAGTAGTGATGACTGATTTTTTTTTAAAACAACTTTTGGATTGGTAAGTGAGCATTCCTAGGGCCTGAATACACTAAATACAGTTTTTAGCGCACACATCCGTTTTATAGCTTGCTGTTTTGTACATTACACTATGTTGATTGACTGACTGTTTAACATTGGGCCTATTTTGATCACTCTGCATTATCATAAACCAGGAGAGATAGCTAAGCCACTTTAATCCAGCACTGCACACCCAACGTGTCCATTTTTACAGATCTTTTCAAAAACAAGACTAGAAATCAATAATATCTGGAGGTGAAGATTTTCTTTGATTTAGTCCCTTTCTCTGATCAAAGAGTACTCCCAAGCTCTTGATACCCACTAGAAAATGTGCTTTGCATATCTTTGCCTTGCTATAAAATAAAAAGGTTACAAACCAATAGTAAAATACAGGAGCCATTCAGACTACCTTTTACCCCAGTTCAGAAACCGGATTAAAAGCGGGAAGTTCATATTGGCCCCAATTCTTTAACACCTGAATTTGAGGCTTGCACACCCGTTCAGGGGCAAATCCCCCTTGGTGCGGGTCTTTTGAAAGTGGAATTTTACCTGTATCTTTTGAGAAAAACCGGGTCCTGGCAAATATGAACTTGGCCCTGGTCATGATCAGGTCAAGTTCAGGGGAGGGAGGGCAGAGGGCGGAACATGCCTCCCCTTCATTGGGTTGGAGGAGGAGGAAGAAGGAGCCAGAGGAAGGGTGCCATGGAGGGCAGGATCAGGGCGAAGGAGGAGGAAGAAGAGGAGGAAGGAGCCAGAGGAAGGGTCAAGTTCAGCGGAGGGATTAGGTCAGAGGGTGGAACATGCCTTCCATCTCGCAGGCAGCTTTTTCTCTCTCTCTTTTTTGGGGGGGTCATTTTTATTTTTGACAGACTATGCGAATAGTTATACAGGTTGATACATATTGATATGATTGTGTGCTTGTGCTACATTTCCCTTTCTGCTTGCTGCCAGCATGGCACCTCACTTTGCAAGAGGCTTTTTTAAAATTATTTTTTTTTGTGTGTGTAATATGCGAATGCTACAATGCAAATGTTACAAATGTTTCCCTTTCAGTTTGGCAAATTGATACAATATGTGAATGCTTTTGCTACATATGTGTATTGTAAGGCATTCTGGGGTCACAAGGAGGGAAAGCAAAGCAAGAGGATGCAGAGATGGCATTCTGAGGTATTATTATTATTATTATTATTATTATTGTGATGGGAAGAGGATGGCGTGGGGGAAGCAAGGGCTTTGGAGGTAGCATTGGGCTGGAAACAAGAGGCTGGCATTCAGAGGGAAGGCTGTGGAAACCCATGACTTTGGGGGAGTCACACTCTCTCAACCTCAGGGGAAAAGCAATGGCAAATCTCCTCGGAACCAATATTGCCAAGAAAACCCCAGGATGAGGTCATTTTAATGTTGCCATAATCTGTAATGACCCAAATACACACAATGCACACACACACACACACACAC
>NC_056524.1:212951808-212956792 GCF_019175285.1 Sceloporus undulatus
AAGGGGGGGGTCCGGACCCCCAGAAACCCCCCCCCCTTGGCTACGTCCCTGTTGCTATCTCATTATATTGAATGGGACTTGAGCATACACAGATTTGTTATACACGGGGGATCTTGAACCAAACCCCAGCGTATAACAAGGGTTCACTGTATTTTCAGGAATGCACAATGCCTACTTTTATTCCTCTGCTCTATTTTAGATCCTTTGGCAAAATAGATTCCTGTTCTGGACCGACCCACCTGTGGTTTCATGTTGAAAAAATGCACCCTCCATCCATTATTAGAAGCATTATTATGGTTTGTGTACTGGACTAGGACTCCTCGTGCTCATTTCCACTTACATTTAAACCAGTTTGCGATTTGCCTTCCGTGTTGGTAAATCGATTCCAAAAGGTCCGTCGTTCCCACTATGAAAGCGGATCTTTTCATTATCTTCTTGTATTTGCTTCTTTTTGGTATGTTGTCGTTCTCACTGTTTGTGCTGCTTCAAAATGTATGTCAATCATCTCTGCGTCATCAGTGACATAGCGGCAGCCTGGGCAGTACAGCTTGGGAAACTATATTATATAGTAGATAGATAGAAATAAATTGATAGGCGATTTGATTCATTGGTTTTGCAACTACTTGCTCACTGATTGCACAGTAGCTTGCAAAATCGATGAATCAAATCTTCTATCAATCTTATTATTATTATTTTTAAATCATGTCGCCCCTAGTTACACCACAAGCGCAAAGGCAGCGCTGGAGGGCGGTATGGTGGATCTACCACAAACTGAGGAGGGATGGTAAACAGCCCTCTGCCCTTGTCCCTCCCTTCAGAATGATGCGATTCGATCCGTCGTTCCCACTTTTGAACACGCTTCAGAAAGATTCTTTTAAAAGAACGCCAAAGAACTAGTGTCGGAAAGAGCGGGGTTTTTTTGCGTTTGCCTCGCTTCATTGTGATTGAAACTGATCACAGTAGGTGGAACCGGTTTCAATGGGGACAACGGTCATATAAGCTGATCAGCAATCGCTTAAATGGAGATCAGAGTTTGAATCCCCACTAAGCCACAGAAATTCCTTGAGGCGGGTTACAGACTGCCAAATAGTATGTATACAATACGTACGGGTTAGGAAGGGGCGGTGCTTCCGCATCCCCCTAACCCTAGTACGTATTGAATACGACAGGATGGCGGCGCCCTGTTCATACGGGCGCCGCCCCTTTACGTATCGGACGCTGAGTGTCCGTACGTGTCGCAGCCTTTATGACGTAGCGAGTGCGCCCCTGGCGCCTCGCTACGTCACAACGTGACTCTAAAAGAAGCTCCATTTTGGAGCTTCTTTTTCGGTCCGCGCGGGAGCCGCGCCGTCTGAAGGCTCGGCTCCCTCGGGACCTCCGCGGCGGCGGCAAACCGCTGCAAAGGGCGGTCTGTACCCCGCCTGAGTGAACTCTCTTAGCATCAGAGGCAAACCTGGTCTGTAATAAATCTTGCCAAGAAAATCCTAAAACAGGGTTACTATAAGTTGGAGTAGACTTTGAAGGCACAAAACAACATCCCTATTCATGTCACTATACACATCCCATATAATATAGCATCGCATGAGGCAATGCATGTCACTGTTTAACACTGGGGTTTGTACAAACAGTAAAAGCTTAGAGTGAGTTGAAGATTTTTGTTTGATGTTCATTCTTTTAAAGTATGCTGCCTACTTCATCTTGCCAATGGATGGAAAATTTTCAAAGTGTTTAGCAGTAGCTGCAAGAAGATATTCTAGGTTTCTTTATGCTTGTTAGTAATTTTAACTAACCACTGTCCCCTTGAGGTCTTTAGCAGAGGCTGGATGGCCTTCTGTCGGGATGCCTGATTTGGATTTCCTGCATGGCAGAAGGGTTGGACTGGATGGCCCTTGCGTCTCTTCCAGCTCTATGTCTATGATAACAGCCAGAAACTACCTATGTGCCTCACCATTCCTAGTGCTACATTGAAGAGCCTTTCACGCTACATAAGTATAGCACTTGACTTCATCTTAACTGCCATGGTTCCTTCTATGGAATCCTGGGATTTGCAGTTCAGGGGAAGGGATTCAGACTCTCCGCTAGAGACTGTAGTGCTCCCCTGAAAACAAAACCCAGGATCCATAGGTAATAAAGGCATTACAACAACAGGATTTGGGAATTAGTTACAACAGCTTATTCAATTTTGGTAAGTTGTCAGAACTGAAAAAAGCAGGCCTTGCTTTAGTTATGACCTTAAAATCTCAGCTTTCTCCTGTCACATTTGGCCTGCGGCCTTACAGCTCCATTTTGTTCTTCACTTTTGAGCATTACAAAATAAATAAATAATTTGTGTATTGATATTGTAGATCTTTAAATAATAATAATAATAATAATAATAATAAATGAAGGCATGCAATAACAATAAATAATATGGCTTAATAATAATAATAATAATAATAATAGTTTATATTATTAATTACTAATGTCAAAATGAGTATGGATTATTATGTTTTTTAGAGGTATGTGTGGAAATTTTAAATATTTGTATTAATAATAATAATAATGAAGTCACGCAATAACAACAATAAATAATAATGTTTATTATTGATAATAATGTCTATTATTATTTATTAACAACGTCAATATGAGTATGTTTTATTATGTGTTTTTAGATTTGTGTTTTATTGTTATTATTATTAATAATAATTGCACACAACAATAAATAATAATAATAATATATTGTTGTTATGTGCCTTCATTATTATTATTATTATTATTAACAATTAATAATGTCAATATGACTATGGATTATTATGTGTTTTTTAGATCTGCGTATGTGTGGATACTTTAGATATTTTATTATTATTAACAATAAGGCACGCAATAGCAACAACAGTGACTACGCTGAGGCTCTCAAGGCTAAGAAGAAGAGGACTAAAACCGCCCTCCTCTTCGCTCGCTCCCTCCCTCAGCTTAAAAAAACGTAACCAACGGTTTTCACTCAAAAACTCGGCCTCTGATAGGCCAACGTCACGCGCTTCTTGACCAATAGCAGGCGGAACCTTTGCGAGGCAGGTCGAACGCCGCGATGGCGGCCATTTTTGTCTGCGTTTTCATTGGCCTGCTGCTGCAAAGCGTGAGCTGCGCAGTGGGGCTTCTGCGCATGCGCGTCGTCTTCGGCCGGTCTGTGCGAGGGAGAGGTTGGGTTTTTCGGTCCTCCTCGTCCCCTGGAACCCTTGCCAGCCCCATAAAGGGCTCTCCTGCTGCCCCAGGGAGCCCTTCCCTGTCTTTGGCATCGCAGGGCTCTCCTACACTTAAGCTCTGAGTTGTTATTATTACTATTATTATTGAGGGAGGGCTGCTGTGCCCTTAAACGCAGGCGGAAATCCAGCAGGTGAATACATTTCCTGGTGCGGTGCAGCTTTGGTGTTCTTGTCGCCGTTGTTGTGTGCCTCCAGGGCATTTCCATTGGGTTGTATTGGTAAGGTTTCTTCAGAGGGGGGTTTGCCATGGCCATTTCCTGAGGCTGAGAGAGTGTGACTCAGACCAAGTGGGTTTTTATACTCTAATCCAGTTTGGCACCATAGCTCAGTGCTTTGGGATTCGGGGAATTGTAGTTTTGTGAGACGTTTAGCCATCTCAGAGCTCTGGTGCCACAACAAACTGCCATTCCCAGAATTGTAGGCTGGGATTTGTAGTTTTGTGAGGCATTGAACCTTCTCTGACAGAGAGCTCTGGTGCCACGACAAACTACAATTCCCAGAATCATAGGTTTTTCTTAGGCTGGGATTTGTAGTTTTGTGTGACGTTTCGCCTTCTCTGACGGAGAGCTCTGGTGCCACAATAAACTACAATACTCAGAATTTCATGGCCATGAGCCATGGCTGTTAGACATGGCATCAAACCAGATTATATCTCCAGTGCAGATGCATCTCAAGTCATTTATGACTTATGGCCACCCTAAAGCGAACCAAGCGAACCTATGATAGGATTTTCTTGACAGGTTTGTTCAGAGGGGGCTTGCCATTGCCATCCTCTGAGGCTGAGAGTGTGTGACTTGCCCAAGGTCACCCAGTGGGTTTTTATACTCAAGTGGGGATTTGAACCCTGGTCTCCCTAGCTATAGTCTGATGCGCAAACCACGACACCACACTGACTCTTGTGCGAGGAGCTTTATCTGCCGGATTCCTTTGGGCCAGGCAGCCTGGCTCAGGAGCCCTGAGAGGGATGGGCTTCTGTGCTCTATTCTTTTTATTCCTGCATGCATTTGTTGAGCAGGAGTGCCTCCTCTGTGGTTGGCTTTCTCTGTCTTGGTCCATCCTGAGTGATTCAGCCAATGGGATTGCTCATGCCCAACTGAGATACAGAATATGATCTGGTCACCCTCCTGGTTTTCTTTCTGCTCCAGGAGTCCCCGGCATCTTTTGATAGTGTTTGCTGGGGATCATCTGGGGTGGGCAGGTTATCATCATAGCTGAGCAAGTCAAACAGAACTGGATTGTCATGCAAGTTTAATAAATCACAAAGTTAAATGATTATAAGGGGCCTCTCAGTATTTTTTTTTAAATTAAAAAAAATCTACTTTTATATAATTTTTAGGATGATACACGTTTTTGGTAATGCATTGGGGCCACTTAAATTGGATATAGCTCAGGGCCTCAGCACATCTTAATCCAGCCCTAAATATGAGGATGGACTATCTGCCACTCCAGTTTACCCGTCCTTCAGTACAGCTGCATCCTCATTGCAGAAATAATCCAGTTTGAGAACGCTTTAATTGCCATGGCTCAACGCAGTGGAATTCTGGGATTTGTAGATTTATGGAACATTTAGCCTTCTCCATCTTAGAGCTCTGGTGCCACAACTAACTACAGTTCCCAGAATTCGATAGCATTGAGCTATGGCAGTTAAAGTGGTGTAAAACTGCATTAATTCTGCAGTGCAGATGCAGCCTACACTGTGAAGCCGAAGGCTTTAATGGCTGGCCTCCATAGTTTTTTTGGGC
>NC_056524.1:212956817-212972088 GCF_019175285.1 Sceloporus undulatus
GGCTATGTGGCCATGTTCTATAAGAGTTTCTTCCTGACGTTTCGCCAGCAATCGCTGCACAGCCACAGATGCTGGCGAAACGTCAGGAAGAAACTCTTATAGAACATGGCCACATAGCCCAAAAAACCACAGAAAACTATGCCGGCCTACAGTGTAATGCGGGGAGAATCAAATGTTGCTTATGATTGTATGCTAAAGAATCGGTCATGATTATTGTAATTATTGGTATAAGGTGTTATTTGATGTGTTTCTGCTGCATCAAATTTGGGGAGCATTCTTCCTCCCCACTCCTGAGTCCTTTGTGCAGACTTCCACTGCTTTGCAGTCTATGGACACATGGAGATAATACTTGATTGTCATGAGGTTCAGGACCTCCTGGGGCAAAGGTAAAACCTGTTGTAGGCATCTTTGTTTTCATGACGTCCCCAGTTGTAGTAAATAAAGTTGCTGTTCAGGGAGCAGTGTGAGCACTGGGTTTCTTGAAATATTGTGCCTTATTGTTTACTTTGGACTGTTATTATTATTATTTTATTATTATTATTAATTTATTATGCTTTATTTTATAAAGTGCTGTAAATTTAACACAGCACTGTACATGCAAATTTTTTTAATTGGAGCAGGTGCGAAATAATTGCTTAATTTTAAAATTATTTTTTCTTTGCCTCTGTATGGTTCACATTTACAGTATGCAGGTGTTGGAGCGTGAGTTGGGGACAGCCAAGGCATGGGCTAGACAGCCCCATGGCCTCTGAGTCAAGCCAGTTTTCTTTCACCCACCAAGCCCCCTCCTTGGACCTCTTTAATCTAGTTGTGTCATATAAGCGGTTGGAGCTGTACTTGGAACCACTTCAGGATTTGCTGAAGGGGTGTGGTTCCTCCTCAGGTAGTGCCCCTTTCTGTACATTTTACCTTGGAAGGGGTGTTCTGGTAGATCAGTTGGCTATTGTCATCCCTTTGAGGAAGGGAAGTGTAGACCCTTTGCAAGTACAGTAATGCTTATCCGATAGGCAAAAGAAAGAAGGAGTCTGTCTAATCTATTCATTAGTCTAGATTTGCATGCCATTCCTACTGCCAAGAGATTGCAGGTAGGTATATGGGAACTATGTGAGAGACTGAGTGTAAGTAGGGCTGCTACGTTATTTGTGGCCATGGTCAGTGGCCAAGAGTCAATGTTGTTGCTGGATAGGTTTACAGTGAATATGTTGGGCCTTTCCTTGCACATCATTTTTTGTGTTTAAAGGACATTACTTTTTTTTTGTACCCTGTCTTATGGCCTAATGTTAGCCTGTCTCTCTTTCTCCCATCAACCTTAAGTTCATGCCTCTGTGACTGCTACAGCACTTCATTGTCTGTTCCCACAGCTGCAGGGCCTCTCTGTTCTCTCCTACTTGTCTGGGACTCAACTTTCTGCTGCTGACCTGAGTGAAGGTGAGAAATGTTGGGTGTCTGGTGCTGGGGTTTAAAGAGAACATACACTTTCTTCCGGCTGTTGGGATTTATTTTTTATTTATTTTTGGTATTTTACCCACACCTTCAGCCCTAAAGGCTCTCAGAGTGGCTTCAATATTATTTTAATTATATGATTCCCTGTCTCAGGCTCACAAGCTAAAAGACTGACACAAAAGGAGAAGGGAAAGGTGGTGGGGAAGGAGATTGGTCCAGCAGTTATTCTCTCCCTCTGAAGCCTGACCATGACAGCTGGACTGGAAGGAGGGCTTCTTCTTCTTAATCGAGGGCCAGGCCCGATGGCGTTGGGCCTGTCCTTTCACTCCCTCCAGCTCAGAAGATGACAGTTGGCAAGAGGGAGGGCTCTTCTTCTTCAGGCGATGGCAATGGGCCTGTCCTTTCACTCCCTCCAGGCCCGAAGATGACAGTTGGCAAGGAGGGGAGGGCCTTTTTCTTCAGGCCCAATGGTGTGGGGCCTGTCCTTTCACTCCCTCCAGGCCAGAAGATGATTGGTGGAGGGAGGGCGGTGCCTTCTCTTCAGGTCCGATGGTGTTGGGCCTGTCTTTTCACTCCCTCCAGGCCAAAAGATGACAGTTGGCAAGGAAAGAGGTACTTCAGTTAGAGCCAGTGAGCCAATGGGTGGTGAATGGAATCTGATTTCATCTGTGGATGGCCAAAGGATGTGCAGTAAAAAAAGTGAGGGAATAGTGAGCCTGGCAGACAGACTTTGATTGCCAGCTTGAACAGGAGATGGTGATGGTATAGTTGGCTGGTAGTTTGACAAGCACATGTAGTGACCTAATACATTCTGTTTTCATATTCCACCTTCCAATCAAGGTGCTTGGTATGGGTTGTTTCTCCTACCTATTGTGGTGCCTGCCATCCTGGGGTACCTACAGGAAACATGCCGCATCTGCCTGAGTGAAGAGAGCTGGCACGCCGTAGGTACCACATGTGCGACGTGAAGATGTGAGAAAAGTTCAACTCACTCGAAATGAGGCTGTGGCTGAAGTGAAGGGCTTTGTAAGTATGTTGGGGAGCAGAGAAATGGGAAAAGGGGTGGATATTTCAAAGCTGTTTAGAGTATGTGATTGGGGATGGCTGTTTGATAATATGTATGAGCTTTCTGTACATCAAGGAGTCTTGTAAGCTAAGTCCACTTTAGACTTTTTTCCATTTCTGAATAGCTGCTCGATCTAAGCATATGATGCATACAATGCAGTAATCAGCCACTCGTGTTCCTGTGATTACCACATTTTTAATCCTGTTTTTCTGACAGTTTTTCTCTTTCTATGGCTATTTCCAGAGTGGAGAAGTGATGGGCCCCACTTTTCACAGAATGGTTTTAAATTGTTTATTTCACAGAATGGCTGTGGCAACACCTTTCTGTGATACTTTCATTTATGATGTATCTTTCTTCTTCCTGTGCTTTGCTTTCTGTGATCTGTCCTGCTTCATCTTTGGTGTCCATTTCACCACTTCTGACCAGCCTATTTCTCCTTCGTTATTATTTCTCATGATATTTGTTAGTGGTTATGGATATTTCAAATGTACATCTATAGCACTGGGACACAGTTTGTGGCACTTGAGAGGATTCTCATCATCACCATGAACATGCATAGATGCAAAACTGTGTTATAGCCACACAGTTGATCTCATTATATGTTTTACATGACTGATGTAAAGATCCTGGAGCACTAGCACAGCTTGAAGGTTGTAACAGGGGGATTTTTAATGGAAATTGGGAGGACAGTAGAGTCTCAACTAGCCTATACCCTCCCCTCATTGATATAAACTACAACATTCCTTGCTCCATAAAATGCAGAGAACACAGAGGATGGCAGGTAGGCATCCATCAAATCTGATGCCTAGGAATTGCTATAGACATTACAGGTGCCAGAAAACATCCGGGATAGTTGTGTTGCAACATAGCAAATCCAATCAAAAATCCACAAAACAATGATATCTTTGTTGGCCAGCCAAAATGCACAATACACATATTGCAGCTTTTGAAAACTCCACTGGCTTCTTCATCAGGCACGATATTAAATACCATACAGGAGAAAAAAAATTGAAGATGTTAGTCATAGGCTTGCATTTTGCTTCACAAGGTTGGAGACATATGGATTGCAAAGGAAGTATATTTTTTGTGTTGCAATGTATGTAAATTTCCTGGACTTTGAGAATCTCCCAGCCACATGGTAAGAAAAAGAGGTGCAGACCTGCAAGTAATACCCCGCATACCATTCTGAACTGAGACAAAACAGCAAAACGCAGGCCTATGAATAACATCTTAGTTTTGTTTCCTCCTGTATGGTTTTAACCACCCTTCTCTGATGAAGCCGTGGGAGCTTCCAAAAGCTTGCAACATGTATGATTGTGGGCATGTTGGTGTGGCCAATACAGGTGGATCATGTTTCCATTGATTGTTTGATTACGGATTGCTAGTTAGTTTGGCTATATATCTGCAGTTCTTTTGTCCCATTGGACAAGAATTGTGCATTGTCTGTGGGGAAATCTAGCATCTGTGGGTATCTCATAGCACATAATCAATTTATTGTGGCGTTTTCGAAGAAAGTTCTCAGTAGTGTGAAGACATATGTATATTCCCCATAGTTAGCTGATCCTGTTGTTTGTTGTTGTGCCCTCAAGTGAATTTTTGGCTTCTGGTGAGCTGAAGGCACCCTTGACCATGGGGTTTCTTGGCAGTTTGTTCAGAGGGGTGTTTGCCATTGCCGTTCTGCTGAGAATGAGAGATTGTGGACTTGCCCATATTCGTCAGTTTCATGTCCTGGGGGGCCATCGAAACGTTTGTTATGTTGATTTAAGATCTTTAGACTGGAGGGGAGAGGTTACTAAGTTGTGTATTTGTCCAAAGTGGTATGCGGTGTGTCGCGTTGTTGCCCAAAAGCCCACGAGAATCCTGTTAGATATCAACCAACTAGTACTGTATTTACTTGACTATAGGCACGTGTTTCAACGTGGATGCTTGGACTTTTTGTTGTATAAGAGGGCCTGACTGTTTGGGGCCTCTATGTGTGGGATGCATTTACTTGTTGATAGGGAATTTTCAGGGGTGCTTGGGTGGGTCGTCTATGTTTATATTGTTGAGCCGGGGACCAAAATTGTGTTTACAATTCAATTTCTCTACAGGAAATGAAATTTTGGAGCTCCTTTTTGGGAACTATGGTATAGCTGCAAGATTGCGGATGAATCTTAAGAGTCAGATAAATGAAATGCAGAAAGTCTTGGTGTTGAACTGTATATATACGTGTTGAAATTTTGATAGCAGCGGCATGCTGATGTGGTCGGTATAGTCCATTTAATATAGCTCTTTGCTATATCAATCTGTTACCCTTACGGCGAAATAGGCCCTTTGTTTTAAGGCATTTGCGGCCTTGCTTTCTCACTTGTTCGAAAAGTGTGCATCCTCATTCTAAACAATGGATCGATTTCAATCACCAAGCGAGAAACCTCCTTTTAAATCATTGATTTTAATCAACTTTCCCATTCGTACCGTTATTTTTTCCAAAGAAAGTTGTGTTCTTGCTGGCTCGACAGGGATGGCTAGTTAAAGGGAGCAATTGATTCCCTAGGAATGTAATCGGGATTTCTCCCGATTTGAACATCTATAAACTATTATGAGTAGGACATGACCTTTGGTGCATTGCATTTTAAAACAGTTATAAATACTCTAAAGCTTGATCTTGGTTTAAACAGGATTTCCCTGGCTGTATTGGATTGGAGAAAATGTCGAATGACTCCCAGGTCCTGTAAGCTATTTTTCAGAGGAAGGACCTGCAAAGCCACCTCTCGAGTGTTCTTGCCTGAACCCTATGAACTTCTGGGGTCCCCCTTGCGGGCAGTGACGGCTCTCTCTCTTTTTCTTTTTCTATCTTTCGAAGGTTGTGTTGTTATGGGTGTTTCTTAGTAGTCACTCAGTGGTCTTCCCTATGTGGGGATCACGTTCCAGACCCCCCTTGCGTAGGCCAACACGCTATGCTCGGCCCTTGAGAGGACGGACATGGTGCTTGAGCATGCGGAGTAGGGCGGCGGACGCGCGGGGGGGGGAGGCGTGAGGCCGAGCGTTGGGGCTGGAGAGGTGCGGCCGCTGGGTCAGCGGTGTGAAGGGGCTGAGGGAGGGGGAGCGTGGGGCATGAGTGGGGGGCACGCCGGCGTGTGTGTGGATGAGGGTGGATGCGGGGCGTTCTGGGCTAGTGGCGAAGTGTGGGGGCGGGGGAGGGGGTTTTGTGGGTTTTGTCGGGGTGGGAAAAATTTTGAAGTAGTTCTGTAGTCGCAGGGATGATTATTATTGTTTCGAGATCCGTATTTTGATCAGTACATATGTTTTTGTCTGCTGAGAAGTCTTCCTATGTTAGGTGGGATCTCTTTTTCCTGTAACTGCGGTCCATTGTTCTGTGTCCTAGCATTGGAGGAGAACAAAACAAGCTTGGCTCCATCCTCAATATAACTCTTTTCAAATATGGTCTGGTAGTTTACGCTATGGAAACACAGCTATAAGTCATAGCAGAAAACAGCAAGACATTGGGAAAACACTGATGAAAGAGTTAAGAACCAGAAAAGGCAAAAACGGAGGGGTTACAATGCAATATTATAAAACAAAAATATGATTTGGAGATGGGTTTACCTGACTTTATATTGGTTAATAAAGAACGAAGAATAATTAAAAGATTTTTTATCTTTTCTCGGTATTAAAATCAAAGGAGCAAAAAAGAAGAGATTAAGACTTGGAAAGGCAGCCAGCCTGTGCAGGGACGTGGATAAGAAGCTCACTCCTAGCATATAACGTATGGGGAAGCCAGAATTATAAAATTGTGAGTATTTCTGATTTCTGTTCTGTGTTCGTTCTGTTTTGAAAGGCTGCGATAGTAAAGAAGTTGACAGAAGAGAATCAACTCATTTGCCACATCTGTGTACTGGTAGGGAACACTGAAGTTGTGAATGCACTGCTAACTGGCCACGGCCCATGCTACAGAATCCTGGGCGATTGATATGTTTTGAGGGCACCAGCATGCTTTGGCAGAGAAGGCGGTAAAGACCTTGGGTAAAACTACAAATTCCAGGATTCCCTGGATGGGCTACAGCACTTAGTGGTGTCGAAACTGCATGATTTCTGACAGTGTAGATGCATCCCCAGCGATCTCAGTCATGGTAGGTTGCGTTAGGTCAAAGTTGACTTTTATATTAATTAATGACCGTTTAGTGATTTCAGGTGATTTCAGTCTGTGCTATTGGTAGGTTTCTTATTTTTTTCTGATGATTTTCGTTTATTTGGGCTTGATATGAGTTTTGCATTGGTGAAGTTGGTTAGTGTTCTCAGTTTCAAGGCGCATGCTACCCACATTTCCTTTGTGATGGCATACGTAATGGTTGCACAGAGACCTTTAGTTGAATAGAATGCTCTAAGATGATAAGTATAGCTGTGCGCTGGACTGTAATGGCTTACATTCGGATATACCAGGTCCTGGGAATTCTGGTGCCCCCACCATGGGCCTCAGCAATACCTCCAGGCAATCCAAGATGAAAACAGTAGCCTCTGGTCCAATTTCATTGCTATTGACTGTATGCGACCCCCCTCCTTTGCGTTCTACCTTTGTGTTTTTTTCCAGAGGATTTTTTGTTTTGCATTGTTGTACATGTCTTGTTGTCTCAGGAGATGTTGTGCACTAAGCCTTGTCTCACTTTTGTGTCCCCGCATATGCAGTTATTCCTCGTATTCATGCTGGCAGACACGACTATTAGAGTCTCATCTGTAAGCTGACTGTTTTTTTTGCTTGGTTGATAGACAGGAGAAGGCTTTTCAGATAAGGGAATAATTGTACGCCTAGTGCTGTGTACATTGTTCCTTGGCGTTAAAAATGTGTGTTTGTGGTGGAGTCAATGATACTATGATTGCATAATATTTTGCACAGTAATATGTTGATTTTTATTTGCTTCGCTCTCAAAATAAAACAAACGCTTTGTTGCAGTCTTTTTTTAAAAAACACCACATTTTATGGCTTTGCATTAAAATAACATCTGTACTTAGGCTGCAGTCTGTACACACTTCCTCGAGAGTATGGCTGCTGCCACACTGGCAGATGTTAATGCAGTTGGCACCACTTTAACGGTTTTATCCCATTCTGGGATCCTGGAACCCCCCCCCCCCCCCCCCCCCCCCCCCCCCCCCCGCTTGGAGATTTGTATTTGTTGGTGGCCACCAGAACTTTCTGGGCACGAGAGAAGCGCAAAATTATTTCTCAAAACAACAATCCCAGGAATTTCACAGCATCGAGCCATGGCAGTTTAAAGCAGTGGTCAAACTTGCACTGATTCTGCAGCTGTAGAGTTTGCTGAGCCTCAATGGGGACTGTATTTTTGCTGGAGAGATGCACTGGTCGCCTCAAAAACTGATGTGAAATTGTTGTTGTGCACTTTGTGGCTTATGACAGGAGACTAGCCCAAGTGCTGTCTATGGTGATTCTTGGGGCTTAGCGGAATTTGAAACCCAGTTGACTGTATTAACTCGTCTGGTTGGCTTCGATGCTCGGTTTTGCTCATCCTGCTTGGAAAAGCTATAGCTGTAGTGGTTTCCTGCATGTCAACTCTGCCTGCCTGTTTACTTAGCTGGGATGGGCGCGACCGGTCCAGACCGGGCTCACTGAGAATAGTGATGGATTACTGACTCACCATCATTTTATAATTTGCGCAGGCAGTTTCTGAACCCATACAGACCAAAAGTTCACCGTTCTGCTGAAATTGGGAATGTGGTATGTGTGAATATATTCGTTTTCCATCCTGTGGTGTATACATAAGCAAGGAGCATGGCAACATGTTTTCACTTGTACCTCCTCTGGTGAGGCTGCCACTAATGGCATCTGATCAACCAGAAGTGATGTCCTATCCTCCAGGTGTTTTGGCTGATTTTGGATTTGTGGTGTGTGGTGTGTGGGGGCGCTTGGGGAAGTTGTAGGCCAAAACTGTTTTTGCAGCAGTTGCTGGGATCATTGTTGCGTTGTTTGGAGCCAAAAAAATAAATAAAAATCACTTGGATAATGTTTTTTTCAGATCTTGGGGGATTAATCTTGAAGCTTGTGGGAGCTCGGAGTGCACTTGAGGCCCCCCAAAGGACTCATTACAGCCCTTGGGCCACAGTTGGCTCATCCCAACCTGAAGAAGATGCTGTGATGTTTCCTTCTAGGGGTTGGTTGTTACTTTCCTTTACAGTGATCACATTTAAGACATTCAAAGGTGGAGGCATTTGGGAGGTTCGTTGTGCAGTTCTGTTAACCCACATTAACAGAAAATTAAATTCACTCATCCCCAATTGCTTATTGATTTGAATTTTGACGCGTTCATTTCCTTGGACCTTTGCCACCTTTGTGGATTGTCTTGGAATAAATGAAGTGCTGGATAAGGGAGAAAAAATGGTTCTCATATTTGAAGCATCAACTGTTTGCAGTTGCTTTGGGGGACTGTGGAGCCCACTGGTGGAGATCAAGGCAAAGTTTATGATACTGTTATCTCTCTTCGCTTGATCCAGTTGGGCCCTTCTGAGCCGGCTGATGGGGTAGCTGTGAGGAGCCTATTCGGGTCCTTTACTGGAAGAAACCCTTCCCTCTCTTCCAGTGAGTGTGCTTTTTGATAGAATTGGCAGTAACATCCCAACCTCCACAAACAGCCTACTTTCTCGGTGCAACCCGAATTCACAATTGACGTACCTGCTTGGCAAGCTTTGAAGCTCCACTGGGTTGATTCATCGGCAAGGTATTAAAAATCATACAGGAGAAAAAACTGATGCGTGTTAGTCATAGACCTGGCACAGTCCTGGAGAACACATGATACCTGCCTCTGTTTTATTGGTCCTTAATTAAGTTGGACCATTATGCCTGTTTGGCAGTAGACTGTGATAGTACGGCCTTGCTGCTTGTGGGGTGCTGGCGAGACTGTGCTTCTTGCTCTAATCACCGCTGGTGGCTTGGTTCCTTGCTGTTTCCTGTCTCATGCCCCTCTGTAGTTGACCGCCTTCACACTGGACTCATCAGGGGACAGGGCCACACCCATGCCATTGGTTTGTCCAAAGTAAGGGCAGGCATATTGGGTAGAAGATCTCTCTGGGTGGAAGGAGCGGGTGGTGATGTCGGCATTCATTATACAGGAGGAGAGGGAACAGGCTGGCGGCCTGGGACCTGGCTGTTCCTCCTGTGTCCATGGCATTCACCCCTATCTGCTCTCTTTCCACTCTACCCGGTTTTATGGAACACTGATGGGTTGTCCTTTGGCCCTCTTACCTGCTACCCTTGTGTTGGTCTTTGTTTTTCTCATCATGCCCTTTTCTTGGGCAATGTGGCATTTTATCGAGGTAAGAGAGCGATCTGTCCCTTTGGAATTTGAGGGAGAAAGGTGGAACAACTGGGTAGACGCTGGGTGGAGTCTTCTGTGAAGAGTAGTGAGGCAATGAGTAGTCTGCTGTTGCTCATATTTCAAATGGAGGACAGCTGTAGTTTTTATATTTTGTGTGGGGAAGAAGAGTTGTGTCTCTGCAAAAACTCCTGTGTATTCACAAGGTCCATGTAGTACACTTCAGGTAATTCACTGCCTGGTAATTTCTTTTTATGACACGCGTTCAGTGGGGAAGCAAATCTTGCATATGCGTGATGACCACACTCAAGTTATGTTGCAGTGTTCTTTTTTTTTTTTAGGGGTTGGTATTATTACAGGGATGGTTATAAAAGAACCATTTTATGGTTGAAATGGGACATGGGTGATTTCTGAATATTTTTGTCTCCCCATGAAAATGAATTTATCTTATGTCAATTTTTGATGTGAGGGGAGAACCACAAGTGGACATTATTCTGTTCAAAGCCTCAGCTTGTCTTTTGAAACTTTTCGGGGTGAATGTACTTCTTGAATTCACGTAAAATTGGCTTTCTCAAGTGGCTAATGCAACAGCTCCGGTGTAAATGCTCCGACTAGCTTCTTCAGAGAACTTTTATTTTTGTTACTGGTTTGAGGGGAAAAGTGTGGTGACAAGGAAACACCTACATTGCAACATTTGTTGAGGTTAAAGGAGTGGTAATTTCCACAAGTTTAAGTGTTTGCAATATGAGGAACCTTACCTTTTAGTCAAGATGGCTGTGGAGCAGGGGCTGTCTTTCACATTAAAGAAAAAGTCTCAGTCAGTTGTACAGCAAACAGCAGCTGCCTCTACAGTTGTACTGACTGGACTTTTGTCACTGACTGTGAAGGCTCTTTCTGCAGTGTGGAAGTTGAAGGCTTTCACGCTGTCATCCCTAATTTTTTGTGGGTTTTTCAGGCTGTTGTGGCCAGTTTTGGAAGAGTGAGTTTCTCCCGTGTTTAACTTGATCTGTGGCTGGCATCTTCAGAGAATGGTGGCATGGGAGGTGTGTAGGGTATATATAGTGTGACCCTTGGTTGGAGGGAAGTGATTTACCTGTTAATCTGGTTGGCTGTGTGACCTGGCCAGGCCTCAGTGTTGGGATGAATATGGACAAGGCTTTGTTGCCTATTTAATTGGTGATCCATTGTTCTGCGGGGCACCCCCTGACCCTGGTGATGTTCATTGGCATGGCTGCGTCTTGATTTGGTGGTTTTCATTACTGGTAGCCACACTTTGTGTACTTTAAGGGTTTCTTCTCCATGTTGAAGTTTGTTGTCCAGGTCTTTGTGGTTTCAGTGGCCTCTCTGTGCATTATGATCTGTAGTTGTGGCAATGGTCCAGAACTTTCAGTGTTTTCAAATAGCGTTTATCCCAGGATAGTAATACGTGTTTTGCTTCTGCTGATTTTTTCTGGCTGACCACCGTCTGCAGGTTTCTCTCGTATTTCTTTGATTCATGTTTTAACACTGCCTTTGTAGTCCTGTGTATAGACTTGTCCCACAGTTGCCATGGTATGTTGTAAACTCCTACGGCCATGAGAGGGGCCTCTTCTGTCCTTTGCTGAGCGTTAGCTTGCTGCTTGTTTGTCGGTGGTTTGTAATAATTGGAGGTTTGCTCCTCACAGTTTCCCTATTCTGTCTGTGACTCCTTTGCTGTATGGTAAACCTTGGGTGTTTGTTGTCTTCCTCCTCTAGTTTTTTGGGTTCTGGCAGCCCTTCTGATATCTGAACTCGAGTAATCTTTAGCTTGTATAGCCCCAATCTAGGTTTTCAACTTCATCTTCCAGGACGGGGTAGACGATCCTTTTCCCCGTGCTACCGGCTTTTGATTGGCTTCTTTTTTTCCCTGGGTGATGGTTGGAGTTCTGTGTAGGTATTTGTTCATCTATGCTTGGTTTTTCGGTATACTATGTGGCCCAAACATGTGTTTGTGGATGACCAGGACACCAAAAGGCCTTCTTGCCTATTCCTCTCTACCCTGAGGCATGGCCATTCAACAAAACAGGCCACCACCAGATCTAATATAAATCCCTTCCCCCCAACCCAAGGAGTCACATAGTATATAACCCCACACAACCTCAATGCCACCATTCTCGAAGATTGCCAAACCACAGATTTGCAGGTGAAATGTCAGGCATAAACTCTTCCAGACACAAAGCCACATAGCCCAAAAAGCTCTTTCGCAATGTTTCCCTTCCCATTTTGATTCAGGGAGAAATGGAGAATTTGGGGATCAGGGCAGACTCTGGTCCTCTGGGTCACCTAGCCCAACTGTTGCTCTACAGTTTGTGTTGGATGATCTTTCACATTGGCTCAGCGTAGCATGGCCAAGTTGGCTGGAGCGATGGGAGTGAAAGTCCAGTACATTGAGATGGCTCTTTGGGCAAGGCTATTTTAGATCCAGGTATGACTTGGTTTAACCGAAACAGATGTATTCTGGGACAAATATTCTTAACAGAATTTTTGGCACCACGGGTCACAAATAACGTGGAAAAGCATAGGGATAGGTTCCTGACAAAAAGAAGAGCAGTTCAACACCTTCAGCAAACTTTTATTCAAAAATAAACAATATGCACAGTGAAATGAAACAAACATTCAGATAGCCAGCCTAAATAAACAATAACATCCTTTTGAAGGCCCACTTGAAAGCTTCTGCAGGGATAATTTTTTCCTTCACCAACCCATTTTCTTATTATATCTTTTTTTGGACCAACATACACAGGTTTATGCTTTTTTTTAAAATGTGGGAGTACATGGTGAGGAAAGGCTGCTCCCCCTTTTTCTTTCTGCTTTGCGTTTACATAGCTCATAATGGTTTTTGGAAGCAACTCCTGTTTACCTTGCCTGTGTAGGAGGACACACCATGGCTATGCTGTAAGCCTAGCTAAAGGAAATCCCAATCTTATTTTAGCTCAGGCTGTACTTCCGATTCCTGCAGACAACTCTGCACCCAACATTGAAATTATGTTGTCCCGCCCTCCTTTACCATCTTCCGAGTGACAAATGCAACCCCCCGCCCCCCCAAAAAAAATTCCAGCTCAATAGAGGCAGTGGGATATAAAGTTGGAGGCCTTGGCATGTTATATAAAACGACTTAGTTAAAAGGAGCTTCTTTTGTCAGAGGTGTTGTTAATGGCGGTATGCCTATACGTAACTAAATTTGCTCCCCTGCTTGTCTGTTGCAGTATCAACTTCCTGGGCATTTTTGTTGGAGGTTAGCTGAATGGACTGCTACTCTTCTTACTGCTGAATCTGGTTTTGCTTCATGGCTGTCTGGCCATGTTAAGTAAAGCCATGTGAAATGCACAACTGTGCTGTTGTGTGTGTTTTGGAATGCAGGTTGGGGGTGTTTGTCCAGAAAGGGACCGAGGAGGAGAGGGCAGGCACACGCCTCCTCCTCCTTGCAGGGCTTTGGTGGAGGCTCCGCCCTGGAGGGTGGCTCCGCCCTGGAGGGTGGCTCCGCCCTGGAGGGTGGAAGCTCCTCCCCTAGCATGCAGCCCCGCCCTGGAGGGTGGAAGCTCCACCCCCCCGGCTTCGGCCCCCCCGACTTATCTGGGGGACACCAACCCGGCCCCCAGCTCCAAAAGGTTGCCTACCCCTGATATTGACCTACAGTTAAAATTTGAAACACTGGCACCACAAAGTACCATGTGACTATCATAAACCACAATCTATTCTCCTTTTTCCATTCTAACAATGAGCAAAAAAGGAAAGCACTGGTGATGTTTACCATGTACAGCTCAAGCACCACAGAACAGCAATGCAACTCCAATTGATGCTTGAAAGTGAATGCTATTAAAGTATATAATGACTTTAGTGACAAAAGGTACAAGGATTATTTAAAGATAAAGTGAAGAATTTTGGAGTACAGTCCATAATGTCTAAAAATGAACAGAACTAATACTGTTACAATCCATAACACATTGTGACTTTATCACTTCAACCAAATCTTAGAGTTGTCAGGGTAACTGGCAGGTGTCATTGCAAGTGGTTCCCAGCCATTACTGCATGAACCAAAAACAGAAAACAACCAGATAATATATTTATCTTTTACCAGTGAAGCAAGCTCATACCAGATAGGGTAAAATAACTGTTGCAGTGCAAAAAGGGAACTCCATAAAGTGTCGACATAAGAAAACGCACTCTATGGCAGTCACAGACATAGAGTTGCATACTAGGACTGTGTATCTCCTATACTGTGAACATCATGCTGATAAGCCACTAAAGGCACTCAAATGCCATCCAATGAACGCATTGAGTGCCATTTGCCTCCACATCCAATAAAGAATTTAACTCCCTTATCACTTCCTCTAAAAATCAAAATAATAAACTGTTACCACCCAGCCAACTTCTTTTATTTTGTCCAGTGTCCTTTTACCATGATTAAACAGATCCTTCTTTCCATACCTATTTCCCATTCATCAAAAATAAAACCAAATTAAAATCCTTGGAAAATAACATTTTGTACTGTTACCTTCACTTTTTCTCTTCTCAAACAGCAGAAAAGACAATTTTCATCAAAAGACCAATCAGACACACCTTCAGGCTCAAAGTCTGTGAATAACAAGAACAAATTACTTTACACCTATAAAGATCACAACCTGCGTATGGCTAAACCTCATTCCTAATTCACTATTAGTTTTATAAAACAGCTGCAGCAATTTGAAAAATGCAAGTTTGAATTCTGTCACGCTTTTAATTTCCACAATATTACAAAAGTGTAATCTTCGCCTACACACAAAGCAGATTTTCCTAAGCAACACCAAAACCACTGCCAGTTACGCTCATTAGTAATTTTAGCCAATATGAAACTAACTGTGAGCACTGCCTGGGGGAAGGGAAAAAGCACAAATCACCAAGGTAACATACATTTTCTAGAGGCAGAGCAGAGGTTGATTCTGTCATTAGAAATGCAGATCAAGGCAAAAAATAAGAAGATGCAATACCTTTAAACAAACTCAGATCTTTTGATAATTCAGGTCCAAACAGCCCTTCTAGAATACTTTCAAATCCTAAAAGCAAAGAAAGAATGGTCAGTTTTTTGGATTCGACATGTTGCTGCCAGAATATTGACAACAGTTCTACATTTATCTATTCCCAGAAGAAATCTGAACATGCTTTTACAATGTATTTGAGATCTCCTGGCCAGTCAGACAACTAGATTGCATTGTAGTATTTTAAGAGTGAAGTTATTCTGATTATTAAGAAAATGTACAGTGGGCCCTTAGTATCCACTGGGGTTTGACTTCTAGACTTGCCATGGATACCAAAATCCATGAATACTCAAGTTGCATTAAATACAATGGCATAGTCAAATGGTGTCTCTTATATAAATAAGAAAATTATGGTTTGCTGTCTGGAATTTATATTTTTCTGTAATCTTTTCAAGCTGTGCATGCTTGAAACACATAGATAAAAAAATCCT
>NC_056524.1:212972188-212975695 GCF_019175285.1 Sceloporus undulatus
GGGGGGGGGAATATTGGTTTATAGTGGAAAATTAAAGACAGCCCAATTATCTTAGAACAGTCTAAGGCCCCATACAGACTGGCCAAAATAAAGCAACTTCGGGCCACTGTGGAAGTATGTTGTTTAAATGATGCATGCATCCTAAAAGTCTGGAAGCCACACCAAAGCCATTATCCAGTCCTAAGGACTGGAGAGCAGCTTTGGCACGGCTTCTGGACTCTTAGGACACATGCATCATTTAAACAGCATACCTCCAAAATGACCTGAAGCAGCCTTATTTTGGCAGTCTGTATGGGGCCTAAGTCATATTTGCATGAATCCTACCAGCAGTACCAACTAGATTAAAGCCTATGAATCAATTGTTGAATGGTGAGTCAACACTTATGTAAATCCCATTGATTCAATGGGTCTACCAGTATGATTCAAATAAGTGAATCTACTCCCAATATTCAGTAGTAAAAGGCACTTATAAAATGTTAAAAACAATACAAAGCAATACTTTCTCAGATAGCAAAGAATCATAGAGTTTGTCAAGTCCATCCCCCGGTCACCTTAAATGCAAGACATTAGCTAAAACATAAAAATGCAACCAAATGTCTATAAGAACAGCTGATATGATTACTGTGATCACTTGTATGAGGAAATGAGGGGAAGCTGCTGTACATGCAGAAGTGGCAACTTTTGATAAGTTTTGACATCTGTGGATCAGGATGTGTATGCCGCACACTTCCTCACAGGCCAACTATACGCCCAGTTTTCAGCTATGTCATAAGAGTAATTCAATTAATCAATTTTATTTACGGTGTTTAACCAAAGTATCTCAAAAATATATTAGTACTAACCAGAAGAAGAAAAAATACAAATATGCCAATGCACTTAAGTAAAATTTCCAAAAATCCAAATGTTCATATAGACAGGCAGTACCTCACACATCAGGATGCAGGGACCTATGTTCTAGCATCCCACTTTCAACATTTAATAATAAGTCTGGTCCTGGGTGTAGCAATGACAGCTTCATAGAATTGAGCCATGATTTCAGTTATTTGAGTGTCTTCATCCCCAAGCAGTAATGTCAAGTAATGATCAGCTGGTCTTCCTGATAATTTTTGTAAAATTGGGTAGATTAAAGAGGAGCACACACTTTGATAGAATGGGAAGTACAATATGATGTGCACCAGTGATTCAACTGAAGAATCAGAACATGTCTGATTCTCATAAGGGAGCTTCTTATATTTTCCTTCCAAAACAGCAGAAGAGAGGATGTTAAAACGGGCTGCAGTGAAGACAACCCTAAGTTTGGATGCTGTTATCTTAGTCAAATAGGTTGGACTACCAAAATCATTTCCAAACTTCCTAAAACTGGGATATTCCTAATTTTACCCTTATGGTTCTGTAATTCTATATCCCAGATACGCTGTCGAAAGACTGATTTGGCCCTTTCATAGCCCATTTGTACTAGGGTTATCTGAGAAAATCCACACATACAAAAGGTGCTGTTTATCATCAATTTCCAGGAGGAGGAGTAATTGTCTGATAAGACCAGTGGAGCCAACCTGTGTGGAATAAACAAAAATTTAAGCCAGACGTTAATTATCAGAACCCAAGGTTGTGCTTTGATGGTGATCAGGCCCACTTCAAGGCACATTGCTACATTTAAAGCACAACATGGCACTGAAAATATATTTCTCAGAAATTTTGTCTGTAATAATGCAAACTTATCAAACTTATTGTAAGTACAGAATTGGGCTCCATATAGTAAAACTGAGATGACTTTGGATTCAAAAACTTGTATGGCAGCAGGTATATATATATTGTCCTCCTCTGATGTAGAAAAAAATCCACAGACCTATCATATTTCTATACGCACTTTTGAATTGCCTGTTCTGCCTGGAGTTTTGTCTGAATCACTACTGAATCACTAGTCCTAGATACAGTATTTAAAGCTATTTACTTGTTTGATTGTTACATCATTTATTTGTCAATTGTGACTAGTATTTTTCTTTGAGAAAACTAATACCTTGGTTTTATTATAATTTAACATTAGGGTTTCATTATGGTAGTATATAGCTAATTGTCTCAGTAGTCTTCTCAGGCCAATTTCAGTGTAATATAATAGAACAGCATCATCTGCGTATAGCAGAATAGATTTGGGGTGATGGGCCAATTGAGGCGAATGGAAAGACTTTCCTTTTAAGAAACCAATCAAAGAATTGATGGGCAGATTAAATAACTGGGGGGCTAAGATGCAAATCTGCTTAACACCTCTATGAGTAGGAATAGTCTTAGTGAGGTGGCCTTTGTTGTTTTATTTTACTCTAAAGCTCGTATGAGCATACAAGCCCTAAATGTGTATTAACCATCTTTTATCTACAGATAGCTCCTGCAACTTTCTCCATAATAGGTCTCTGTTAACTGACTCAACTGACTCTGTTAACTGACTGATTTGAAGTCAATAAAAGCTACATTTAATTCATCTGTCTATGAGGCCATATATTTCTCAGCCCCATGTTTTAAGATGAGTCCCTGATCCAATGTTGAACGACCAGGTAAGAAACCTGCTTGTTCCTGTATGAATCTAGGCATAACGATATGAAGATGCCAACAGCTTTATCAATGCAGTCATGATGCTTCTGAATCTAATACATAATTTCAGAATCGTCCTACCAGGAGCAAGGCAGGAAGAAGACAGAGGTTAAACAGTTCTAATATGTCCCCTTTAGGAGAGGCCAGGCTCTGGCCTTTGTTTTTCTCTCCCTGCCTATCAGGAGCCTAAGAGGCGGAGCTACCCAATGTTAAGGAGGCTCGGCTCCTTCTCTCCTGGGAAATCAATATAGGTAACATGATATGGCCAAGCTTATGTTGCACATTTTAACATGTTGTGTCTGAACAACAGTGTAAGTAAACATGACAGCGCAACACTGAACCAGTCGGGGAAAGTTTTTTTTTAAAATAAGCCATAAATCACACGCTTACCAGCAATGTTTTTGTGCTCATCTTAGAATGCAAACCTCGCTATGAAGCTCCTACTATTTACTACATACACTCATATATAAGTCAAGAAATTTTAGTCAAAAAATAGAACAAAAAACACCTGAGCTGACTATCCACAAGTCAATGTAAAGGTATTCCCCGTTGACAAGGTTGTTAAGTCATGTCTGACCACAGGAGGTGGTCCTCATCTCCATTATTAAGCCGAAGAGCCAGCATTGACTACTCCGTGATCATGTGGCCAGCATTAACTCTTATTTTAAAAAGGAACCATACCCTGGTGAAAGGCAAGAGCATACTCTGATCTGGAAGCAATAACCCCCCCTCCCCACTCTCTTATCCATCAAGCCTTTTGGGTGAGCACAAACAATTATGCCTGTTGGAATTTTGTAAGTTCTTTGGCATTTTTTTCCTTAGCTTCATCCTTGAGATCCTTTGTTATATGCCCTAAATTTTACCCTCAACCTAGCCAGGGGTCATATCACAATCTATATGGACTCTGAATGAAAATAAGTCTAA
>NC_056524.1:212975720-212995256 GCF_019175285.1 Sceloporus undulatus
CAGCCAAAAGCCTAATGCATGGCTTTCCTGCTCACCTCTAATTTACAGCTTGCAGACTGGTTTGTGCCACCGAAAGGAAGCAGAACGCTTAATGTTGGAGCCTTCCTCACATCTTACTGCACGCGGCCGAGCAAAACTTTGAGCTTTTCACTAAAGACGAAGACTAAAAACCACGCGAACCCCCCTTCCCTTTCCCCTGCTGTTCCTCTGGACTCGCAAATCAATAAACGGGACACACGGTTCCCATCATCACTCATGGATCAGGGGGAATATATTCCAGGGTTGCCCTTACCAGAAAAGAGTGTCCGATTTTCTGCATTTGCACTGAGTTATTTGTCACTGGCTGTTTCCTTCCTACCTGAGGATCTTTTCTAATTTCTTTTGCAGGCCTGACTCTCCCGCACCCCATCCCCACCAGTATGGCAACCTTGTGGCAGCTTGTTTTCCATTGGAGACAACCTGGACATCTCAGACAAGGCCTGCCGAGGCTTTGAAATATCTGTAGCCAAATCCTCCACAGAAAAATCTCTTCTAATCCCAGTTCCTGTAGGCTCTGTGTGAGCATTGACTACTGTTCCAGCTCGGGTACTGACCACTCAACGGCGGTGCCCGCTCGGCAGGCCACAAACACAATTGGATCTTCACTATAAGCTATCAGCAACCATCCAAAACAAAGCAGCGAGTCCATATGCTGCCCCGGATAAGGTTTCATTGCTTCTGCTGGACTGAACCCTGCAGGCCCTGCAGCATAGTACTGGCCTCCCCGATCCAAAGAAGCTCCCAGCCCTGTTGAGTTTGTCAGGACCAGATCAGAGGGTCTATACTTGGGGTAAGCGCTAGCTCAGGTCCAAGTGGTATCAGAGTCACTACCGGTTAGAAACAGTGCCCACCAAAGGCCTGCCACACGAAGTTGCCATTGGACCAACCCCGGACTCAGATACACTACCTCTAAGACTCAGACCGACAAGTGGATAGTAAGTCATGTTCCTGTATTGCCTATCGCAGCTGCATCTCCATGCTGGGAGCAGAAGAGCCAACTTACAGAAGACTCAGGAAGTTTCAAAACAGAAGCACTTGGCTTCTAACACGCTCTTTACGGATGTTACGGGAAGGGCAAAAGTCAGTTAGCCCCCAAAATCGGACAAGTCGCAAAGGCCCAACGGAAATCGTTGCACGTCAGTCTTTCAGCTCCAGCTCTGAGGATAAAAGGAGTCTTCCTCATCTTCACTATCCGCTCCTCGAGTTGTTCCTATCATGGTCTCTTGTCTCTGCCATTCCAAAGCGCTGTGCGAGAGCCAGTGACCGTAGTTTTTTTCTTTGCAACTCCCTCCTGCTCCAAGTGACTTGGCACTCTGCAATCTCTCTAAATCTGAAACCGGCATTTGTTGCTTGAAAAGTTGGACGTGGTTGTGGCTGCCATATAGAGTATATGTAATCACTTGTGTTGGGTTGGAGACATAGCTATATCCTCTGTTCAAAACCCCATACATAATTTATTTGGGGTGGCCAAGCTCTCATCACCCCCAATATTGGCATTTTATGCAGAGCCATATGATTATTTCCCCAACCACTGACTCCTCTGTTTCTCCTTCCATCCTCTTGTGTTTATTATTTTCAATCTTGAGCTGTTTGACAGCCACTGCCTTTGCCACCATCTAGTTATTCACGATGTTATTGGCCCAAATACATAATGGTACTATAAGAGTCTAACCAGTTGTTAAAACCTACATTCCTCAGACCACTGATCATTCCTTAGGACTGGAGAAAGCGACTGGGCTAGTTCATCTCCATTGTGGTGTATAGTATGGGACCTTTAGAATCATAGAGTTGAAGAGACCACAAGGGCCATCCAGTCCAACCCCTGCCATGCAGTGAACTCCAATCCAAAGATTACCAACAGATGGGCCATCTAGACCTCTGCTTAAAGACCTCCAAGGGAAATTGGGTACTCCCACTACACTCCGGTTGGGTTTGTTCCACTGCTCGAAAACAGCCCTTCACCTGTCAGGAAGTTCTCCTAATGTTGAGGTGGAAACGTCTCTTTTCCGTGTAGCTTGCATCCATTATTCCGGGTCCTTGTTCTCTGGAGCAGCAAAAAAAAACCACGCTTGCTCCCTCCTCAATGTGCACATTCGTCTTTCAAATATTTAAACAGGGCTGTCAATGCACCTTCTTACGGGGACACTTAGCAAAATCTTTCCATCAGCTAAATGATGATCAAGGCATTATTATTCAACCTGCGTTCCATGTTGCGAAACTCCCAATGTTGAATGTTAAAAAGCTTATTTCATAGACATTAAATTAGCTGATTAGTTACCTAATCTATAACTGAGTGTGAACAGTTCCTCTTATGAGAGGGCTTGTGGCCTCCCTTTCGCTCTACGAATTACCCTGCTCGACTGGGCAGACAAGCTGTGTGATTCCTGCGTGCAAACTTTGTGTTTTCATGTTCATCTGTGGATAATATTTATGCAGTTGTTCGGTTATTAAACACGCTTGTGTTCTCATTCACCCCTAGACGTCGCTCTACGAAGTTCCAGCTACTCTTATCTCGTTCTCCCTTTCTCTGGACATGAGAAGGACGCTACAGAAGAAGGTCGCGGCCACACCCATTGACACATTTCCTTTTGCTGCTTTGCACTTCTCTGGGTATTAGACTAGGCATCCTGTTGTATTTTATTTCTTCTTAGCAAAATATTTGACATTAGATTACTTTCTGAGTCCCAAGTATTAATTACACCCATTGAACAGCCCCATTTACATAAATGCTGTCTGCTTTCAGTGAATTAGCTTTAGTTGCAGGCTATGGTTTGATTTAAGCCTGGAATGTTCCTTTTCACTTACTTCTTGCGCTCATCGACCCACCATAAACCTAAATTTTATATAACTAACGTGTGCGTCCTGACAGACGTAATCTGTGGCTAATTTCTATGGCTTCAAACATGAATTTGGGGGCACATTGACATGCCGTCAAGTACGAGAAAAAAAAGTATGTTTGAACTTTACATTGTCATGAACAGCCTATTTTCCGTGGTTCTCCAACATTGGTCCCTCCCATGAACTTCAGCTCCCTAGAAATCTTTTCTTTTCGCATAAATAATAATACTAGTTGTTTTACAGTTTTCCATATAAAAAAAACCACAACCAAACAACCACAATCCAATTGTTAAGACAGTTATAACTGTATGTCATCTACAAGTAAAATTCAAACCTTCCATATTTAAATTTGCCGTTGCATCAATGTCCTGCTATCTTCCTAAACCCTCTTCTCCGGACTCAACCTTCCTTCCTCCCGGTATGGAGAGGACTATGCGTAACCACAATAATCTAGGTCTACGTCGTTCTTCACGTTCAATAGATAAATATAATTCTATGTTTCACTCTAACTTCCGATATGTGTATTCCCGTAGCTATTATAACCACTAAGCAAAAATAGTTACAAATTTTCCACACCCTTTTAGTACTCAATGCCTAGTTTCTGTCACATACGTAGCCCCCAAAATCTATATATCACTCTTAAACATTTTGTAGGTATTTTCCTTGGTTGCGCTCTTTAGTCTTCTCATAAACCCTTTTACCATGTTCCTCCTACTCCAGGTACGTTCTCTAGAGGTCCTGCTCTTGGCGTAGCAAAGACTAACAAAATGGGAAATAATATAAAAAAAAAAGGCGGCAGTTAAGTCTTATTCCCTCTCGAAGGATCTCAACCCAATCATTTGTGATGAGGGAACAACCTTAAATTCCCACAATTAGTACACTCATCTACATTTCAAATAAGTTCCCCTCCTTTATGCTTCCCTTCCTTTCCGATCTCACAATGTCTCTGATCACTCTTCTTCAAAGTCTTCCTTCACTCTTTTTACTAAAGGTCTTTACCATTACAAGAGATCTACCGCAAGCACTCCATACTCATTGACTCTTTCATCATCATTCTCCCAACGGCACGGGCACTTTTTACTAGACTTTTACACAATAGCTATCTCTACTTTGCCTGGCGTTACCATATCGAGCCACTATCCTCAATATGTCTTCTCAATCCTAATGTTTTTAATACAGTTGTCCATCTTATTAGGAGGGTCTAACGTAGATGGGTAAAGTTTGGGCTTGAATGAACGTTTCTTCTAATTATTTTGTATCCGATTTATGTATTACTTTCAAAAATCTGAAAATTCACCCTGCATTATCCGACCAAACATATGTGATTATATTGCCTTTATCACAATTGCCACGCCAACATTTCCGTGGTCTAATTTAAACATTCTTTTAAATTTTCCAAGGGTATAGTACCATCTATTTATGATTTTAAGTGAATTCTCTTTAGGTTCTTGTGCAATAGTAACTTATGAGTCTTTTCCATCGGTGTTTTGCCCTTCCCTCAAATTCAATGTTTTCCCAAATCTTTGAGCCCATTTCGCATCTATTCCTTTAATCGTATCCGCTCTAGTAAGCGACTACACAATAGCTCTAGCATTTCTGACAGCTAGCCAAGGTGGCTACTAGAGCTTCTGGAATAGGAAGTCCCAAAACCACTAGAGAAGGATCAAAGTTTGGGAATCACCCTATTTTTCTTTTCATAGATCTTATATGTTAACAAAACCTGGATCACTGTTTCTATAAACCCCTATACTAAAAGTCCGGTTAATTCTTTTGCGGGGGGGGGGGGGTGGAGGGAGGTATATTTTAAAAATCTGTAAACAACAACAACAATTTCAGCTATTTGGTGCAATATGCTTCACTGCCCTTTTATTGTAAAAAAAAAGCCCTGCCTGCTTTTGTCACGTAGCATTAAACACACTTTTCGTTGTTATGGCTTGTCTTGTAACTGCCAACTTGTATCAGAGCACTACCATTCATTTTTCTCTGAGACAGAACTGATTTTTAAAACATTCTTTCGGCATCTATTTTCACCTGGATTGCTGTAACTTCCCAAGGTTGTACAATGAGCTTTTTCAAGCAGAATTTCATCTGGGTTTCCAGATCCTAGCGTCTATTCTTCCACTTGTATGAATTCTTATGGCAGCAAGCTGGCCATTTGTAAACCAGCTTGTCATTTTTTGGAGATGGAGGCAAGCTAAGTCTCAAATTTTTATTTTCTGTTTGAAACTTATACCTATTCATCTAAGGCAGTGTATTTTTACTCCTTTACATTTTTATCCCCCGCTTTCGCCTGGAAAATAGCTACTCCACGGGTGCCAATAAATCAAATCATCACGGTTCACTCTTTTCTTCACACAACTTTGTTTTATATTCTGCTCCTCAATAGTTTAACCGGGCCCTATCCAGGCGTGGTTCAGAGGTCCTTCTTTAGGCAGCTGCCTGCTAGGACACGAATGCCGTTGTTCTTCCTTTGGTGGAAGGCAAAAATGGCTCGCGTGCATCTAATCAGGCATGGGAATCAAGCGAGTTTCCAGCCATTCGTGTTGCGCTGCAGTTCCTAGAGTAGTAAAGTCTTAAAGCCATCTATTATTATTTATTATTATTATTATTATTATTATTATTCTTAGTACAGTGATAAAACACTCTAAAATACAAAGTTTTTAAAAAACAATGAAACAAGTAAAACCAATGACATAGGATAAACAATTTTAAAGTTTTTCAATAAAAAACACAACAGCACTCTTATCCCAATATGTGAAGGCCTGGTGGCATAAAATGTTTTTATCTGCGTCAAAAAGAAAGAACAGATCAAGCCATCATTGCCTTTCTAGGAAAGGAGTTCCAGAGCTTGGGAGCAGGCTACTGAGAAGCCCTCTCTGTTTTTCCCACCAAACCGCTGGAGAGCGTTTGGAGCGGGTAGTGGGACAGAGAGACGGGGCTCTCCCAGCTTATCTCAATACTCTGGGAAATTCTTGCTGGCTATGCTCCAGTTTGTTTTCACAGTGAACTTTATTGTTTTTTCTGCTTCCCCACCACCATTGCAACTGAATTCAATTGTGTAACTGGCATTAGGTTATCACAATTTGGAAGTCGGATGGGAGGAGGAGTTGCTTGCCCGTGACATAGTAAGCCTCCCTACCCCTGGGAAATGTGACAATTCCTGACATAAACAAGTGTCTTTTCCCATTTGATGATATTTCCTGATTTTCCTCCAAGGGATAATGATTATTAATCAGGCCAACAAAACACTAGAACACTCCTTTACTCCTAACTCTGATTGTCTGTCTTATTTATAAAAAAATAACCCAACCAATACACTGATGCTTCCCAGGCCGATCCCAGTGTAGCCGTCTGTAAGTGGAGAAAAACATGATACAAAGTAGCCCTGAATCCCTAGATCGACTTACATTTTTTTACTAGGCCTGTTACAGACGCCAATAAAGCTGCTCGCGTCTCTTTGGGGTATGCTATTTAAACTATGCATGGTCCTAAGAGTCCGGAGGTTGCGCCAAAAACCACACTCCATTCCTAAGCACTGGGTGCAGCTTTGCCGCTTCTGGATTCTTAGGATGGTGCATCATTTAAACAGCATACCTCCAAAGAGACCCGAAGCAGCTTTATTTTGGCAGTCTGAACTAGCCACAGTATCTCTTTATAGTGGGCCATATTTGACCTTTTTAGGACTACTTGGGCAACTTTTTCTGTTTGAAACTGAAATACATCCATTTCTGGGACCTAAAGCCATTAGTTATTTGCCAGACACAGGATCACTCTGCATTTGAGTCTTGACTCAGGATCAAGAGGCAAGCTCATAACGGCCTAGATGAAATTCAGCCATGGCTACAACTGTGGACTGTACCATAGCTTTGCAGACGTACAGAAAGTGTTAATGGTTACAGAACTTCTAGTTTCAGAAAAATCTTCTACTAGTTTCTCTTTAAACGAAAATGCAAAATTTTCTGCTACTTTACACGTGCTATTGATTTCTCCAGTAAAATCTACAGGAATTCAATGTGGCGAATTAGATGTTTAACCTAAATGAATCATAAAAGTTTCATTATCCTGTCCCTCAGAGAGGGACAAAACCAGACTAATGTAGGGCAAACCGAAAAAAGACAAACAAACAAAATTTTCCCAACTTGTCAACTATGTACAGGTTGCACATTTTGGATTTGTTAGGTGTAGCATTTTTATTATGTGACGTTCTAATAGCACTTGTTTTGTCTCTATGCACATCGCATTGATTTTCAGGGGACTATACCTTTGTGTGTTGGCTTCTTCTTTAAAGAACTCTGAAGGCCTTATCTCTCCGTCTCTTTCACGGTGGAGGCCTTGCAGGCAAGGTCTCACTCACAACAATTTCTGTTAGAAGTTGAGGCTGACTTTGTATGGACGGAAAGAGGACACAGTAATTCGATGAATCACTCCCTCTAATGGTTTAAAATAATTATATTTCACTACGGAGGTTATGTTGATGTGTCGCAGTATCACTACCCAGTGGGGTGATGTCCACTTGAGATCCCCATAATAACTCTTGGCTTCACTTTGTAGCCAACAGATCATAGTTTTGTCTGTGGTTCAGAACCGCATATCATTTTGTAGTGGGGGAGCAGGAAGGGAATGCATGGCTCTTACATTCTTGGAGGACTCAGTTGCAAGAGGACGGTGGCTATCTGATAAGCCTGTGCCTGAGTTCTGTTTATTTCTTAATTGTGTACATAGGGACGAACGCCGTGTTGTCTCATTGAAAAAATCCTAGCAGGATGACACGTTCAGCGCTGCGGACACCGCGTTCTCCATTTTTGTGAGACATTGAGGATTGCACACTGCACTCCGGAGCAGGGGTAAGCGGTGGATCCAGGCTTTGGCTGGCGTAGCAAAGGTGGTGTGGTAAGAAATGCTCTTTTCTTTTCTTATAACACTAGAAGCCTGTGGGTCCGGCCATAAAAATGAAGCTGAGATGCCGTGCCTATGAAAACAACTTATGGATTGCCTACCACCAACTTATGGCAACACTGAGAGACCCTATTCTGTGGTTTTCTTGGCAAGTTAATCAGAGGGTGTTTTGCCAGCTGTCCTTTTTCTGATGCTGAGAGAGAGGATTTGCCCAAGGTCATCCAATTGGGTTTCCATACCTGAATTCAAACTCTGGTCTCCAGATCATAGTCCCATCATCTCAGACGTGACACCATGCGTCTCTCATTAAATGACTACCCGATGGATATGGTATTACTTCTTCATGTCATTAGCATAAATCAAAAAAGTACTGTGTTGATGCAGAGTGTCACCATAATAAAAGGAACAACCCAAGATTTGATTTAAAACATGGCATGTGTAGCAGACAGTTTTGGAGCTCATCGGAAGAGGGGGAGGGAGATGTATAAAGATGTAGAGGTTAGAGCATTGTCCTGTTTTTGTTCGGGTCCCCCCCCCCCCCCAGCCTTATATTTTGTATTTCATGGGTATGTTCTGGGTGCTAAGTGAAAATCTTGTACGTTACACCGCCTTTTGTTCCTTCCTGTCTTCGGCAGAGACACTCCTGGCTTGTGAATTACCGTTATATTGCTTGAGAGGCTTTGCTGCCATAGGAGGGTGGACATGCACTGTTGTCGTCCCTGATTGAGCAGCCTTTGCCCCTTGCTTTGGTGGCCGCCAGGCCGTTCTGTAAAAAGGGAATTATAGTGAACTGGTCAGTTCATGAGATGCTAATATGGTGCATGGTCATAGACTTAACTTCTGTACTAACATTTTAGCAATGTAGACTTTTTTGCTTCTCATATGTTTTTTGCTCTTCTATTATATCCTTCTACCATAAAAAAGATTTTTTTTAAATTGTCAGCATTTAACAATGAGTTTGTTTTTTTCTGGCAGTGACAATCTGATAGGCATATCTAAGCCATTAGTAGCCACTTTGCACCCGAGGGCCAGTCACCCTGTTTTGTATAAGCACATAGCTTATTATTCAATGATTCCTCCCAGAGTTAGGCATAAAAGTGGTTCCCAGCAGCGAAAGAATGTAGAAAGTTGCCTGTTCTGCATCCTCTTCTTGTGTGCCCTTATGTTAAAGTTTTGATTTGCAATGTGCACGTCTGGTTGCTAATTCTAATTTTAATGAGATGGATCTGAATCTACCTTTGTATTTTCAGACTCTCAACCGCACCAGGATTATGACTTTCAGCCTATCCACTCGGCAAGAAACAAATTTGATTCCCCTGGACTTTGGGACACCTTGTTGAAAGCGCAGGCTGCCTCTGCAGCGGAGTCCCCTGGACCCAACTGGTAAAGAAATGATGGCTCTTCACGGCATTCACTCCTTTGCAAGGATATGTATCTGCCTACACCAGCATTTACACCTCAGATCTTTGCTTTGCAGAGGGTTCAGGTGCCCCCCCAGGCCTACAGCTTGCGTATGTCCCGCATGGTTTTGTCAGAAATATGACAAAAACTCCAGATAAACACAATCGCGTCATCCTGTTTTTCTAAGACTCTCAAACTCTATTTAAGAGAAAAGACACGTTGTTTAACATCGTGAGGACAAGAATGCGAAAAATGCCAACCTTCAGTTGTTTAATCAATATGAGCACAATAAAACTCTAACATAAACCTACAATCTGCTACCGTATGTCCATTTGTATCTCTGTTCCAGGCAGGGAAGTTAGAAACAAAAGACTAGCATTAAACCATCTCCTCAACCTATCTTCAAAGTACCCGCTCCACAAGATAAAGGTCTCTTAGAGGAGAGTATGTTGGATACCAACAAATTAGGATTTGCTGCATCTAAGGTGCTGTGGCACTTACAGTAGTGATTATCCTTTTTATGCCAGGTCATTAAACCTACAGCCTATGCACTTAATCTAGGGTCTGAACAGCTAGATCTAGAGGCGGCCAACGGAGACATCCGTATCTACCTCCTAAGCCTCCCGAATCCATCCCAGACTCATTGTTCTTTCTATTGGAAGTGAACTGACCACAGTGGGAGAGGAGTGACTACCGTATATCTCCAATGCTTTGCACTCTTCAGTTAGGAAAATAAGGGCTCGTCTCTTTTCTTCACCAGTCATTGAAGGTGGCCCATGCAAAGTGCTTCACGGAAAAGGTCCACCTGGAGTTGGCCCAGGATGTGATGTGTATTCCAATGGCACATTCATGATCCCCTTATCAGGAATGTCGTCATCTGCCTGGGACCATCTTGCCTGCATGCGGCGGCCCTTTTTGGTAGGGCGTGCCTCATACCTTTTCCCCAGCAGAGCGGGTCCTGTCTCCTGCATCTGGGCTTTAGCTCCTCCTATTGCTCTGTAGGCAGGGACAAAAACCAAAAAACGGCCCCTATTCTAGGGAGGAGCTATCCCCCTGAGCCCCAGTTTGTTCTGCCTATGCTCCTAGCAGATGTTTCTCTCGAGCCAGCGAAGTTTTTCCTTCTACGAAAGCGGTTTTTTTTTTGGTTTTTTTGGTTTTTGAGAGTTTTCTTGGCCATCCCCTCTTCTCCTCTCCTCCTGCCTTTCCCCCCTTCATTGGTGGTGGATATTGCAGATGGACCCTGCTGAGCCGGGTGAATGGCCCCCATCCTTAACCGCCAGGGCTCTTATTATCCCTAGCTCAGGTGTCTGCCTAGCTCAACAGAGGGAGGCTGGCTTCCCCCCCCCCAGAGGGCGACCCCTTGGATTGTGTTTGCTGTTGCACTGCAGCTTCTGCAGCGACAGCCTTGGAAGCATGAAAGAAGACTTAAAATGGCAAGGGCTCCCAGGATTGGACGAAAGGTCTTGGCTTTGCCAATGCACTCTCCCTCTCCTCCAAGCTGCCCCCTTTCTGTTGGGGAGCCACAGGAGACTTCTGCAAAAACAGCATTGCAGCCACATGGGAGCGTGGAAGAGATAGAGATGGTGAGGGGTATCCCCTCCATGTCTCGTTTCTCCACATCACATCCACTGCCCAGCCTGTTTAAGGCCAGGGTATTAGCTGATGGAACACCTGGCCAGAAGTCATGGGAAACTTCCCTCCTCCGCCTCTCTGCCCAGCCAGAGTTCAGAGGACCGGGCCAGGCCAAAAGTCATCGCAACGTATTTCTCTGATTCCACCTCTGCCCAGCTGAAAAGTCCAAGGTCAGAGAGGCAAAAGCCAGCCAGAAGTCACAGGAGAACGGTGAGTACCAGGGGGCCTCCTCTCTAGCCACCCAAAGACACCTTTGCCCAGATCTAATTGCCTTCGCTCAGGGCAATTTCCATGAGGCTCTGCCATGGGCCATTAGCAGCGGTCACACTATGCCTAGCATAAGTGTGGACTTGCTCAGTAGGGCCAGATGTTGGGCCATTAACCTTGGTCTCCTCCTCCTTCCCATCTCTGGCCCCCAATGGCACCCAGGACCCAACAGGTTTGGGGGATTCCTTTTTGCAGACTGGGAAAACCATTGTGTCTGTTGCCAGGGCTCCTGCACATTTCCTTTTGAATTCTTATAATGACGATGGTGCTTTAAGGAGGTAGAGGGATTCCCTCTGTTCTGCACAGACACATGGCTGTAAAGGAAGATGGGACTCTTGGTCAGCAGAGGCCTGAAGTCTCCGTGCATACTCTAAATGGCCTTTTTTGGCTGCCATCAGGCGCATCCACCAAAAACGCACAACATGGCTTCATGTCTCCCAGAGAGAGACATGGCCTTTGCCACCCACTTCTAACAGAGGGCTTGGAGGGCCCTCACTCGGGAATTGCTTGATTGATGAGTTCTCTGCATGGCAGAGTCACCCGCAACCTGGTGTTGGACTCGCTCTGGATGGCCCTCCTCGGGATCTCTTCCAACCCAAGGATTCTTTGAGAGGACCATCCATTGGTTAATACAAACTCCTCCTGTGTTCCACTCTCCCAAAAATTACAACAACAATAAAGGGGTAAAAACCATTTGTGGATTACATGGGTGGAGCGTTCCCTTCCCCCCCACTTGTGTTTTGCCGCCCCAACCCGTTGCACTTCCTTGAGAGAAAAGCATGAGCGCTGGCCTCTCCTTTCCATCCGAGATTCTCCTTTCTCAGGACACAGACTTACCTCAGGTAAATGTAGAAAGCCATGTCCCCACAGCCCCAGTCCCTCTGCCCTTCCCAGCTACCTATGCAAGTGAGAGGGAGTGAGTTGAGGACACAAGTAGCTCTATCATGCAGCCAGGTTATCTCAAGCCTGCCTGAAATAAAAAGGCTAAGCCTATAAAAACCAGTTGAAGTTGGGGCTGTTTTAAACATAAATAAAAACAACGTGCCCTAGGTGAGCACCAGGCTACCCTACAGGCCATTTATTGCAGCTATCTACCCATTGATTAGCCATGGTCTTTCAGTCCACTGCTAACTTAGAGCAGTTGCTCAGTGCTTGGAATAAGCCACTGCCCAGGCAGCTCCCGTGAAGGGCAAATAAAGGGAGGAGAGCGCCCCCACATCAACAGGGCTGTGGACCTCGTTTTCCCGTCACGATTTACCAAGGCGAATTACTGGTCTAAACCTTTCTGGTGTTCATTTTATTACTGTTAGCACCTTGAGGTTTGCGTTGTGCTTGTCTTGTCTGTCTCTCACGCCAGCCTTTCCTTTGTTCAGGCCCCACGAGACCCGAATGGCTGGCATCTTGTGAACCAATAATAATTCATAAGGAGACGGTGCTAGACATAAACGCCACATGGTGACTTTTCTTGCCTCCTATGGGTCCTCCATCACTGATTATCATTAGGTCCAGCGCCTTTTTTTGCCTTAGGTGGAAACACAGCCAAAGACATATCCGATGAGGCCACATGGTTTCTACCCTCCTTTGTCAAACTGTTCTCAGCAATAGCACCCTTCTTCATTAAGAACATAATCTCTAGCAAACCGAATTCATTTTTAAATGCCTAATAACAGGGGACTCACGCAGCGCGAGGTCTCTCTGGTCACTCAGCAAGACCTCTCGTGCTACATTGCCTTGAGGATCTTTGTAACATCTCATTGAGGTGAAGATATATGCGATTTAAGGTGACCAACCAAAAACCCATTTTAGTGGCCAAAGATTCTGTTCCTGTTATAAAACCACAGTGAACCTCGTCATCTAGCCTCAAAAGATGTGTGCTCCTTGCCTTCCACTTCTTTCTCTTGAGAGATGTCTGTTTAACGGGAAGAAAACTTAAAACAATAATTTATAAACAGTTTTTCACCTGAGATGGTTCTCACAATTACAGGGGGTTAAGAAGAATTCCTTATCAAAAACAACCCGACCGGACTCCTCTCCATGGGGGGAGAAACTCCCCTTCCTTCCATGAGTGTTTTAAAACACTATAAATCCGGTTTCTCTACCTAAGGGGTTGCTTCAATCCCATTCAGACATCCTACAGAGCCCTGAGGGGTCTGCCACAAAAATAACAGTTGCCTCTTCCCTGTCTAGATTGTTAAATTTTAACTAAGAATGCCTGCTGATGGGCCTGCCATTCAAACTGCTGCGGCTTTGAATGCTATTGTAAGGATCTCTCATGCATATGATGGATTGGGCTCAAGGCCATAAAGGTTCCTGCTGCTAATCTCTTTCTTTAGTGGTCTCAGGGACTACAATATTCCTTTGCATATTGTTGGGCATGCTTGCTGTGATTCCTGCCATGGCAGGGGGTTGGACTGATGGCCCTTGTGGTCTCATCCAATCCATGATTCTATGATTTTATCGTTATAAGGTTAGCTGCTGTGTGGGTGAGTGTTCTTATCCCTGCTTGGTTTTTCATGGCATTGTCTGGTTCAAACAAAACCATTTTGTTACTATCTTTTGGGGCTGGAAAAACGGACTTCCTAGTGCCTCTGCCTTGTTTTTTCGCTAGCAAAATCTCAGATTTAATATACCATACCGCTCCATAAGAGGACTTACACCCGCCACCTATATGCCCACAGCTTCATATATCTATTTATATTATATCTATATTATCTCTATATATATTCCAAAAAAAACAAACAAAACAACAATAACAAAACACATCAAACTATGATTTTACATTTTCTATAGGAGACTCCATTTACTATGCCATTATAATTTTATGTGCCTTGAGCTTCCATGGATTTGGTATCCATGCAAAGTCCTAAATCCAAATTTCCTTATCTAGGTCCCACTATACTATTTAAATTTAGGTTTGTGTTCCTTTGTACAGATCCCTTTTGTGGAGGTAAAACATTCTCTCTCGAATTAGATACCAGAGCATCCCTTGCCACCCCCGTTCCCCATTCATGACTCCTATCCCATTCATTTAGCCGCGAGACCCTCTCCGCCTTCATACAGGTTGATGATAGCTGCTACAGGAATGGGGTATTTTGAAGTCCTAGACAATTCATCCAAAAAATCAACTTAATTCTGACCCATTCCCTGTTCACCACAGATGCTCCCACGCTTCTGCTTCCCCAATCTGCAGAAAAGTTAACTCCATGCCTTCTTTGCCTACCCATGGATTTCCTTTTTATACAGTTCCAGATGTTCCATAAAACTGCACTTTTTAAATTATTGAGGTCAACTTAACATTCCTCTTTCAAGTGTACGTCCTTATACAAATGAAATCACCTTAATATCACCTTCATTGCTATAACCACGTTGACAAGGTGATCAGTGATCGGGTGGAAGCTGCCAAGGTCCAGATTAATCAGGTTCTTTGATTGATACATAATCCACTGCTTAGGCAAGTTCTCTCAACTGCTTCAGGTTTTCCGTGGCTGACCTGCTATAGTCCATTCAAGGATGAACATTAAGAGAGACTTGACCCAACATGTTATCAAGGCACGGTCTGCCATCATGTCATGTTTCTGCTCCATACGAGAGCAGCTAGATGGCCGCCATCCTCACATTAAGAGGCATGTTGAGGGGAGCTTCCAACATGGCCTGCCCCCCACTGACATCGTTTTTTATCTTGGGTTTGTGAAACACGGTCTTAAAGGCTCTGACGTTGGGCTGTGAAGTCCCTTTGGGAGGCCTTCCTCAAACACCTTCCCTCAAGGTCATCTTCCTCACGGCATTCCCTCTTCCAGACAGGTGTAGAGCTGGGCCCTGTCGGTACGTAAAAACTTGTGTATTTTAGGCCTGTCTCAGTGTGCTTCGTCCAGACCCTCCTTCGTGCCTAGGGTCACACTCCGCCTTTCAGGTGTCACAAAGACATTCTCATGCCTTATTCTGCCTGATCCTAAGAAGGACTTGGAAAAGAACTGGCACACATGGAGTGTTGCAGATCCCTCAAAATCTACACAGGGGCTTCAACCTTAAGGTCATCTGAGATGTTTTCTTTTCCTTTCGCCTGGGCTCTTTGGGGTACAGGATACTCAGTCTCGACTCTGACTAGGTGAATCAGGTCTTGTATTCAAAAGAGCTACTGGACTCTTGTATCTCACTCCACCCGAGGGTTGATGGTGCACTCAACCAGGGTACATCTACCTCCCGGGCCTTGACAACTAGCGCCTCCCTGTCAGATATTTGCAGGGTGGGCCACATGGAAGTCGCCTTCGACCTTCATAAGACATTACAAACTGGACGTGTCTCAGTCCGCTGGGCGTCATTGAAAGGAGGTTCCTCCAACAGATTGTGTCGGGGGCCACAGTCTCCTAGCCAGCACCTCCCTCCCAGTTCAGAGGGCTTTGTAAATCCCAGATTCCGGAGGACAGGACCCTCTCTGCTGGGAAAAGGACGTTGGGTACTTACCGTGACACGTTCATTCCTGCAGAGAAGGGTCCGGCATCCTGCCCCTCCGGGTGCTGCCTGGTCCTCCGACCCTGCTTGCCTGTTGGTGGACCTGCCTTGTTCTTCTTCTTGTTGCTGGATTGGTTTCCTGAGGTTCTTGTTTGTCTTGGACTAGTTTTTTCTAAGGGTTCTAGTTAACCTTAGCTGATGTTACTAAAGTTCAGTTCCTTGATTACCTTACTAGTCGCTTGGCTTGTTATTGACTGAGGCTCAGGGGGCTAGCTCCTCCTCTATAGGGGCCGGTCTTTTTTTTATTGTCCCGCCTACAGGAGCAAAAGGAGGAGCTAAACCCCGATTACAGGATGCCAGACTCTGCAGGAAATGAACGTGTCACGGTAAGTACCCAACGTTCCTATCCAGTTCACTGCTCTGTTTCCTTGGAAGAGGTTGAATGTTCTCTGTGTGCATTTGCCAGAGGTATATGGAAAGTAGGCTGTATCTGACTGGGAAGGGGCAAAAGACCCTTTGCAGTGAATGTCTGAGTTCTTGCTCAGTTAGTACTTGGTGGGCTGCTTTGTGTACCTCTGTGTTTTTTCCTCATCCAGAAACCCTGCTTATTATCATACTTTTATTTATTATTTTATTTGTATCCTGCTTTGCTCTTGACGTGAGATCTAAGGTAAGCTTACAGTGTGTGTGTGTGTACAGCTTAAAAAACCCTAATTATTAAGAAGTTTAAAAAACATTAAATAGGCAATTCTATTTGAAACACTAATTTACAGACACATTTAAAAGATAGTGAAGAAGCTTAATGTTTAAAATATAGTAAAGAACGTAAAAAGACGGGGCTCAGCGGTTAAGATGCTGACTCTGATGACCGCAAGATCGGCAGGTTGGTGGTTTGAGGCCCAAGCACCTGTGACGGAGTGAGCTCCCGACACTAGTTCTAGCTTCTGCCAATCTAGCAGTTTGTAAGCATGGAAAAATGCAAGTAGATTAATAGGTACCATATCAGTGAAAAGGTAACAGCGTCCTGTGCATTCATGCTGGCGATATGACCATGGGATCGTTTTTGACAATGCTGGCTCTTCGGGTTAGTAACGGAGATGAGTACCAGCCCCTACAATGGGAAACAACTTGACAACCTTATCGAAGGGGAAACCTTTACCTTTTAAAAAAGAAGATAAAAAGTATAGTATGTCCAATATGAAGTCAAAGGCTTTCATGGCCGGCATCCATAGTTTTTTGTGGGTTTTCCAGGCTATGTGGCCATGTTCTAGAAAATTTTCTTCCAGGCAAGCATTCCAGGCAAGCATTCTCTGAAGATGCCAGCCACATGCTGGCGAAACGTCAGGAAGAAAATCTTCTAGAACATGGCCACATATCCCGAAAAACCCACACAAAACTATAGCATGTCCCATTGAAAGACCCTTCTGCCACAACCAATTAATAGCTAAATTCCTGTCCAAACAAAAAGATCTTTGCCTGTGAGCAGGTATTTTGGGATGGGGGGAGAGGCAACTAAACCTTCACAGAAAGGAATTCATGATCTTGGAAATACTTTGCTTATTGCCTTTACACTCTATTTGTACCCAATGTACGTCTATAGCAAGCTGTGGACTTATTTTCCCATTTCCTTGAGAAAGTCCACAACAGTAAGGTTTGGTTGCTTGTCAGAGAAGCAGTCATTGAGAGATTTTCTACCGTGACAAGTTGGAGCAAATGACAATGGCCCCATTCACCACTTGATGGCACTGTGCATAAATCAAAGGACAACACAAGTCTTGACATGAAAACAGAATAATCTTACGTATGGCCCACCCTCTGAATGCATTCCCTGGAGCCCAGTATGATCTGTCACTCAAGCAGTAAAAAAGAGATGGTTTGTAAGTGCTGGATGAAGAACAAGCTGTCTTAATTAGAAAATACTAGCATCTCATTGCATGGTGGTAATCTGGAGTGGGTGTCCTTGCTTTGGCTCCCTCCCCAACTTTTCACTTTGGGCAATTGTACTGACATTCTGAGAGTGGGGATATATTGACCCCCCCCCTTTACAGGTACACATATGATTGTCCATCTTGTTTCAAAAGTAGCTGGCTGAGAGATTTGGAGGTCAGAATCTCTTGTATCAATTAAAGTCTTTTTTTTCTTTTTTTAAAAGATTGGTGCAGAGATGGAAATCTTGTATAGACAGTGTTACAATTGCACATGCACACAAAAAGAATGCTACCTAGATTAACAGTGAAGCATGTCAAGCAGTGATACAGACCAAGTGTTGGTAAAGTGTTGCCAATGGGCTATGTTCCATGCCCAAGTCCTGATTTACATTTAACCTCAGAAGACTAGCCCAGTTGCCCCCAACACAGTTCCAAAGAACTGTGTTAGGGAGCAAATCTGTAACAATATTTTTCACTTTTCTAAATATCAATAGATAGTAGTTTCCTGCAACAACGATGTAGGCGGGTTTTAGGTTGGTCACTATGCCCACATAATATTTGTGAATACTGCAAAATAAATGTTTCTATTCAATGCAGGGCAGGGGAAAATGCAGCCACCAGGCTGAGTATGGTTCCTGAATTCTGCTTTTGCGGCCTCTGAACACCCCAGTTAAAAAAAAAGATTAGGTTGATTTTTATGCCCCCCCCCCCCCCCGAAAACAGAACCAGTGTGACAAATAGAACAGTTAACCCCTTTAAAAGACTCAATACTACTTCAATCATACCAAGATGCTTCGGTGCAGACCACAGCAAAGGACTAGAACAAAATGGTCATTGAGAGCTGAGGCAGAGAATGGTCAACTCGTCCCTCAGTAGAACTCCTTTGGTGTAGCTCAGGGTTGGGGAATCTGGTTCTCCAGATGTTACTGAACAACAGTTTCTATCATCTCTGTCCTTCGGCCATGCTAGGAGGGGCAGATGAGAGTTTGGAATCCCCAAAACACCTGGAGGGCTGTAGCTCTTTTTCTCGAACTTGTGCAGAAACAAAATCCAGTGTCATTATTTAAAAGAAAGCCCTGTAATAATACCAGGTCATATAGTTAGCCTGCACTAAGTTTGACTGCTGGTGCATCTAGCCCAGTAATGTCAACACAGTTGCAGTCCATGGTTGCAGGCAGATATCTTTCCTAACTTTTCTAACCTGAGATGACCAGGATGAAACCCCCAATCTGTAAAGCATGTGCTCCACCAGTGAGTTGTGGCTCGCTATCTACCCTATCTGGTTGCTTTGCACGTTTCTCACTTATAAAAAATCTGCATTCTAAGGCCGGGTTTGGAGTAAATATTGCCTACTGGCAACATGCATCTCAAAGCCCCTTGATCCCCCACTCCATTATACAAACTGGGGCAAATTTTTCCACAGTTTTCCACCTGAAAATGGCTCCAAATGTGTGAAAACTGCCTGCAAATGTTTACTTGCCCACCCATGCCAACTAGAAGTGACATGAATTACTTTCAGTGCATCCAAATGTGCCAGATGGGGAAGAAGGATGGGTAAAAATGACTTCTGATCCTCCTGCCAGCACAGCTACACTCCTGCTCTAGAACCTGTACAAAGAATAAGAAAATGTTTAACTTGTGGTCTCTGATTCCCTCATTCCACTCATCCATACTCTGCGAGCTGCCAATGGAAAAAGATATCGTTCTCTTTTTCCATTGGTAGGTCATTGTGTGTTTCTGTGCTAGGCTCTGAGAAGTGGAATCCTTTTTCTATGCTCCTAGCTTGGTAGCTGAGCCATGGGACTCAGTAACCCACTTTGTGCCTTACATAGTGTGGGAATACCTTAAACCCTTTTGCTTGATTTAAGTTTTGATGTGGAGTGGATACAGTAAAAGTTCTTTCTCTTGTTTTTAGCATGGTCTTGAGAACTTGGTCAATGTGGGAGTGTTGGTCGGTATGCATGAATGGAACGTTCCTATCTTCTTTTGTTTTGTCCACTACTGAGCTGTGATTCCAGCCACTTCTGCCCAAGGGGCTATGACCATCTCAACGTTTTATAGTTACTTGGTGTGAGTATTGCCCTAG